>NW_021604608.1:24111814-24159476 GCF_004785775.1 Grammomys surdaster
TGTGTGTGTGTGTGTGTGTGTGTGTGTGTGTGTGTGTGTGTGTGTGTTTGAATGAGCAACACTAATCAGACTTAATGGTGTGTCTTTCTCAATCTCACCTCCTGCTTTAGGACCTTACCAATGGTTACACAACCACAGAAGAGTGTTTTCTCTCAGCAACCATCAGCGCTCAGTAGTTTCTCAGCTTAGGTTGGGTCATCAGGAGCTGCTGCCTCCATGCAAGATTTTTTTTAATTGGCTAAGTGTTGTGCAGGTCTTGTGTAGGTAACCAGAGTGACTGTCTGTTATGTTCATAATAGCTATATCATGTCCAGAGCATTTCATCACACTTCTTCCTCTCTCTCAGTTCTTATATACTCTTTGCCCTTCTTCCATTATATTCACTGAGTCTTGTCAGGAATAGGTAATGGTATAGATAGTCTATCTACAGCTGAGACCCCACAATTGCTTGTCTGCAATTGTTTTCATAGTAATGATAATGATATTGTATTGACCACAACTCATTGAAATAAGAATTCTACCTTCATGAAACAAAGGCCTGTTTCTAGCTCCTTATATACTCCAGCTTAAATGCATAGAGGATTTGAAACAAAGATGCATATAAAAGAGAATATATGAGGTGTTTGTCTTTTTCAAATCTCCATCTGTGTAAGTCCTTTATTTAAATCTCTCTAATGAATTCTAGTTGCTCTTGTGACAACTTTTTAACAGGATTTCTAAATATAGGCTGACTTGTGCTTACTTCTCGGCTATAATTTTTGTCTTCTCCTAACTCCCTAATCTAAAGCCATTTTGATTTCTTTTCAATCTCTCACCTATTCAATATTACCTTCCATTTGTATACTCCCTGGTCATAGATTGGGTTCATTTGAAACAAACTTGAAATATTTCTTTCTGATGAGTAATTAAGCATATTCTATCTGGCCCACGACTGTAAGAGTTTAAGGCACATACAGCTTAGAAAGCAGGAGAATTGGTCCAGAAACCATATTAACTCAATTACTTCTTGATTATCTGCCAATCATATGGGGTCTCCGAAGCTCAGATGTCTTATCAGCTTGCTTTTCAGTGGTGGAAGGAGGGTACCCGTGTATGCCATTCCACTATCCAGTCTGTGAGCTGCTGCATGAGGGTTCCATAACATTACTCAAAAGGCAAATCTCTCCAGTGATTGAAATCATGAGATGTACTTAAATCATCTTAATAGCCTCTATATCTAACAACTGATACATATGTGTATCTATCATAAGGAGATTTCAAAGAGGAGTGTGATAGTATTGCTTTCTGTTGTAATGCACTGTAAAAAATAGTATCTATTTAAACATAAGTCATATTAAATATTTTTCCCATTACAAATGTGTTTATGAGAACACAAGGCATATTTTTATAACTTTGGAACATCCTGATTCCTTTAAACATGCCCTTTGATTGCTCTCAAAGTTTAGTCTGAATTCTTTTCACCATCCATGTCTCAAATACTGTATCATTTCTTAGACTATATCTTCAACATACCCAGTCTTGATGGAACCTTTCTCTGAATACGGCTTAAGCACTGGTATATAATCTGTACCCCAGAATATATAAGATAACATAGTATTGACTATCGTTAAGACTTCATTTGAACAGAAAGTGTCTTTGACATTTGAATGATCCCAGATCCAAAATATCATCTGACAATAACTTGGTAGAAAATAAATACTTATCGGTTGAGTAGTTGATTTTACACACTCTTTTCTCTTTTGTTGAGCTCTTTATATTCATGAATATAATCTCTTCAGTTGAGATGAAGGCATGAATTTGTGATTTGCTCAGATTCTTTATGCTTCAATTATTAGTCTTACCCATTTACACTACCAGCTCAATAATTATATTAAAGATTATAGAATCTTGAAAAGAAGTTTGTGTGTCTGAGGCCATGATAAAATGAAGACACATATTCATTAAACATGAAAGACAAGAGATTCTTATTTAAGAATAGAAAAGAATGTAATTATTGAGGGGAATGTTAAAAATGACTAATTTAAGCAGCAACAAATGAAATGGTTTTCTACATGTCTACATTATTTTGACTGCTTTAACTTTCGTGACTTATGATTCTATAGCCAGATATATTGTGATTACAGCCCATATGAGAACAATTATTGTGAGCTGTGTATTTTAATTTTACTAATTTTCTGAAGCATTTAACACTAGGATTAATCATATACTAACTCTTTTGCATCAAATAATCTTAGCACTAAAAATTTGTTTGTTACCTTGAATTTTCAAGATCAAAGAAAGCCACATTAATTTAATAATCACAGAATTCATGAAAATCAAAGCATTTCAATTGATAAGTGAATGTTGAATCCAAATATGTTTTTTTAGAATACTATCATTTAAAATTATTTTAGAAATTCTATATTTAGTTTTAAAGAACCCAACAATTTTCATAGCAGCCTTATTTATAATAGCCAGAAGCTGGAAACAATCCATATGTTCGTCAACAGAGGTATAGATACAAAAATGTGGTACATTTACACAATGGAGTACAACTCGGCTACTAAAAACAATGACTTCATGAAATTCACAGGCAAATGGATGGAATTGAAAATATCATCCTAAGTGAGGTAACCCAGTCACAAATACACACATGGTATGTACTCACTGATAAGTGGATATTAGCCAAAAAGAAGCTCAGAATACCAATGATACAACTCACAAAACCTATGAAACCCAAGAAGAAAGAAGATCACATGAAAGTGTGGATGCTACAATTCTACTCAGAAGGGGGAAGAAAATAATCTTGGGAAGTAGAGGGAGAGGGATCTGGGAGGGACAGAGAGGGGGCAGTGAAAAGGGGAACTAGCTCGGATATGGGAGGAGATGGAGAAGTACAAAGGGTCAAGAATTTGAAAGGAAGTATGTAGCAGTGGAGGAGGGGGAACCGATAGTAGTCACTAGAAAGTTCTAGATGCCAGGGTCCCAAGAGGTTTCCAGGACCCAACAGGGATGACATTAGCTGAAATATCAAACAAAGGGGACATAGAACCTGTATAGATGATATCCAGTGGATAGATGCTGTCCCTGAGTTGAAGACCTCCTGTCAAAAGGAAATGCAGAGACAAAGAGTAGAGCAGAGACTGAAGGAAAGGTCATCTAGAGACTCTCCTACCTAGGGATCCATCCTATCTGCAGACACCAAACCCAGACACTATTGTTAATGCCAAGAAGCTCTTACTGACAGGAACCTGGAATCACTGTCCCCTAAGAGACTCTGACCAGAGTGTGACAAACATCGAACTGAGTGCAGGGACCACAATGGAAGAATTAGAGCAAGGACTAAAGGAGCTGAAGGGGTTTGCAACACCATAGGAAGAACAACATCAACCAACCAGGTCCCCCCAAAACTCCCAGGGACTAAACCACCAACCAAAGAGTACACACGGGGAGACCCATGGCCCCAGCTGAATATGTACCGGATTGCCTTATCAGGCATCACTGGCAGGGATGACCCTTGGTCCTGTAAAGGCTCAGTGACCCAGGGTAGGAGAATACCAGGGTGCTGAGGCAGAATTGGGTGGATGGGTGAGGGGGCATCCTCTTAGAGGCAGGGGGAGGGGTCAGGGGATAGGCAGTTTGTGGATGGAAAACTGAGAATGGGGATAACATTTGAAATATAAGTAAATAAAACAACCAATAAAAAATGAAAAAAATAGAAATTTTTAAATCAAAACTACTTCAACATATTCTCTAGCAGAAGGTCTGGTTGTCCTCTGTGTGGGTGTATATTTTCCAGCTAGACAACAAAGAGACCTGTGTAAGATCAGGTTTTATTTATTGCAGGACTGACATATCTCTTCTGTACAATCTGTTCTGAGAAGAATGATAATTTTAACTTGTTTCTTGACTTTTCACTTATAAACACAATTTTCTTAATTTCCTTGACCCACTGCTGAAGTTTCTCAAATCAGAGCTGATGAGATGTCTGAATAACTTCAAATTTCATGCCTATGAACTACCTATAAAAATGATTTCACTTCTTCTGGCTTGCCTCAAGGTCCCATGATTATGAAAGTTCTCTTTTTCACTGTCTTGAATAATAACATTATTATCTGTAACTACTAATGTGCCAGCCAAGTGTACAGAGTGTGAGTAATTCTGTAAGTCTACAGCATTTTATTAATGGCACAGTTTTGAAATGCAAATTTAAGCATGAGAGCATCATAGAAGCATTTCAAGCCCTTTTCTTTTAAGGACCAGTTTTTCAAAATTTTCTTGAGCACAAATTCACCCATCTACTGTTACACTATTTACTCCTTAAGTTTTGTGTAATTAATATTAAATATTAGTTGGTAGGAGTCACATGTATTCTTACATTTTCATAGAGTTTTGAAGCATATATTTTGTTATCACTAGAAAAAAATATTTATCAAAATTCTACAGGAAGCAAAGAATACAAAGACACAAAATAAGGTTTATTTATGTTATTGCCCAAGTTTCTTTCTGAAAGGGTTTTGTCACTCATACATAGTTAGTAATTAAAGTCCTAACAATTGCTAATCAGTTTTCCTTAGGCATTATAAAATTCTAAGTATTTTTAAATTATTTGATTCAGATAATGAGCCTTCCTTTGATTTCACTGATGTAGTTTTAAAACTAATCATTCTTACATGATAGATTTGAACATTCTGTTAAGAGGGCTAGTGGATGAGGCTGGTACAACACAGTTTAGAATCATCTGGACCTATAAAGGCATTATTGCTTTGTGAACTGATTATTAATTTTCACAAAATTTACACAATACATTTTAGGTTTGTTATGAATGTCCTCTTGTACTTTGTACTTTTTACACCCAAATACAAAAATCTTAGGAATCTTGGGAAAGTTGGGTTACTAAATTACTCAAACTGGCTGGGTTGCAACTTCAGTTAAATTTTCTTTCTTTTTTTTCCTCTAATTGGATATTTTACTCATTTGCATTTCATATGTTATCCCCTTTCCTGGTACCTGCAAACCTCCTCTCCCATTCTTCCTCCCCCTGCTGCTCTTATGAGGGTGCTCCCTCATTCGCCCTTCCACTACCAACTCACTGCCCTAGCATTCCTCTACACTGGGACATCAAGCCTTCACAAGACCAAATGCCTCCCCTCCCATTGATGCCAGATAAGGCCCCTTTTGCTTCTTTACTTTGGCTTTTTGATTAATGTGATCACTGTATAGTTTAGTAGAAAACAAAATGCTATTTCAACACACACACAGTGTGCTTTGATTCTGGAATCTCTAATTTATATCTTCTGTTTGTATCTTTATGTTGTGGTACTTTCATGGTTTCTATTCTTGGTCTTCAGAAAATATATAGTAGTTTATTCATATCTAGAGTCTCTCCACCATACTCCAGCTCATCAGAACTGATTCCTGTCAAAGAACTTTAGTACCAAGTACATAGTCTTCTTTTACACATATAACACAACAAAATATTTCAGGAAACTTAGATATGATTTTTCCCTGAAGCTATTGACCCAGGCAATATAACATAATTAACATTAAAATATACTTTGATGCCTTCTATTCCCACAATGTATTTTTTAAGTAATCTAATATTAATATCTATTAATAGAAAACCAAGGCCTGACGAGTATGATTAGTCTTTCTTCATAAATATCTTAAGTGCAGTCTAAATAGAATGCTACTGTGAAGATTTGCTCAGATAAAAATTAGAATAATGACTTTAAAAGTATCTTTTACATGCTATATATAGTTGTCTAAGAGGCTTACTACCAAATAAGCTCATGCTTTCTAGTTCTTTCTGAACTCTGGTTGGCTGGGTCAACTCTGGTATTGTGGTTTAAAACTTCTCTCTAAGTAGACTAATTCAAGCTGGCTTCTCTCAGCTTCTGACTGAATTGATGAGCTTGGCCTCAGACTAACTCTGGCAATCTGTTCTAATCTTCTGGCTCCTTCTCATTCTCTGGTACACTGTGTCTTCACCTACAATCTGTCTTTGTAAAATTATCCCAATAAACTACCTCCTCTCTCTATCCTTCCTGCTTTCGGCCCCTCCTATCTCTGTACTTCTCCCTTCACTCACTGCTTTCCTGTTTTGTTCTTATAAGAGTTGGATGTATTCTATCACTAATGTATTTTTAAAATCTTCCTTTGATTTGTCATTTTGTCTGCTACTCAATTAGACATGACTTTCAAACAAGGTGGCTTTCTTCTACAAACTAAAATTACTTTCATTGTTTGGGGTTAAAGGTGCATACTAAAGGCATGTCTGTATTCCATCTAGAGGGATTAAAAATGTGTGGCATGTCTACTTTCCATCTGTCTTAGTTAGGGTTTTACTGCTGTGAACAGACACCATAACCAAGACAAGTCTTATACAGACAACATTTAATTGAAGTTGAGGTTTATATGGTGCAGTCTAGAGCTGAGAATTCAACATCTTTATCTGAAGGCTGATAGTGGAAGAATGACTTCTAGACATCTAGGATAAGGGTTTTAAAGCCCATGCACACAGTGACACACCTAACAAAGCCCACACCTCCAGCAGGCCCACAACTTCTAATAGTGCCATTCCCTTGACCTAGCATATGCAAGACGTCACATTCCAGTCCCTGGCCCCCATATGGTTGCTCAAACATATGAGTCTATGAGAGCCATACCTAAACATACAATAATGCAAAATACCTTTAGTTCAACTTCAAAGGTCCCCATAGTCTGTAGCAATCTCAACAATGTTAAAAGTCCGAAGTTCAAAGTCTCTTCTAAGATTCATCTAATCACTTAACTATAATTCCCAAACCAAGACAAGAAACCAGCTGGACAAACACCAACCTCTGCATCTCCGTGACTGATGTCAAAGCAATCTTAAGATCTCTCAATCCGTTTTCATTTTTGTTCACTGAAACAAACTTCTTCTCCTGAGTTGACTCCACTTCCTGTTAGCAACTTTTCTCAGCAGATAACCCATGGCTCTGACACCTGAAATATTTTGGGGTCTCCAAGTCTACATCAATGTTACAGCTTCTTGTTTCAATGGCTGTGATCCAGACATGAACTTCTGGGCTCTCCCTAAGGGCTGGTGTCACTTTTCCAGCTCTGCTCTCTTTACCACTCTAAGCTCAGGTTGATCCACTCCACTGATTCTGCTGTTCTTGGTGATCATCCCATGGTACTGGCATCTTCAATACACTAGAGTCTTTTGCTGCAACTAGACTTCACCAATAGCCTCACATAAGTTCTCTTCATGGTGCCAAGCCTCAACTACTTTGCGTGACCCTTTCAGTCCTGGGCCATCAACTGCAACTGAGGCTGCCTCTTTACCAATGGCCTTCCATGACCTCTCATAGTACTACGTTTCAGCTGCTCTTCATTGCCCCTTCATGCCTCTAAAACCAGTACCACCTGGGTGACTCTTACACATTGCCAAGTACAGCTGCAGTACAAGGTACAACAACCTTGGCTATCTCTAAAACACAGCTTCTTTGTACTCTAAGAAAATAGTTCCCAGAAGATTTCACTTCAGTGATTCTGGTCTCTTCTTAATCACTGCTAATTAGTTTTAGCTCCAGCTAACCAGCACCGATTGTCCCAAGAGTCCCTTCTATTCTTGACTCTAAAGTCAAAGCCACGTGGCCAAAGCTGCTGAGTTCTGCTGCTTTCTGGGGCTGGACCATGCCCCCCTTGTTCTTTTACATTACCACCAGTTTTCTGTTTTCCCACTACTTCACTGTCTAAATTTGGCTGGCCCAGAACTTGCTCCCTAGACTGACTTTGAACTCAGAGATTTACATACAGATCTCCTAAGCACTGGGATTTAAGGTGTGGTCAACCAAGGCCAAGTTTAAGTTTTTCTTCACCTAGAACTTGCTCTGTTCTAGGCTGGCCTTGAACTCAGATATCTGCTGGTGTTTGCCTCCTGAGATTAAAAGGTTATACTACTATGCCTGGATCTAAATTTAGGTGGGTGAGATCTTGCTCCAAGATTATTACTCCCTTAATTCGATTTAATATCCTTGAACACAGGATTCAGCTCCATTTCACTTCCCAGTGCCCCTTTAATACCTGAACCATATAATTTATATTTTTCCCTTTGCAGTTTGCTACACTTGTTTAAAATGCTTTCATGAGACTTATTCAGAGAACAAAGTCTATGATGGATGTTTCTGAGACTTCCTTTGTCAATGCAATTAATCTGAGTCTCTTCACCTTAGTCACAGTCAGACTCTTCAGACAAGGGCTAAAAGTAGCAACATTCTTCACCAAAAAAACTCACAAACACTGTCTCTAGACAACATTGAAATTCTCCACTGAAACCTCTTGGGCCAGATCTGCACAATCAAATTGCTCTCAGTAACAAAGTCTTCCATATTACTACTAGGATAGCCAATTAAGCCCCATTTAAAGCATTCCACTGTGTTCCAGATCCAAAGTCCCAAAATCCACAGTCTTCCAAACAAAAGCATGATCAGGCCTATCACCAATACCCTAGTCTGTGGTACCAACTTCTGTCTTAGTTAAGGTTTTACTGCTATGAACAGACACCATAAACAAAGCAAGTCTTACAAAGACAACGTTTAATTGAGGTTGGCTTACAGGTTCATAGATTCAATCCATTATTGACAAGGCAAGAGCATGGCAGCATCCAGGCTGCTTCTTCAACATATTTGTCTGAAGGCTGCTAGTGGAAGAATGACTTCTAGACAACTAGGGTAAGGGTTTTAAAGCCCACACTCATAGTGATACACCTATTCCAACAAGGCCACACCTAATAGTTCCACTCCCTTGACTGAGCATGTGTAAACCATCACGCTATCCAAATCACACAGATCCAGAAGGTGTTTGGATGTGATCCCTTGCCAAAGTATCCATGACACTGGATTTAAATTCCTCTCTAACTGACAATTATTTATTCATTTTTTATTTAATGAGAAAGTCATTGGATTGCTTGGAGATGGAGCTATAGCAAGCAGTCAACTCTCTGATAGGGGTAAGAGAACCAGACTTATATTCTTTTGCAAGAACAGCAAAAATTCTTATCCCATGGAGCCTTAGTCACACTTACTATTTCTTAAATAAAACACATACATGTGTAGAATCTATCTAGTAGAAAAAAGATGATAATATATTTTAGACTAAAATAGTAAGTCAAGATAATTTATCATGTTATAAACAAATTCATTCTGGTTGCTTAAAATAAAATCTTCTACATGCCATGCCCCTTAAACTAACTTCTAAATATCTATGTTTTCTCCATTGTGAATAATTCTAAACATCAAGTAGATATTCAATGATAGTAATTAATTATAGTTGTTTTAAGAGTAATTATGATTTTATTTCCTTTGTAGTATTATTAGTAAGCTTTACTCAAGCAATTATTAAACTTGCCTTGGGGTTGCATAAAATTCAAGTTGTAAAATAAATCATTAAAACATCTTTACATTATACAGATCATTTTAATTATTTTTGATTGTCAAATGCTGTTAGGAAAACATAAATTCCTTTACTTGATTAAATAAACATGTAGAGAGTAGGCATCTTTGTTCTGTTCCTGACACCAGTGGAATTATTTTGAGTTTCCAAAAATTAATTTTATGTTGGTTATAGAATTTCAGGAAATTGCCATTATCATTTTTAGGCATATCCCATTGGATCCCTAATCTCTAAAATATTTTTCTCATTTATTTTAGATTTTATCAAAAGTTTCAGCATCAACTGAGATGATCATGTGGATTTTTTCTTTCAGTTGTTGTATATGGAGGATTACATTGACTGAACCATCCCTATCTTCTAGGACGAAGCCTATTTGATCACAGTTGATTTTTCAGTTTGATTTTCTTGGAAACAGTTTGTAAGTCCTTTTTGAGTATTTTTGCATTCATGTTCATAAGGAAAATTGTTCTACAAATCTCTTTCTTAGTTGAATCTTTACATGGTTTGGGTATCAGGGTGACTGTAGTCTCATAAAATGAATTTTTCAATTATTCTTCTTTCTATTTTATGGAATATCTTGAATAGTATTGGCATCAACTCTTTTATGAAAGTCTCATAAAATTCTGTGCTAAAACCATCTGGCCCTAGGCTTTTTTTGTTGGGAGATTTTTAATGACTGCTTCTATTTCCTTGTGGGTTATAGCTCTACTTAAATTGTTTATCTGATTTTGATTGAACTTTGGTAAGTGGTATCTATCAAGGAAATTCCAAATTTTTGAAGTACAGGTTTTTAAAGTATGATATGATAAATCTTTGAATTTCCTAGGGGTCTGTTATGTCCCTCTTTTCATTTCTGATTTTGTTAATTTGGATATTGTTTCTGTGTCTTTTACTTAGTTTGGATAAGGTTTTGTCAATTGTGTTGATTTTCCCAAAGAACAAATCTTTGTTTCATTGATTGTTTTTATTCTCTTTGTTTTTGTTTTGTTGATTTCAGTCCTCAGCTTGATTATTTCCTGCTGTTTCCTCCTCATCCTTGAATTTTTGTTTGTTTGTTTGTTTATTCTACAGTCAATGTAAAAGTCCATAGGCCATGTTACCATCAAGTGACATATTGATATGATGTGACCTGTGCTGCCAGCTCAGGCCATGTTGATATTTGTGGACTTGAAAGCCTCTGAGAACCTTGTCTGGGTCGTGGATCTGTGGTTCCATTGAAGTAGTAACTATGTCCCTGGTTTTTGCTGTTGCCAGAAATGACTCATGATCCCTGATGACTGTGAAGAGCAAGGAAGTTGCTTTGGCTGTGATCTCATATACTACTGATGCATATTTGAGAAAAAAAAAAAGACATTAAAGGCTCTGTGACAACCCCAACCATCCAGTCCCACCCCCCCCAAAAGGAAAACAAAACAGCCTAGGCATTAATCCCTTGAAGAGAGCTCTTAACTGTGTGAGGAGATGCTAAAGAGTAGCTCTCCACAATTAATGGCCTCTGGAGGAGCTGTGGGAGAAGGACTCTGTTGTATTTAAGGGTTAGGCCACTGAGAATATGATTATGTTTCAGTCCATATATAGATAACACAAAATGGATGTGGGTGTTTTTTTTTAATTATTATTAGTTGTATTTTTACTTCTTTTGATGTGGGAGGTCACAAGGGGTATCTGGTCATTGAAGGATTGTGATCCAGGTATATGATGTGAAACACAAATACGTTATGGAGAAAATCTGATACAATGACTAAATACATGTTGAAAAGTATATCTTTTGTTCTGTTACTGCTTTTGTTTTTTGGGGGGTTTTACTGACTTTTATATCTGGGTTTGCTACATTTCTCATTTTTCTTCACACAGGACTTAAACTGGAACCTCACAGATAATGCTTATTTCCTTTTCTTCATTACCTTTACACAGGAGGCTATATCTTCATTTTTGTTTAACTAAGAACTTAAATTTGGGAAATAATAGGCTAAATAATGTAGGCCATGTTATGATCCCTAGAAATTTGAATATTATCTGTTATCCAAATGGTTCTTTGCCAGCATTACTAAATTGGTAATTTGAAGATGAAAAAACAGTGAGGCATTATGTAGGTAGTAGATGATATTTAGGAAGGTGGCACAGAACGACATTATAATAAAGTTAAGGGTGAACCTGAGTAGTAACACACGTGACGGGATAATGGATGAAGTGCTGTGAGGATACAATGAAGAATTAAGGAGCACAGGTGGCTGACAACCATTAATAAAGTCAAAGAAAAGGATTCTGTAAGAATTCTAAAGTAAGGATTCTAAGATAGGTCCTAGCCTTGTCCACACCAGTGAAACAAATTTTTAGTTTCTTCCTTCTAAAGCTATAAGATGAAATAAATGCAGGCTGTGTTTTTTGAGTCATCAGATTTGTTCTAATTCATTACAATGGCCACATGCCGTTGTCATTGGACATTTTAAAAAGGATTGGAAGAGGAAAGAGGAAAGAAAAAATAAACAATGGTAGATAGTTTGGTGGGAGACTACTTGGGTGGGAAGTACAAGACTGTGCTACACATACAGCACTGTAGAAAGAGAGATAAACAGAGGAGGGATAGTCAACGCAGTATCTAATTCAAGAATTATAGAAAAATCCACAAAGCATCCACAGGGATTAAAGTGAAACTTTCAGTTCTGTTTTGAGTTGCACAGACAGCTTTAGAAAGTGATTTTCAAGCCCATTTTATTGCATTTAAGAACTGTTCAAGTTGTAACTTGATAGAAGGGTTTCTATGGAAACAAACTTCAAACCCCTACATAAAGAGGAAAAGAAAATATTTCCAGAGAGCAAATTAAAATGATTTCCTGTAGCCTTTAAAACGGGTTAAAATTCAAATGTCAGTTTGAACTCAAGAAGAAAACTAAATAAAATTTGTTTTACAAAGACTTTTCTTTGACTGATAGACCTATAATGCAAAACATAAAAATATTGACATTGTATATGTCTATTTGTTTCTCAATATTAATATATATTATATTTTATTGGATTTCAATACTTTTGATGATCCCAGCTAGCCTCCTTCTTAGGCTTGAAAACCATCATATAGTAAAAAAAAAAAAAATTAGACTCATTGCTGTTTATGATTAAACCTGATTCTCAAGAATGGGATATGCCCTACCTTAACATTAACTACAAATGGTTCTGTACTATCTGTTCCAGGAAACAGCAATCCTGTCCTTATTTCAAAAACTCTATCTTAGTTTCTACATGTTGCTATGTCTATCTTACGGCCACCTTGTAAGCATTGCTTTTTTTTTCAAGGAAGTACTCACTGATTGACTTATTGTGCTTCTGTTCTGTTCCTGTAACCCCACTGATTTGTCCATCAAATCCCCCACATGGAAAAACCCTGCCTCTGAGCTATAAAAGCCTCTTCTTCCTCTCATCCAGTGCTCATATCTTGAACCCTGCTTCTAAGAAGAGATAGTGCATGAATATAAATTTTAAAACCTGGCTTTAATTAATTTAGCCATAATGATTTGGGTCTATGTTCCTTTTCCTCACATTATTGGGGGTACACTTTCTTGGCAACTAATGCTGAATTTTAGTCAAACTATCTTTGCTTTTATTTTTAGCACTCTTAGTATGTGCTCAATGGAATTTTTTTTTGTCTCAACCAGAATGATTAACAGTTCTTTACAAGTCTTAGCATATGAATGAATTGAACACTAAAAAGTAGTCTGCTTTTATATAAATTTAGCAATCTGAAAATATTGGAAAACATTATTATTTTAAATTTCTTCTTCTTATTATGTCTTCTTATTCAATTCACTAGTCATCCTTAGAAATTTTTTTATTTTAATATTAAAGCAAAACTATTTTAATACATATTTCTTTTTTTAACGCCCGAAATGCATTTATTCACAAAAAGGAACAAACAAACACAATGTTGAAAAAGCCTTGGCTTGTCTTTTTTGAAATGGCAAAAAATCAAAAAGAATATTTATATTTGGTATAAGAATGTGACAAGGAACATTCATTGGGAAGACTCTTAAAATGCCCCACCCCTAGATAAAGGGCAATATGCAATTAATGACTACTGTGAGGGAGAAAACAAACCAAAAATGGCTTCCTCCAGAGACACTAAACTTTACCCTAATAAGCAAAACTTGGGCTCTCATTCTCTCTCTCATTCTCTCTGTCTCTCTGTCCCTGTCTCTGTCTCTGTATCTCTCTCTCTCTCTCTCTCTCTCTCTCTCTCTCTCTCTCTCTCTCTGTGCGTGCGTGTGTGTGTGTGTGTGTGTGTGTGTGTGTGTGTGTGTTAAAGAAGGAGTTATGGATTTCAAAGGAAGTAGGGGTAACATGGGAGCAGTTGGGAGAAGAGGTATGGGATGCACAGTGTCAACACAATGCTTAAGTATTAAATTCTCAACAAAAAGTTTTTGAGGTTAAAAATAACATGGAAGTGATTACGCCTATTTAATGCAGATAATCATTCAAGATCATTTCTCCATGTCAACCTCTATACTTGAGGACCAGAGGAACAGCATCTTTCTTGTAGAGAGAGCTTGCAATTCCCAGTCAGAACCATTCTTGTTAAAATTCAAGCCAAAACAAAATGTTTCACATCCTAAAATGCTGAGAAGCCACTTTAAGTAGGAATTCAATGAATTTCACACATTTGTACTTTCTTAACATTCTTATCTATTAATTTTATAACCACTGTTATTTCTAGGTCTGTTTCATTATTAGTCTTTATTTTGGTTATGGATCAAAATTCCTTTTTCTGTTTTTGCACTTCGAGTAAATTTCATTGGGTGTTTGTATTTTTATGACACTGAGAATCTGTAGTTTTGATATTTTTTTCTTTATCTTTTTTTCTGAGATATTTTCTTTTTCTTTCTTTTTTCCCCCAATCTGCATTTTTACTATTTTAATTACCTGCAAGTATTAAAGATAAATCTAGGTTGAGGAACTAGCAATACAGTAGATGCAAATAGTCAAGGAACAAGCAAGACAATAAACACAAATAGTCAAAAAACAATCAAGGCAATAATGAAAGTTCCGTGATCACTCCCATGATCATGATCACTGTTTCTTTCTTTCTGTCTTACTTTCTTTCTTTTTCACCTTTCACTTTCTCCTTCTTTCTTTCTTTTCTTTCTTTCTCTTATTTTTTTTTTTGCTTTTATACCATTTTAATTATATGCAAGTATTAAAGTCAGTTCTAGGTTGAAGGTTGACGTACTAGCAATACAATAGATGCACATAGTCAAGGAACAAGCAAAACAATAAACACAAATAGTCAAAGAACAAGCAAAGCAATAAACAAAGTACCATGATCACCCACCCTGATCACTGTTTCTAAGGGCTTATTAGATTGACCAAAATATCTGAGCCATCTTCCCTGTCCTAGCCCAAAGTTATTTTTATGCCTGAAGCCTACTTCTTTGTTCTAGCTTAAAACTTAGATTCCTGCCTGAAATTACTTCTTTGTTCTAGCCTAAGATTTAGATTCCTGCCTGAAATTACTTCTTTGTTCTAGCTTAATGTCAGATTCCTACCAAACAGCTCATTTCCTTTTCCTTGGTCAATGTTAGATTCCTGCCAAGCAGCCCTAAAAGCTCTCCACGTCTTCCCCTTTTTTATTTCGTAAACAAGACTAAGCTTGTCTTAGGTCATTCTGACAAGAATACCTTCCTTACCTGTCATGGAATATGCATTATCAAAAGCAATGTACTTTTTTTCTTAGGTTGGTAAGGCTCTGTGCAGAAACTTGCCAATCCTTGGCTTGCAGGACTGTTAAATTAATAACTCTGTCTGGGGGTCCATTTTCAGTTTCAAGCCATGAACTTTGGCTCCCAATATGTTGATTTTGTTAAAGACAAGCTTTAACATGATGGACAGAAATAAAAGTATTGCCAGGACAAAAAGGGTTACCATGATCAAGCTATATATGCCATTCTTGAAGTTTGACCAAAAGGGAAATAATGAGATCAGGCCATGGATAGTTTTATCACCAGTATCTGCAGCAACAAAGCTCAGCAGAGCAGCATTCTTTAAATTCATAATCTCACTATGCAAAGTTAAAACATCCAAGGAGGTGTTAAAATTATGCCAAATACACTGCAACTGTCTTTAAACTTTTTCCTAATTATAGTGACTAACCTTGTAAATTTTAGAAGTAACATGAATCCAATGGTATTTGGCATGACACTTAAGGTGGCTCCTTACTCTTAACCTCTGAACCTCTTTCCAATAATTTGAATAGGATAAAGAGCATCAAACTGTTATTCCAAATGCCTATATAAATCCTCTTGAATACTCATCACATTAGTAACGGGTTATTTTTTTTTTTTTTGCTAAATGATTAACAAAAGTTATCTGTCTTAACTTTTTATGTCAAAGCAATTGCAGAAGCAGTTTAATTAATGTAATTAAAGCTATTATAACAGCAATAATCAAGTCCACTACCTTTTTTGCTTCTACTTAAAGCCTGACTCACTTTTTTCAGAATACCAAGGTCCTGTAATATTCAGTGCATTAAAACAAAACCTGGTTGATAGAACCCATAACATACATGCCCCATAATGTTCAACATACTAACACAATTAGAAAATGTACAATCAAGTCAACTTATATTAAATATTGTAGAAAAAAGTAATTTTAACATGACAATTAAAAGAACCTTAACACTTGCTTGAAATCCAGATCGTGTCCAAATTTTATGTCTTGCTAACATAACATTGTAGAGAATTGCAGTTAACTTCCAAATCACTAGATTTGCTGTGATCACCGTAGAACAGGTAAATATTATCATATAGCAAGACACTAGAAAGAATGTTCTTTAGCTCCTGGTAGACATAGATGTTCTGAACTTCTGAACTCCAGAACACTGCTACCATAATTAAACTAACTTAATTAAAAGATCATCAAGCTTTTTATCTCTGATAACCTACATAACATTATTCGATGTCTTTTGGAATTAGAAAGAAGAATTTGAGCTAAAATCAGTATAGAGTGATTTTATCTTAATCTTTTCTGTAATTTCTTTTGTGATTTATCCTTCTCAAGGAATTAAGGCCAACATTTTGCATCCCTTGGTTTATCAAGGTTGTCAATCTTTTCTATAATCTTTGTCATCACCATCACAGCCATCTTTCACTGCATGTAATTATGCATCAAATGCCTTGCTCCAAAATTTAGATGTGTAATTTGCAAACAGATAAGATGCCTTACCTTTATTTTACAAACCAGATGATGTGCACTGAGAAATATATTATCAAGTCTTGGTTGCATGATTAGTAAATAAGAGACAGTCTTCGACTTAATGCCCTGATGGACGAGAACAGTTTTATTAGCTGCCATCCTTTATCCACTGCAGTTTGTATCAGACCTTACTGCAGGCAGAGGGAAAGGAAACTTAAGAATATTCAAAATTTGAGACAAGAAGAAAAGAAGAAAGATACTGTAGTGAAAACAGCCCTTGAGAAATAAAATAGGGTCAAGTAGCAAATGTGGAACAACAAAGGTCTACTAAATAAGCAAGTCTATTTGCTTTTTTTTTTAATATGGCTTTGATTTTTGATGCAACAAGTTCTTAAATGTACAATTATATTAGAAAACTCAGATCATCAATTAACGTGTTTACTGAGACCCCTTTTATATTAATAGCAGCTAAGAAATAGTGATCATTTGGGAGAAAATTACCAATTTTAATCATACAACAAAAATGTATTAAGAAATATTTTTATTATTTTAATATTTCTATTAAAGTTTACATGTTTTTATCTTTTATCTTTCCTTTTTCTAATTATAGGTCTGTGGTTTGAGAAACACAAATTTAGACATATTTTTCCTGCATGTCATTAAATGAGTACTGGACAATCTTTCAAAGCTGCCAGCAACTTACTTATGTACTGCATAGATGATCTGAGAGTCAATTTGCAGGAACATATTCATTCAAGAATAAAGCTAATATCCACACTCATGAACACACACCACTTGCCTCATTGTACAGTTAGAACCTTATGGCTCTAATAATTGATACTGACCTTTATTTTCAGAACATGAGCAATGCTTATAATCTGAATAGACAGCATGCAGCTTAGGAAACAAAAATCATCCCTGTAAAATATTATATTGTAAAGGACTTAAGAGAATACTTCTGGACAAGCTACATAGCACAGTTATGACAAAGGCCATAAAATTGTTAGCAAAATTTGTAAATTTACTGTGTATTCACAGATGCCCACATAAATCAAAATCCTGGAAATAAGACTGTATTGATTAACACACAACATATAAATTTCAAAAATGGGGATTCCTGATTTCCAAAGCTGTTAACTTGATCAAAAATCTTCATATTCTCTGGTATTTTGGAAAATAGAGTTTTGCTTTCTCTAGCCTAAAAAAAAAAAATCTAAAATTACAAAATATTTTCTAAGGGTTTTCATGTGAGCAACAGAATCTTTAGTTTCCAATCTCTGAGGATCTAAGCATCAACTGTTATTACTGCATTTGGAAGTCAATCTTACGAATAAAAGTGACCCCCAGTTCTCTATTGATATCTCGACTGCAGCCCCATGATGTTCCCATTTCATGACATCTACAAGAGAGACTCATATCTCATTTGTCAGGACCTATTCAGATCACAAACAACTCCTCAAGACATTTGAGCTGTAAATAAATGGTATACATGCTGACTTCATGATATACCACAAGTTTTACCAGAAATTGAAAGCTAAACATATAAATATCCATGTACCAGTTGATAAAAATTTCCAAAGTTATAACGTTTATAGATTTAGGGTTGTTATTAAGTTTCAGTACCGTCTCAAAGGAGAAAGCTCATTCTCCAACATGATGAGCCAGCCTTCATAAACAACCTTTGTATTTCCCAAGCCATTCAGCAATCCAAATGCCTGGACCAACAATAACATTTGGCTAGGGATTTGAAGTGCAAATCACATCATTTGTGTACATGTTTAAGTACTTACATTAAGAAAACTACCAAGAAGGAGGCTATCCCTGAAGATGAGTCCTCACTATCATTACCTCACTATCAACTCAAAATTCTGAATGTACACTCTTTCAACATTGTTTTAAAAGTATTCAAAACATGTGTTTGTCAGCCTTTTAGTATGTCAGGCACATCTGACAATTATTAGTCCAACAGTAGCTTCTATAACTTTTAATACATTTTATTTGCTTATTAAAAAAAGTCAAATTAAGACCCATCATGATTAAAATCACCTGATTTTTTTTATGGCTTCTTTTTTGAAAGATGGTAATGGTCTCCTTACTGAATATGATTTTTAATTAGATATGCTATGGTAAACTAGAGTTATAAAAGTATATGTCGTACAATAGAACCAGATATTGAAATTTATGTTCATATTTTATAAGCCTGATAAACAAAACAAATGCTTACCAGCTTTATTTTCTAATTTCCCTTTTGTACTTTCTTATAATTATTTGAAATTTATTTTTATTAGAGTAAATTGCTTACTCTCATGAGCAAGAATTACATTAAAACTTTCTACTTTAGTGGTTTCATTTGTCTTCCGTGCCATAGTACATCTATACAAAAATCTGTTTCCTTGGCAACAGGAAACAAATGTTCATTTCAAAAAACCAATAGCAAAAAAAGACGCATTTAATAAAATATCAGTTCTTTCTGTTGGATTTACATTAATACAGAATATAGTGTGATTCAAATTACTTTAAATTTTCCTTAAATAGTAAGTAAGATATTATCTTCCACCATTTAGCCATTAAGCTTTTTACTTGAGGATCAAATACAGTATGTTTCAATATGTAATGCCATAGACAAGGGTCATTGTTACTGCTCACTCTATACCACTAGCTATATACATTCTTGATACAGGAAGTTATTGGATCATTCTCAAACAGTTTTCCTTCAGCAAGATAGATATCACTGATTACTATTTGTCTACTATTCTTATGATACTGACAGTCTACTGGTTCTGGATTTACTTGTCTCAAGCTTATTAATGAAGTTGGTGAGACTAGAATTCTACATTTATCATGCTAACTCAAAAAACAAATAACATTGCATAGTTACATACTATAAAGGAGGAGCATTTGAGTATGCTATTGATATTGTCTGTGCTCAGGCACATTTTGGAATGGTTAGTTTGTGTTTATCAGGAAGATCTGAGTTAATAGAAAACACCAACATGCACTAGTATATGCAGACCATCTTAAAAATGTTAATTGGAAATTTGGCTAGGAAAGGGAAGTAGGCTCAGATTTTTTGGTCATTCTGAGAAGCCCTTAGAAACAGTGATTATGGGACTTTGTTTATTGCCTATTTATGTTTATTGTCTTGCTTCCTCCTTGAGGATTTGCCTCTATTGTATTGCTAGTTCCTCAACCTAAAACTGACCTTAATACTTGCATGTAATTAAAATGGTATAAAAGCGGATTGGGAAAAAAATGTCAATAGGTACAATCTTAAGCAAACATCAGTTTGGATGAATGTGTGAATGTCCAAATGAAGTCTAGGGTTTAGTTTTGGTGTGAACATTGACATTCTGATGATTACTTATTAATACATTTCTGAGTTATACTCAGAGATACAAAGAACGTTGCACACATATTTGCATCCATCATGTGTTCTGTTTTCTTTTGTATCTTAGTATGATTTACTTTTTCTCTGTTGCTCCACATTTTCATGAACATTATAACTGAGGTTCCCATATCTCTTTGCAGAGTTTCCTGTCTGTTATGATTAAGATCTTTTCCTTTAAAATTTGGTTCTTTCAATAATAGATAATTACATTCAACACATAGACAAAAGGAAGAATTTAAAAATATTAAGCTAACAGTTGATTCAAAACAAGTAGTATTTTGTATACTACCCTCCTCTAAACTCAGTTTAAAAACTGTATCCATCAAATATGGGAGCTAAAATATGTAGTTTAGAAGCGAAACCCAGCTGGTTAAAATGCTATGAATTTTTCTTATTTTTCTATAATGGTAGGTTCTACTTCAAATAAACAGCAGGAAACACACTTAAATTCATAAGGCTGTCATAAGCATCAAATATAAAATACCTAATTAGCATAATGCCTGGTTCTTTGGGCTCATTCACTTCATGTCAGCTATCATTAGTTTTATTATACCCACATTAATCCACTGATAATCATAATAATTATAAAGCACTCACCTAAACAAAGCATATCTTACCTTTGTGAAGTGGCAGATAGCAGCTTTGAATGACAAGAGGCCTCAGTCTTTAAAAGTGTACTTCAAGAATACCCAGCCAAATTATAGGAATGCCAGGATTTTATATGTTCGCCAATTGTCCTCAGAAAATTTATTTATTTATCATGTTTAGAGGGTCTCCTTACTAGACAGCATACTATTGTTAAACTCTGTGTCAAAAAACACTAGCAATATATGAATGAGTTAAAAAAGAAAACCAGACAAAAATATTTCTTGACATATGGTGAGAAATGTTTACCAGGCTGTCACAAGTGATGATACTGACTTCTATGAACCATAAAGAAAAAGCTAAGAAAAAAAAATCATCCATCTTCTAAAGCTCTGTGAGATAATAACCATGAATAAAAAAAATCATTCTGTAGAAACAGTGACAGTAAGACAGACACAGTTGTGTAGATAAGATTCAATTTCCTTTTTGAAATATCTTCCTTTTCAACACTATGAATATCAGCTAGTGGGAAACATATTTTTTCAATTTCAGAGAAAATATCCTAAGGTTGTGTAGTCAGAATATTTTCCTTTGGGAGAACCCAAATTTGTCCAGAAGAAACCATGTCCATTAGTATCAAGATTTCTGAAGTAGTTTATTAACATTTTTTTATTAAGCACTACTGAGATATTTTTCCTCATGATGAAGACACAGATATAAATTTTTAGAATGACATCAAAGTCCAAAATAGGATAGTTAGAAGTGAAGAGATGGCACAGTGGTTAAGATTATTGGTTGTTCTTCCAAAGGGTTCAGATTTGAATCTTAGCATCCATGAGAGAGCTCAGAACCATGTTTAACTTCAGTTCCAGGGCACAGGACTTCTTCTTTTAGTCTTCTTAGGCACTAGACATTCAAAAGTTACACAGGAACATATGCAGACAAGCCATCAATATACTTACAATAAACTACTTTTAAAACTTAAACTGTGAAAGTTTGTGATGACAGTCACCCCAAGGTGCAAATAAAAATAAACACATTGAAATTTAGAATACTTGTAAATAAAAGTTCCCTATCTGAAAAAAATAGATAGTTCAAAAATGTTGGGTTAAATCATATTAATAAAGATAACGCATGATGAATATTGTCTATTTTATTAAAAGGTATTTTAAATTTTATATAATGTTCTCATAGAATTTGTCTTTAGTTTGTTTTTCTTGACATGTTGCTATGATTAGATCAGAAAGGTTAGCTAAAACAATTGGCCTAAAATTTGAGGTTGAAGTATCCCACTATGCAAGAGAAACTCAGACATAGTTGTTCCAAGAGCTACACAGAACAAAATGGATGTACTAACATCAGGTAATTGAAGATATGAATGGTACATGGATCAATTGAAGGTTTACCTACAGAAGTTCCCTTTAATTGGTTGTATTACGTTGCGGTCACTTCTAAAATCTCATTCGTTCTGAATGAAAAAGAACCATGACCATTTTTGACAGCAATTACTTCCGGAATATCACTGTCCATGTTTAAACTATGCTATGAAATTTCTAAGTTTAATCTTAAAAATCAAGAAGGTTTTTTTGTCTTTATTATTTTCTTAAACTATACTTACCTAGCATCAGAAAGCATGCAAAATTTATGTTTGTCATAAACATCCTCTTAAAATAACTGCTATTAAATTTGTTCTTTGACAGTTTTATATATGTATATAGTAATTTTTATTACTGTCATCTTTTACATCTCTGGACTCATACAGTCCTTCTACATCTACAGAAAATCTTCCTAAAAAAAGCATATGTATATATACATATACATGTATTATATGATATAATTGTATATAATATTTACATATATTGTATGTGTTATATACAATTGTATATAATATTAAAATATACACATATATTGTATATGTATATAATACTATATATGTATATTTTGTATATATGCATGTAATATATAATGTATCTAACACTATACATATATACATAATATATGCATAATAGTATGTATAAAATATATTATATACATGTATACAATATATATGTATGTTACATGTATATTTATTATATGTATACATTTTATTGCATATATACATATATAATATATAACATGCACACATATATAATATACATATAATATACACACATATATATACACATATACATATCTAGGGTAGTATGTTTAACCATGAGTTTTGGAGCTTACTGGGCTCCAAACTGTGGGTATGTAACTGAAGGAAATAGTATCCCTCTAGCATATCCTATTCCTACCCAATAGTTCAGAAGGGAGGGGTTAGGATGTGTCCTTTGTCAGCACTATCTTCTGGAGCATTTATAGCTATTTAGGACAGCATGACATTGGTGATGCCATGCTCTGATGATAGCATTTCACAGTTCTTTTCCCTAGTTTCTAGTTCTCACATTGTTTGAAACCATCTTCCCTGACGGTTGTAACTTTCTAAGGGATGATATAAATGTCCAGCTTATGGCTGAGCACTCAATAATCACTTATTTTTAACATTTTGAAAAACTATGAATCTCTGTAGGTATGACTGTCCATTGCAGAGAGAAGCTTCTCTGATTAAGGCTGAGGGTAGCGGTTGACAGTAAATATGCACAATAAACATTGGAACACAGCTTGTTGCAATAGGCATTTAGAGGAACTACAAGAGTAAATGCCTTGCTGGTGCCTAAGACTTCCCAAGCTATGCAATTCAAACTATTTTATGTTCACAAACATTAATTTCCTATTACAGAACAAGCCTTATATGATATCAGCAACCAGTTCATTTCCTTCACAATAGTAGTGCCAATGACGCGCAATTGAAAATATCTTGCTTGGCACATTGGTGTTGTAGTTTGTAGGGTAGAGAAGGACTAAGAAGATTGAGTCTTTCCCAGAGTCCTGCACAGTACATTTCTTTTTTTGTTTTATATTCCATCTTAGCTTTGAAACCAGATCACTATATCATTACAACACGCACTTGAAGTCTACAGTAAGACGTTACTTGGTGCCAACGTCAATATTAAGACAATGTGACAACAGCAAATGTTGCTAATCCTGAACTGCAACACCACTAATATCAGTGAGTGATATTCGAAAGTAGTACAGATGCTTCATAAAATATTTTTTTGAATAATGAATCTTAACACTATGATTTTGGAAGAGAGTTGGAATATTATTTGAGTTGACTTGGAAATAGGAATGGAAAGGGAGAAACATAATTATATTATAATCTCAAAATTAAAAAGTAAAAACAGCTGTACATAGAATTTTAGATTCCCAATAGCTTCAAAGCAGAAACTATTTATGTCTTCGATCTTCAGCATGTTAGTGTCTAGACAGTGATTCATCTGTACCATATTCTATTACTTGGAATAAAGAACAATGACAAAACCAAAAGCAAACCAACAAAAACAAAACAAACAAGCAAACAAAAAGCCAAAAAGCCTCTCTGATAGGCAAACCCAGAAAAAAATCTTAATGCTTATTTTGCAAACTGACATAATATAGTATCACTGGTCTATTCTTCCATTCAGATGTCATTAACGTGAGAAATTAATAAAAGTGGAGAAGATATTGCTGGTTGAGCATAATGTTCAAAAAACAAAATTCAAATAGTTATAATGAAGAGGCAGAAGACATATTTATTTATTTATTTATTTACATCCCAAATGCTGTCCCCTCCTCTCAGTGCCCTCAAGGAATTTCTTCACTCAAGCCCCTTCTCCTTTGCCTCTAAGAGGGCACCCTCCCCCCAGTATCCTTCTATCCTGGTACATCAAGTCTCTGGAGAACTAAGTGCATCATCTTCCACTGAGCCTAGACAAGGCTGTCATCTGCTACATACGTGTCAGGAACCTCAGAACAGCCTGTGTATTCTCTGGGAGCTTCTAGGAATCTAGGTTGGTTAACACTGTTGATCTTCCTGTGAGGTTGCCATCTCTTTGAGAGCTTTCAATCCTTCCCCTAACTCTTCCATAGGGGTCCCTGGCCTTGGTCTAATGTTTGGCTGTTGGCATCTACATCTGCCTCAGTCAGCAGCTGGGTAGAGCCAGCCTTTCAGAGGGCAGCTATGGTAGTCTCCTGTCTGTAGCACAACATAGTATCACTGATGAAGACATATTTTAATGATAGAAAAGTCTGTATCTTTCTTGTCTGGATGGAAATATCATATTTTAGTGTTTTTTTATAGTTTTGTAAGATTATTTTACTAGAAAATTTGCTAAAAATTTTCTCAATATCATGTGAACCTATAACTAATTCAAAATAAGGAAGATTAAATAATACTTAGCAAACTTCTTTTCACTGCCATTATTTTAACTTTCTGTAAGATACGTGCAAATTCACTAAAATATACATGAAATTTTAAATGATCCAGTGAATCCAGATGGTAAGTGGCAAAAATCATTTTCATAATATACTGAGATATAAAATGAAATTAACATATCTGATTGATGCAAACCTGCAGTGTTATTAGTTCATAATCTTGTCTTTAATAACTTGAAAAAGTAGTTAGGGAATTTTATGTCCTTTGATGTTACTGATTCAAGCTTTTACATTTTGCCTGCGTGAAATTCTTTTTACAAATACTGAATTCAGTTATGAATCTTTAGAACTGTAATGGAAGCCTGTAAAGTATCCTAAATGAAAACCTACAAAGAGGAAAGTACGCAGCATTATGAATTATGAATTACGACTCTCATATCAATCACTGACAAGGGTGTTATTTGGATATTGCCTTTTAGAATATTAAATTCTTGTTTGTTGTATATTTGGCACCCAGGGGCACATATGAATCAGGGTTTCTGTGCATAAGTTATTTTATGCAAATTCTTTTTAGAGTACATGAGCTATTTTATTCCCTAGTCATAAAACTGCCTTCAGGCTTCAGGTCAATTATCTTGCATGGAAAAATTCCTTGTGATTTGCAGAAGGTATCGCATCTGTTTCTTTGCCTATAACCCAAGAAGAAGTGGTTTATTAAATAACAAAATGTATTGCATTATTGAAAGCTAGAAAATTCCTCTGTGTTAGAATTTTGAAAAGGATGAAGTCTGTTCTTTCTTATCTTACTGTAAACTTGTTACAGATTTGGACTATGATGGGGCAGTGATGCCAGTGGTCTATTGTTGCCACTTCTGGATGCAGAGGATTGTAGAAGTATGGTAGAACAATGCAAGTAAAAAAATAAATTTCAAGCTGAATCCCATATTTCATAGGCAGGGGCATTGTAGATGAAGCTTTACATAACCTGCCAAAATCCTAAGAACAGATGGAATATGGTAAAATGGATGATAGACTAGATTAAAAAGAAAGAGATTTTTAAATTACTAATGGGATGCATTGCAAACTTTTTCTCATATCTTTATGCCATTAAAATAGCTATTGTTAAAAAGGAATCTTGTTGTTCATAATTACATTATCAATTTAAATTTAATTACATTTGTAACAATTACCTAGAATCCATAAAAGCATATTAAATAATGATGAGATTTTGTGAGATACTTACGGGGAAATCTATTTTTTTTAAAAAAAGACATGTTTAAGTTCTTTTCACCTTTGTAATAATCTTTATCAGAATGGTTCCTGAGGGCGATTCTACAAACTACAGACTATTAAACAGTGAGAGGCTAGTTTAAACACCAGCATTAACAAAGCAATGAACACGCATTCTGAGGTGTTGCTTAAGATAATTTTGTTAACATAGACTGATAACTGGAAGTCTTCACCAGAGTCCATTTATTTTAGTGATCTATGCAAGGACGAGAGTAAAAGACAGCACTATGCTGAAAAATGTGCAAAACAAAACAAAACAAACAAAATCAAATAAACAAGAAGAAAAACCCCACTGCACTGTAGAAATTTGTTCCTTTTTGCATTTGAAAACATGTAAGCCAGAGAAGAGAATGAAACAGGTTCTAATGGCCAGAGTACTGTGGAATATGCTTCATGTTGTAAAGTGTACCTCCATGTGGACTTAAGAACTAAAGAACTGTAGGTACTGTTACTCTTTATTTCTAAATTAAACACAGTTCCATCATATAAAATAATTAACACCATTTTTTAGTATTTAACATGTACCCCTTGAGAAATACTTGAAGTCAGAGAATTATGCAAATCGCCTGTGTGTTTCCATAGTACACAGAATAAACACTACTGTATAGGAATTGGTTTCTGTTGTTTGCCTAATAAAAATAATAAAAATAAAAACTTAGAAGGTGAAAATAACTAAGCGGCATACCCTGTATTCATAATATAGTCAAATATTTTCATTTGAAGTTTAGCACATAATAGCATGCTATTAGCCAACTAGATCTATATACTGATTTTCAACTCAGAACTAAGAGCAAATCTGAACTATGCAGTAGTCTTTGCATTACTGCTTGGAGAATCAACCTTTGACATATTTAAGAGAACATTAGGGTGAAGGGAAAAAGTAAATAAGACAGATAAACACTTTGTTTCAAATTCTGATGATTTTCCCAAAAAATAAATGCCAGAGGAAACGTGTACTTTTCCAAGGCAGTAGAACAATTCGCAAGCCTCGCATCAGATATTTTGCTCACTGGTTAAGAAAATACAATTTACCTACATTAAAAATAACAATTCCGTGTGCAGATTGTGAAACACGAGCTTTAGGTTTAGTAATGACTTTCTAACAGAGGTTGAAGAATGCTAGGGAGGATGAGATACAAACATCAATCCATCATACCGTATCTAAGTGCACTGGATATTCATGAAATCAATCCTTTTTAAATATTACTATAAACAGTTTGGCTCTGTCCCATAAATGTACAGCAACACATTTACATATTCTTTATAATTTAAATTCTTAACACTTACTCATGTATAACCAGAAAAAACATAGCAGTAGCATTAAAGTTATGATAAGAAAAGAGGTCAATAAACAGAGAAACAAAAGTAAATATTCATAAAACTCAGGACCTGACCCAGGGATTTTCCATAGGGTTGGGCCTCTACATCAGAATCTGAAAAACAGATAATGCAGTATTCTAAGAACTATGTTTAGAAACAAAAGCTAGACAGTAAGGATGAGAATTGTTAAGACACTCAGTATAACCTAGATACTCTATGTCACTTATTTTTTAAGTGTAGTACAGCTATGTGAGAAATAGATTCATTTGATGTCGGTATGAAAAGAAAATGTATAATAAAAATTATGTTACAATGTGATAGGCAATCCACAGCAAACATGAAACAATAAATATTTTCCTACTTCCTGGTTTTAAAATACATATAAAACTATTTGGGAATATATTAAGTTGGTGAAACAAATACAAGACATTTGGAACATAGCTTAGAACAGTGAATTATAGCAAAGCATATTATTATAGTGATTTTTATTATTGGGAGTTCATAATTAATTCCAAAGGCAAGACAAAGTAAAACTAGCACATAATTAAATCTTCTAAAAACAGGCAAATTTTGAAAATAAATATGTAATAATGTATATTTAATATAACAAATTAATATATTATACATTTATGTAAAAACTTGGAGAATTGATCACAACGACAATAAATATAATACAACTAAGCATTAAGAATAACATTAGAATAAATAATTCTCCCCCCCATATGGTTAAAAGAACAAGTTCATAAAAGTTAAATGAAGATTGTTGCTGCAGAATTTCAGGAACTCAAACATGTCATTGAAGAATCACATCATTTAGCAGTTGTTTACATAAGCCTGAATAAGTGCCATGAGAAGACCTGTAGTAGTAAAATCACAATAAACATCATCTACAAGCTGATGACTTCCTCTCTTATGACCTTCAATAGCCCATCACCAATTTAACATATCGACAAGTGAGAATGACAAGTCTAATGTTTTGTTGTAGCTATCACTGAGAACCAAACATGAACTGAAACCTCTAGAGTCATGGCCAAAACCAATGTTTCATCACATTGAACTTATTTTAAACAGTACCAGAAATCTGTCTCACACAGCAATTACACCTTATATTTTCTAGAATTTTACTTAACATCTTCACCTGTATTTTTCTTTCTGCTTTGTCCTATGTTGAAGTTTGATCTCTTACTGTGTTATAATGCTAAATTCTGTATTCCAAGGTCTAGTTGCCTCAGGACAAGTGAATTCTCACATACACCAGCTTTGGTTGTGTAAACCTTGCTCCTTAATTTAAAACTATGGGTGAATAAAGATGCCCACAACCTGTAGCTGGGCATAAAAGAGGAAGGTAGTGCTTCAGTTCGGGGACTTGGGTCTGAGAAAAGACCATGAAGAGAGGGAAGAAGAAGCAGGAAGGCACCAGGAAGAATGTGGATCCTGAGCACATGGTCATGAGGACCAGCCTGTTGCAGTACAAGCAGCCCAGGGAGAACACGGCTTGTGATATCTCAGCATTTGTGAGATGTAGACAAGATAAGATAGATGGTTGATATCTGCCCAGCTCTGATGCTTTAAGGCTTATTATCAATATGAAGCTTTTGTGTCTTTTATTTGAGAACTAGGTGATCTGATGTGTGGTAGAAACCCCCAAATAATATTTACTATCAAAGGCTTATGTCTTTCAATCTGTTCTCAGTAAAGGGGAATGTCCGAATTAGGATAGATCACCTCTGTCCTCTGAACAAGCGGCTTCCACTTAAGTCCCAAAGTTCCTTTATATGTTCTATGCAGCAAGCTACTGTTACTCCTTGATTCGGCATACTCTGGAGATCTCCATCTCTTCCTTAGACTGTGCCTCTCTCTTTAATGTCTCTTGGACACATTTCCTGTTTCTGCTGCTCTCTGTCTGGATGACTACTTGATTTGCTTTCCAGTCTTCAATCACATTTTCTGTGAGTGCATCCTTGACAGTTAACCTTTCCTAGTTCTCTTCTATCAGGTTCAAGATCTAGGCCTTATGTTGGTCTTTCCACATTTGGAATTGAGTATTTGCAAGCATGGTGGACATGGATCTGTTTTCATTCTTTTATATGCAGCCATTCATATACTCCACTGAGTAATTTGGCTTCTTTGTCAGACTAAAACAATGAGGTACCTGCAGTTGTGTAGATTTGTGTCTGGGTCTTCAGTGCTAGCCAATAAATCAACATGTATATTTTTATGTCAATACCATGATGGTTTTTATTACTGTAGTTCTATAGTGAAATCTTGGATAGTAATATCTCCACATATCCTTTTTATTGTTCAGGATAGTTAATTTCTGTGAAGAATTGTGTGGAAATGTCCACGAGTATTCCAATAAACCCATATATTAGTTTTCCTAAGATGCTATTTTCATATCATCAATCCTACCAACCCGGGCACATGGTAGGTCTTTCCATTTCTGCTGTCATCTTCAATTTCTTTAATGTGTCTTAAAATTTTTATTGCAAAAGTATTGCTTTTCCTTGGTTAGAGTTAATCTAAGACTATTTTGGGGCTATTACAAAAGCTAGTGTTTCTTTGATTTATATCTCAGTATGCTTGTCATTTTCATATAGAAAGAGAATTATTTTGTGTGTGCTAAATTCGTATTCTATTACTGTGCTGAAAGTCTTTATCAGTACTAGAAATATCCTCGTGAGTTTTTAGTGTCTTCTCTTTATAAAACTTTATTATCTGCAAATAAGGAAGTCTTCGATGATATTAAGAAGACCATAGACTTTTTCTGAACAGCAAATTAAGCAAGACTATGATTCTCCCCCCCCCCCGTGTGTGTGTGTGTGTGTGTATGTGTGTGTGTTTGTGTGTGTGTGTTTCTTTCTCTCATTCTATGTATAAGTGCATGTACTGTTCACATGTGAAGGTGGAAAGACAACTTGTAAGAATTTTCCCCTTCTATTTTGCTGGTTCTATTAACATAACCTAGGTCATCATTTACTTCAAGCATCCTCACAGAGTGAGCCATCTCATCAGGTCCTAGTCATTTTTTTAATGTGTTGAAAAGCCCAGGCACATTTCAATAAATTTCAAAGTATATTTTGTAATGTCACTTGAACAAGCTCAGGTAAAGCATTGATTAGCTTATAGAGTAGACATCTAATGACTCAACAAATATGTTTACTATTTACATTTTGAAATATAAAGCTTTAAGCTTTGGAAAAGCACAATCAAGCAGTTTCTCCATGATTTCTTTAACCTGCTGTGTAGTTTGTATCTCTCAGAGATCTGAGCTCATAGAAAGAGATAGTTAATCACTATCATTTAGTGATCTGCCTTCAAAAGTCTTAGCAATTTTTCAATACAGAATTAGTGTTTTCCAGTGACTTATTTTCTGTTGATTCATTTACTTCATTTAGACACATGTTTTATTGGATAGTAGAATTAAAATATCTGCCTCACAATATTTGTCCAATATTTCTCATCCAAGAGATAATTTCTTGTTCTGCATTTTATGATGTATAGAATGGGAACTTAGCAGACTCTTAACATCTTTACCACCTTATATCCTGAAAGTGATTTCAAACTAAGCACAAGAATATTTTGAAAAATCAGTTACTTAACTGTTCTTCTAGAAATAGTTTTCAATTTAGAATCTCTTTAGTTTAATTTGTATTAATTTATTTTGTTATTATGTGGTGTTCAATGATAATTAGTTTAAAAAATCTCTACCATCACAATTATCCAGGACTAATTCCTTATTTCACTAATTCCTTGAATTATGATGTATATTAAATCTGTACAAAAGAGATTTTACAAATCGCTAAGTTGTAAAGGGCAACACATGATTGAAGTAAATGAATCAACAGTGGAAAACACTAATTTTATATTGGAAAATTGCTAAGAGGTTTGAAGGCAGATCACTAAAAAATAGTGATTGGCTAGCTCTTCTTATGAGCTCTGGTCTCTGAGACATGCAAACTGCACAGCAGGTTGAAGAAATCAGGGAGAAATGGCTTGGTTGTGTTTTTCCAGAGCTTAACATTTTATATTTTAGAAGGTAAATAGTGAACATATTTATTGAGTCATTAGGTATCTACTCTACAAGGTAATAAGCACCTTCCCTGAGCTTGTTCAAAGTGACATTTCAAAATGTCACTGAAGTCATTTGTCTAATTTAAAATTACATTTTTATATTTTTCACATAAATCTAGCCGTGTATCTCTGAGGAGTTTTAATGTAAGCTCTACTCGATCCAGAAAGGAGTGACCCTGGTCCTAGCATTTATGTTGTTTTTCTATGTATTCTAGGTGACGATTGCAATTGCTTGACCAAGGTCTAATATAACATGAATTATATAATACTGCTTTTAAATACAATAATATTAAAAATATTATTGTAATTTCAAAACTTAACAACCATGTTGTCAATACATTTGTTTCGTTTCTAATTGACATTGTATTATTGCCTGACTTTTTGTTTTTAGTTAACTATTCTCCTACTAAGCACCCTAATTACACAAGTTCATAAATATTCCTAACTCTGAGATTTAAATTAATCATCTTTGTATATGTGTTGTGGATTCTTTATGTTCTTACATATAAGATATATATATATGTATATGTATATACATATATATACATATATATGTATATATGTGTGTTTATATATTTGAACATCATTAATGAACGCATATATGTGTACCTATCTGTAGCTATCTATATAAAATATGTGTCTAGTAAGTCAACTCATCTATAGATGGTTTCAGTTATGAGCGTGTTGCAAAACAACAGACCAATGGTATATAACTTTAATAACAATTAATATTCACCAAATGTGATTTGAGGAATATATACATGAATACCTTATACATGAAGACATTCAACACTTTCACACTTTAATAGTGTGGATTGCCACTTCTGTCATGAAGAGTTAGCATTCATTTTCTCATCTTTCAGTTCTGGTGTGATTTTTTTTGTGTGTGTTGTGCATTTTCAAATACACTGAAAAAAACAGTGACAATGTTCCAGTCTGAACTTGGGTCTTAAATGGATTTTAACACTGCTGGTTACTATAGGAAAGGTGAGTTTACTTTAGTAAATGTCCTTTAGTCATGGTGAAGAATAAAAGACTACATCACATGTACCTAAGGAGCTCTTATATGACAGAAAACACTAACAACATGTCTGTCATGATAAAACACACAATGAGTACAAATTCCTGGGGAACAGCTTTCTTAACAGTTTACATGTTATAAAATCATGAGATATACATGTGAATACTGCACTTAAGGATTAACCTTTGAAATAGCATACTATGGAATATGTAGGTAATTGTCCTAGCATAGGTAAGTGCAGAAGAGATTGTCAACTTTCTGTCTATCTGAGAATCTCTGTGAATACCTTTTAAGTGCAAGAAATTTGATATTTAATATCTTACTCCTTAGCATAGAAGTATTTCTAAGCCTGCATTTCATTTAGAAATAAAACATCTGATTGAGTTTTCTTCTATATAAAAAAGGAAAAATTTAAAGAAATTCTCATAAAATCTACTTTTAAAGAAGAGAATAAGGACAACAAACAGAGGCCAACACGTGGACAATGTGCAGAGAGTGAGAGACCTTGGAATTATGTAGTCCTAAATATAGTGTCTCTATCAACTATCTCTCCTCAGGATTCTGGGAACCCCATGGAAGAGGAGGCAAATAAAATTTAAGAGCCAAAGGAGATGGAGGACACCAAGGAAAGAAGGCCTTTTAAGCACAAAGAATTGATACTAATATGAACTCACAGAGACTGTGGCAGTAGACAGAGGGGCTGCACTGGTCTAAGCTAGATGGAGTCCCAGTACTAAGTGGAGAGGTGGATATAATTTCCCATCCCTAACTCAGAAGCTATCTTTAATTGATAACTGCTTACAAAGATTAATTGGTTTTCTGCAGTTGTATCTCATTATGTAAACATATCACATATAACAGAAGGTGCCACGCCCTACTGGAGATGACCAAACGAATGAACTAAATAGCATTTTCAGGGAATCTTTGCATCATAGCGCTCTGTCAGGCCATTTTTACCCTTTTACCTTACAGGTATTTTGCATAAATATCATGCTTTCTAGTTTTATGTTTTTATGTTATTTCCGTGGGTGTGAATGTGTGTGTCTGTATCTATGTGTGCTTCTTGTCCTTTTTATAAGGATCTTTCTCTTCTGTTTCTTTTGCCCTATCCTATTTTTATTTTATCGTTACTTTTTAGATGCCTATTTGTTTTCTTTTTCTTTAACCTTCTATTGGCTTTTTGTGAATTTCACATAATGTACACTATCCTACTCATGTTCTCCACCCCTCATACTCACCCTCCATCCATGCTACCGTCTCATACAGAGAGGCAAAATTTGTCATTTAGAACATCTAGTATGTCATCAGGTTTTGTCCACACTTCTTTGTTTGCAAATGTTGCAATGACTCCTCAGTCAGATTCAAGGCCTCTGGCTTCTGCTACTCAATACTGGAACCTCACTGGGACCTCTTTTACTGAAGTGGAAAAGTACAGGAGACCTGGCCTTTCCTCTTATCTGCTTTGTAGTGATGTAGAAAGGTCAAGGACACCATAAGAAAACCTACAAAATATACTATAACCTGGGCCCATAGAGGATCACTGAAACTGAACCACTAACCAGGGAACATTCATGGGATAGATCTAGGCCCCCTCTGTATATGTAACTAATGTACAGCTTAGTCTTCATGTGGATCCCCTAACAGGAACAGGAGCTTTCTCTAACACTGCTACCTGTCTCTGGATCCCTTTTCCCTAACTGTACTTTCCTGTTTAGCTTCAATAGGAGAACATTTACCCTTTCCTACTGCAAATTGATATGCCAAGTGGGTTGGCGTCCATGGGACCCTGTTCTTGATGCCGGGAAGCCAATCTTCTCCTGTTTTCCTTTGGAACAAGATTTAGAAGTCTCAGCTCTTCCAGCACCATGCTTTCCTGGATACTGCCATGCTTTGATGATAATGGACTGAATTTCTGAACCTGTGAGCTAGCTCCAATTAAATGTTGTCCTTTATAAGAGTTGCCCTTGTCATCACTAAAACCCAAACTAAGAGAAATACAATGAAAAAAATGTACCAAAATATCTCTGTAACATAAAAATTAAAAAATAGAAACACTGGTTAATTTATGGCTTTATGTCTAGTAGATTTTAGTACACCCATGTTCAACGTGTATATGTTTATCAACATGCTTTCTGCAACAAACCTGAACCATTTTATCTGCATGGATAAAAGACTTATGGAGGCCCACACACAACTGAAGGACTATTGGCATTTAATGTGTGCTGAGAGAATCATTATCCTTTAATTCACATTGGTTATAGCCAATGAGAAAGATAATTTTTTAGGTTCTAGTAAATAAACACCACATTCATGCTCATGAACATAATCGTGGTTAATCTCTGTAAATAAAAATATAAAAATAACATAACACATTAATACATAATAGGAGGGGTTTTGGAAAGATGAAAGGTTATAATAGTAGAGACAGAGCATTGACGAGGGTAATGGAGATGAAAATGACAAAAATTTAGTGCAAACATGCGTGAAAGTGTCAAAAAATTAAAGAACAATAAAATATCTAAAATTTAGAGAATAGATGTTTTACCTCATTAAATTTCTGGAACTCTAAGCAGCAGGAAACATCAGTTCAGCCTCATTAGATTAGTGAACAGTTTGTTCCCAAAATGTGAAATGCTGTTGAGACTGTATTATAAGCAAAGCCGTTATAATCTCTTAGAGGGATTGTAAAGCTACTGTTGTTAGCAATTTGACAATATCTAATTAGTTTAATTTTGAATTAAACTCTGACTCTATAATCCTATTTCTCATAACATGTGTAGTATATTGTTATATTTCTAATAAATAATTTTACAATCTTAACACCAAATTCTCCTTTTCTAAAAATTATTTTCAATTGTACAGTGTACTTGTGGTGTAACAAAAAACAAACTCATTCAAAATTCACACATACGAGAAATAAGGGCATTTTGGTTTTAAATTAAAAAAGAAAAAAACTCCTGAGAAATGAAAACTGACCAGAAAAAGTTCAAAATGATCCACTAGGTGTAATTTCAGCAGAAGTAATAAAAATGAGCATAAATAATGCTGACAAGAAATTCATTAGTCAGTATTAATGCAGTTTATTGCCTGAGTAAAAAGCAGAAGAAAAAATATTTTGTCCTCTTAGAAGAATTGCCATGATAAAATATAGAAGTAGTGTTGAAAATAAAAAAAATCACCATAGGAGATCTTTGCAACAATTATTGCTATGAGATTTACCAGTAAGTGCTAAAAGTTAATATATAAAAATTTGGAAAGTAATAGAATATTAACAGAGTCTTCAAGTAGTTTCTATAGCAAATTTATTGTCAGAAGAATGCTATAATCTTTTCTCTAAGAAAATTAGTGAACATGATTTTAAGCAAAATATCATCAAGTATCACATTAGTAAGACAAATGACCCTAATAAGCCTTCCAATTTAAGGTACAGAGAAAGGACAAACTGTTCAACAGTTTTCATGCCGGAAGTACTGTCTAAACTTAATTATGAGGAAACATTGCAAAAGCCATTTACAGGAGATATCCTGCTAAATTATTGGCAAGTAATCAAAGGAATGTTTAAAAGCCCTGAAAGACAAGAGACAACTAAATAACTGTTACAGTCAAATAATAAGGACATATGAAAATTAAATGTCAATCCAAGACAAAAACTTGGAAAAGTACTCTGTGATAAGTACTAAAGAAACTTAGGAAATACTCTAGTACACAGAAAGTCTGCTAAAAACATTTCTTAGGTCTTGGTCATTGCATTGTGGCCATATACACTAAACGTGTTTAAGAAAGCTCACCGAAAAATGTACAAAAATCATTTGTAAGTTACTTTCCAATTTTCTCAAGGTCTTAAATTGCTTCAAAAAATAGATTAAATATGTTTGCACACTCAAGAATTTTACGTGTGTGTGTATCATATATACATAGCCTATATGTATATATAATATGTGTATAGATGTATGTGTGTGTGTGTTTCATTGCAGCAATGTTTGTCATCATAATCAAATTCTGTAATCATTAGTTAAAGTGCATATATCCAGACAATGACACAGTAACTACTGAAGGATTTTAACAATGTGTATAAATATATGTATTAAGATGGGAAACAAATGTCTATTTGGAGAGTGGATAGTTACCATTGCATATAAACAACAAACCTAGGAGTAAACATTATCCCTAAATGGAGAAAGAAAAAAAGAAGGGAGGGAGGGAGGGAGGGGAGAGAGAGAGAGAAATAGAAATAGGTAGAGACACACAGAGAGAAGAGAAGAATAAGAAGATGAATTGAATTTGGGTAGGGCAGGGAGATGTGTAGAATCTGGGAGGAGGTGAAGAAGAATCAAGATATGTTTTTGAAAAAATTAAATAAATACAACGTTCTTTTGACCTGTAAACAATCCCTGTTTTTGTAGCCCAGATCCAGAGTACTGTATACTTTTCTCCTGCACCAGACCCATATTCATAGGTCACTTCCATTTGCCTAAGTATCTGACACTTTTTATGGGTTCCTGGAGAGTACTGTGCAAAAATTTAATGACAACACTATACTCCAAATGTTTTCTGGCATCTCCAGTGTTCCCAACTGTAAGGAAAACTTGACTGTGGCTCTAAGGCTCTTGTTTGGTGAAACTATAACTCCACTAAGCACTGAGTCCAGATGTATTTTCTGAATCTCTTCTTTCTTCTGTGGTCACAGCTACACAAGGGCTTGATGCTGACACTTGGTTAATTCACTGAACTGATAGTTTTTCTGTCTCTTTTCCATTACAAATGGTAACTTTTCTATCCTTTCTTTGGCTACTACCATCTCCTTTGTTATTGATTCAACAAGTTTGCAAGTGAAATTACAAATGTGTGTTCTTTCAAGCTTTGTTGTTCTTCCCTCCTGTAAATGATCTGAATACTGTGTCTGCTGGAGCACATTTGCCAACCAAAAGTTGTTTTCTTAGTATGTTTCTGTCTGCTCTCTACTGGAATTTATATAATTTTCTGTGTTCCTACTATCACAATCTCAGAGGGTAGCTTCTCTCCAGCTAATTTTGTTTAGGGTCCATGTGGCAGTCATCTATTGGTCCTATTAAAGTATCCACACCTGGATCAATCATGATCCAGTCGTTTCATTCATTTTCTTGATTTTGCTCTTGTTTGCTTACTTTGGGGAAGTAGTAGGACTCTGACTTTCTTTTTATTTATTTATTTTTTTATTGGATATTTTATTTACATTTCATATGTTATCCCCTTACCCCATCCCCCACCCACCCGGGAACCCCCCATCCCCTTACCCCTCCTCCTTCTTCTTCGTGGATGTAATCCCCACCTACACCCCCCCACTCCCACTTCCCCACCCTCAAAATTCCCACCCCCTGGGGCGTCCAGCCTTCATGAGGTCAAGGATCTCTTCTTCCACCTGTGCCCAGCAGGGCCCTCCACTCTTACATATTCAGCTGAAGCCCTGGATCCCTCCATAACTCTCCCAGGCTGGTGGTTAGGACCCTGGGAGCTGTGGTTGGTTGGTATTGTTGCTCTCCTCATGGTGCCACAAACCCTTTGAGCTCCTTCAGTCCTCACTCTAACTCCTCCATTGAGAATCTCATGATCATCAATGGCTAGTTGTGAGCATCTGTCTCTGAATATGTCAGACTCTTGAAGGCCTCTGAGGAGACATCCATATCAGGCCCTTATCGGCACGCACTTCCTGACTTCCACATCAGCATCTACCTTTGGTGACTGCACATGGGATGGATACTCAGGTGGAAAGGTCTTCAAATGGCCCCTCCTTCAGTTTCTGTCCCTCACTTTGTCTCCATATTTGCTCCCTTGAGTATTTTGTTGCTCCTTCTAAGAAGAACTGAATCACCCCCACTTGGTCTTCCTTTTTTATGAGCTTCATGTGGCCTGTGAGTTGCGTCTTGGGCATTTCAAGGTTCTAGGCTAATATCCAATAATCAGTGAGTGAATACCATGTGTGTTCTTTTGTGATTGGCTTACTTCACTCAGGATGATAATTTCTAGTTCCATCCATTTACCTAGGAACCTCTCGAATTCATTGTTTTTAATAGCTGAGTAATACTCCATTGTGTAAATATACCACATTTTTTGAATCCATTCCTCAGTTGAAGGACATCTGGGTTCTTTCCAGCTCCTGGCTATTATAAATAAGGCTGCTATGAACATAGTGGAGCATATATCCTTGTTATATGTTCGAGCATCTTCTGGGTATATGCCTAGGAGTGGTATAGCTGGATCCTCAGGTAATGCTATGTCCAATTTTCTGAGGAACCACCAGACTGATTTCCAAAGTGGTTGCACCATCTTGCAGTCCCACCAACAATGGAGGAGTGTTCCTCTTTCTCCAAACCTTTGCCAGCATCTACTATCACCTGAGTTCTTAATCTTAGCCATTCTGACTGGTATGAGATGGTATCTCAGAGTTGTTTTGATTTGCATTTCCCTGATGACTAAGGACACTGAACATTTCTTTAGGTGCTTCTTGGCCATTCGAGTTTCTTCCATTGAAAATTTTTTGTTAAGCTCTGACATTCAAAGAAGTTAATGCCGATTTGAAACTCATCTGGTAGCCAAGGCTGCCCTGCATCTATGGACCCTTCCAAACGCTACAAACTTTGCTCTAGATCACTGACTATGTAAGGGAGATATTAAAAGGCTCAATAACTGAGAAAATAAATATAACAAATAATAATGACTCATTGGTTAATGCAAACAATATAGAGTATAAAATAAAATATTATAAAATAATAAAAATTATACAAACACAAATGACAGGAATAAAATGACTAAAAATGAATGTAAATATAATTAAATTACATTTTTAAAAGGGATAATTGAGGAAAAATATGAGATAAGATATATATCATTCTGACAATTAATTCAAAGCAGAAATGTTCCAAAATTTCTATAAAATAATCAATGAGCATAATGCAATTATAATCAAAATCTCAGTCATACAATTTTAAAGTATTATTAACAATACTTTATACAACTTTTAAAAAATCTTAAAATTGATCTATAAAGTAGTTCTCTCAAAGTAGTTCACAAGTATACATGAAGAATGATGTGTCAAAGATTTTTTAAATAAAAAGTAAATGTGTCCTTTCTGCTTCTGATTCTTTTGATTATATTTTGACTAAGAAGTACGTCTCAGGCAATAGTTCATTCCTTGTATTGTCATACAATGATGCTTGTGCTTTGGATATGGCTGAGGGGTATTCAATGAATGTGTCAAAGACTTGATTCTCAAATTGGTTAGAGAAAGGGGCAAACTTGAAGAGACTGGACCTGGTAGATGAGCCGAGGTTAGCAGAGGGCATTGCCTTTGAGAAGAGCTTAGCATAGCCCTCCTGAAAACACTGAGAAGCTCAGACCAGTGCATTGTGAGTGTAATTGGAACTCGGCTCCCTTCATCTTGCTCTCCTGTTTCTTGCCACGTGATATGAACATTTGTTGCCACATACACTTGTAGCTTAAAAGATTCTTAGCAAAGGGTGCACATATGTCCACTCTATCCTTCCTGCCTCCACAGTGACAAACTAGCAAAACTTCTTTTAAACACCCTATTTCACTTCTTATGTTTAATAAGAAAAATGTTACCAAGTCTTAAATGTGACCAGTTATTTGGACTCAATCATGGACTGGTCTAGAAATCAATCCAATATTGGAAATAACAGTCTTCATTTGAAAGGCTGGTTCTAGACATTTTCAGAGATATATAAGGAAATTAGCTGCAGTTCTCTATAATGTTATATTAGCAAGAGATAAAGTTGGGGCAGGATCTGGATTTCAAACAGGTGTTAGCACATGTGTTAAGGCTTTTTTAATTGTCAAGTTAAAAATACTTTTGTTTCTTCTACAGTATTTAATGGAAGTTGCATTGATTGTACACCTTTAAATTGTATTTGTGTTTTGAAATGCATCATGCCAGTTATGGCGGTCTATCAACTAGCTTTTGTTTTAGTGCCCTGAGTATCACAGAACCTTGGTATTCTAAAAATATCTTGCAAGTAATGAAAGAAATGAGTAAGGCTTTGAGCAGAAGCAAGAGGGTAGTGGGCTTGATTATTGCTGGTTTAACAGCTTTAATTACATTAATTACTAGCACCATTGCTTCTACAATTGCTGTAACACAAGAAGTTAAGACAGCTACTTTTGTTAATCGCTTTGCAAAAAATGATACTGATGTGTTGAATATACAAGAGGATTTAGATAGGCATTTGGAAGAACGGATTGATGCTCTTTATCCTATTCAAATTACTGGAAGGAGGTTCAGAAAGGAGCCACCTTGAGTGTCATGCCAAATACCATTGGATTCATGTTAGTTCTAAAGTTTACAGTGGTCATCATTTTAATTAGGAAGATGTTTAATGACACTTGTATTGTATTTGGCATAATTCTAACACCTCTTGTGATGTTTTAACAATACATTGGGAGCTTATGAATTTCAAGAATGCTGCTCTGCTGAGTGTTGATGCTGTAGATACTGCGGATAAAATTATCCATGGCCTGAGGTCAGTATTTCTATTTTGGTCAAGGTTCAAAAGTGGCATATATAGCTTGATCATGATAGTTTTTTAGTCTTCTATTTCAGTTTTTCTTCCCAGGGGGAAATTTTTGAAAGTTGCACAATCCTAGCATTCTTTAGTAACATTTCTGTTTGCATTGCATTATATATTAATAATCATCCTCTGAATCAACATGTTATATGTTTTATATTTTTCTTCTTATAGTTCCAATGTGTGCTTTCTAACAGTTTTCTACAAATTTTCATAAGTATTTTTCTTCCAAGTGTCAGAAAAAAATTAAACCTTTCTTCCAAATGCCTACATTAAAAGTATAAAACTAGCCAATTTTGCCTTCTTGAATAGAAGCATTCATAAAATCATCCTTCAGTATGGCCAGCCTCACTGCCCTCTGTGGTGTCCATGTAATTGAAATTGTATATGGCTTTCCTAAATTTTAACTTCATAAATTATCCTACATTAACATAAATTTCTCCTGCTGAGATTTAAACAATACGGTTAAGTTGTGACCAGACCATGGAATTCTAACATGCCTCAAACTTATACTAGCACCTATTATAGAAAGAACAGGAAAAATTAAACTGTTATCTTTTCTAATATAACTTACCATGTACTATACATAAAGGAGTCTGTACTTTTTTGCTTATATTTAAATCTACATGTTACCTTCTTCCACTTCATATGGGGTGAACAACACAAATTAATCCTGCTTTATTCCTTATTTTATATCTTAAATCTTGAGTCTGAAAACTGTTCTATAAGGGGTAAAAGATAAATATTTCAGATTTTATGATCTTGTTTACAACCACTTCACTCCACTGTTATATTTGAAAGCCTTCTTGCGTTAGAAACTAGTGCCACTTAATTGAATAAATTAACATTAGAAACCTCATTTCTTTTTAAAGATTTTGCTTTTATTTTTAATTATGTGCCAGTGTATATGTCTATATATGTGTATGTGCAGGTAAATGCTGTGGAGACAATCATATCCCCATAGTCAGGAGTTGATGGTAGTTGTGAAGAACTCATTGTTCATATTAGAAACAAACTCAGGTTATGTGTAAGAGTACTGTGTACTCTTAATCACTTTGCCATCTCCACTGTACTTGAAGGTTTGTAGGATATATATATGTATTCTAAGATAGTTTTATGCATTTAACGTCTCACTTGTACATCTTACTACAAACACTCATGGACTTCCCTTAATCGTACATTCTTATGTAGTAGTTCCAATATTAAATTTTGTTACACTATAAACATATTTTTATGAATAGTTATCCCTGCCCTGTAAATCAACTTTCAGCTATACCTAGGAAGAAGCTTCTGCTTAAATGCCCACAAAGCTGTCAGGACTGCTAGGTAGGGATATAGCCTAACCTGGAACTGGACGCCTTTATAAACTCTTATGGTTTCAAGAGTTAACATCATTAAAGTATGTAGCTGATGTCTGCTTTCTCTTTCCATACTATCAAGAGGACCTGTTATTTACTTCAGATAAATTTCTAGATTCGCTTTGAAACTGTTGGCCTGATTAGGTAAGCCCAACCATGTAACCTTTCTAAGTGAAAAGTAAGCTTGCTAAGACACTTAATTTCTTCACTTGGCAAATGAAATCATCATAGTTCCAATTATCCTTCAATGGTCTTATTGAATAATCCTCCCACACTATGATAACAGAAACATTCAGGGGGATCTCTGAAAGATGATTCATCATTTAAAAGTACTTTCTGCTCGTGACAGATATTCACAGGGTACTAACATTCATCTGTAACCCCAGTTACAGTGGATTCAATGCTTTTTAATATCTTTAGGCCACAAGGCACACATATTATACATCTACTGCAGACAAGAAAAAATTAATAAATCTTTTAAAAACATAAAAAACTACAGATAACATGTAGTGCTAATTAATCGGAAAATATCTTTAGTGAAATCTGGCTTTGCTGACTATAGTGATGAAAATTAAACAGTGGCATATGTATCAAAAATATTTAAGAGACTTAGCTTACTTCATTTATACGTTTATTTTAAAACAGCATCATGTTGTGAAAAGGTGGTTTATTGACAAAGCTCCAATTACAACATAAGAAGGTGGAATATATATATGTGTGTGTGTGTGTTTATGTGTGTTTGTGTGTGACTGTATGTGTGTGTGTGTATTTTGGATTTTGATTACTGTATCAATTTCTTAAATCATGTCTTCCATACCTGGGATTATTTCTCCCATCACTTGTATTCTGATGGTAAAGCTTGCCTCTGTAGTTCCTGTACAAATTCCTATATTTTGCCTCTCCAGAATTCCCTTTGTTTGTGTTTTCTTTATTCCATTTTTATATGGCTAACTAAATCTGGTGATAATGTCAAGGAAATGAATGTAAGATGAAGAATACTTTTACAACTGCTGTGGGAGAAATTGAAAACTGAACCTTAAACAACCATCTGGTATTTATATACATTTATTAATTCCTAAGGACTAAAAACAAATTTTAAGACAAAATATAACATGAATAGAATAAAATCTGCTTATTATGTTATCATAATACAATTTAATAGAAAACAGGAAGCAATAAAGTAAATGGATAGAAAATGTAAATCAGTTTTAATACTATGAAAAAGCATGCTCACTAAAATATACTATTAATTTATGACAATTCACGATACAAATAAAGAGACATCACTTGTAACATAAGAATCTGACATAGGACTCATAATTACATACTTTGTAGAATATATACTTTTAAATGAATAAATGAGATAAATAATTCAGTAAGTTCTACAGTAATTTTTTTTCAAGTTTAATGGTTATGTTCACAAATATTGTCTCTGCATCCTACCACTCAAAACCAGAAGGCAGTCTCTGTTAAAACATCAGCCAAGCAAACCAGCAAAACAGATCACAAAACAAAGAAACAAAACCCACCCATCAAAGACAAACACAGAAATCAGCACTTAGACATATAATCATTGAAAAGCCAAGTGCCTAGACTTTAGTGTTAGAACACAACAAATAAAGGCCAGGATACTTAGTAGAGTCCAGATATCTTAGCACAGCAGACCCTGAATATCCCAACACAACTGAAGTACAAGAAAGAGATCTTAAAACAAATTGTATGAAGATAAGAGAGGTCCTTTAAAGGGAAAAGAATTAATTGCTTAAAGAAATTCAGAAAAAATGTAAACAAAAATGGAAGAAATGAATAAACATATTAAAGAACAACACTAACAATTGAAGAAATTAAATAAAAAGGAAAGTATCTGCCCAACTCTCTCTCTCTCTCTCTCTCTCTCTCTCATATATATATATATATATATATATATATATATATATATATATATATCAAAAACAAACAATCAAAAATCATTTGAAGGAAATGATAATTGTTCAAGGCACAAAATGGAAATTGAAGCAATAAAGAAAGCAGAAACTAAAGTAATTTTAGAAAGAAAAAATTTAGAAATTCTTTAAACAGTATTTCTAGAGGCACAATAGATTAAAAAAAGTCAATTGAAATGATGTCCCTACATCCTTTCATACCACCATGAATTAAAACTGAATATTGACAACAAAATCTATAGAAAGCTTACAAACTGGTGGGAAATGAAAAATTATCTAGTAAATAAAAAATGAGATGAGAAGAAATTAAAAAATTAGAGACTTTCTAGAATTCAATGAAAATGAGAATACAGCATACATGAACTATGACACACAGTGAAAGCAATAGTAAGAGGAATGATTTTAGCAATAAGTAACTACCTAGAAGTAAATGTACAAATCTCACAATACCAACTTAAGAGAACACTTGAAATTTCTAAAATAAAAAGAAGTAAGAACACCCAAGAAGAATAGATAGCAAGAAATAATAAAACTGAGGGAAGAGATCAATAAAGTAGAAACAAAGAGAACAATGAAAACAATCAATGTAACCAGGAAGTGGTTCTTAAGTCAACAAGATAGACAAAACCTTATGCAAACTAACTAAATATATAGGGAGAATATCCAAACTAACAATATCAGAAATGGATAGAAGGCATAATAAGAGACATGGAAGAAATATAGAAACTCATAAGGAGTTAATGCCAATACTTCTCAAACTATTCTGCAAAATGGAGACAGAAGGAACATTACCCAGTTCATTCTATAAGGCTAGAGTTACCCTCTTCCATAAGATACATAAAGATTCATCAAAGAAAGAGAATTACAGACAAATTTTTATTATGAACATATATACAAAAATAATAAAACAATTGCCATCTGAATCCAAGAATTCATCAGAAAGATCATCCACGAGGATCAAATAGCCTCTTAATTCTAGATATTCAGGGATGGCTCAACATTTAAAAATCAGTAAATATAATCAATCATATAAACAAACTGAAAGAGAAAAAAAGCACACAATCTTATTAGATCCAATTAGATTCTTTGATAAAGTTCTAACCTCCTCGTGATAAAAGTCCTGAAAATATTAGAGATAAAGAGACATTTCTCAACACAATGAAAGTACTTTACAGCAAGCCTAGAGCCAACATCATATTGCATTGAGAGAAATGCAAAGGGATCAGGAACAAGATAAGATTGCTAAGACATCAGGTACCACATGAAAGTCTATAGTAGGCTATTTTGAGATTACCTTTGTCAATACAATTAATCCAAAACTCTTCACTTTAGCCTCAGGCAAACTTTTTGAACAAGGACAAAAAGCAGTCACATTCTTCAAAATATTACAAGAGTCTCTAGGCCATGTACAAAAATAATCACTGTTATATTTTATTTTCATATAGAGTATTATATTTTTATTGCAAATGTTATATATTCATATGTGTTTTGATCAAATTCACTCCACATTTATTCCCCTAAAATTCCAACCTATGTTCCCATACAATCTTTCAATTCAATATGCTCTTTTTAAAAAAATGTCTTAAAAACATGACTCAATCCATTTAATTCTGTGTGTATGTGCACTGGTATACCATGTTCTACTTGTACATGGGTAGACTTTCAAGGACCACTTCCCTGAAGTAAACTTACCTCTCTCTACAAGCAGACATCAGTTTCCAATAACTTCTCACCGCAGAGTGAAACTTTATAAGCGACTCTTCATTCCATGATAGTAGTATTCTTGGCACTGGTTTAGTCTTTTATTGGTCTTGTGTATGCAGTCACAGCCACAGTGAATTCATGTTTTCAATGGCTCCACCATTCTAGCAAATTGGTTATGCTGGGAATACACACTAATTCTGGCTTTTATGATCTTTCTGAAACATCATCAACAATGATCTGGAGCTTTAGTGGGGTGGGGTTGATATAGCTATTCCACTTAAAGCTAGGTACTCCTAAATCTTATTGTTTTTCTATACTTTGGCCAGTTGTGAATGTTTGGATTCATAATTGTCTAGTATAAAATGAAGGTTCACAGATCAAGGATGAAAGTTAAATAATATATCCATTTAGAAAATAATAGTTTTAGGCTCCTCCCTGGGAACTAGAACCCAGATAATAATGTGTTTGGGGTTCAAATAATAGTATTAGGCCCTTCCCTTGAACCTCTGACCTAGACAGTGATAGGATCAGACTCAATTAAGACTATCACTCATAAGTTCAGTATTGTAGAACTAGATTTAAATATAATGGTAAAGTTGTTACCTACTCCCAGAATATTTGTGTCATGATTGCACCAGAGGTTGTGTCTTGTAGCTCACATGATATACTCTGTAAGATTAGGAACAAGGTTTTATTCCAGTAGCATCTATACAAGCTTCCAGCACTATGAAATGTAGACAATAGGGAAGAAGCTTCTGAGTAAGTAACAACTTGATTTCTATCTGTCTCATGACATAATTGGATAATGTCTTCTGCAATACAGTTTAACCATTAAGTCCTAGAGCAGTGATTCTCATCCTGTGACTCACAACCCCACAGTGGCTGCATATCAGATGTTTTTAAGACTCATAGCAGTAGCAAAATTACAGTTATGAAGTAAAAAAGAAGTAATTTTATGGTTAGTTGTCCCCACCACAAAATCAAGAACTGTGTTAAAAGGTTTTAGCATTATGAAGGGTGAGAAGTACTGCTCTAGAGGTTAACAGTATCAGTTCCAATAGATGATAATATTTGGGGGAATCTGTAAGACCACTTTGATCAATAAACCCCAAAGAGGTAACCTATACTTAGAACTGTGAATTCTTTATCGTTAGCTTGTTATGTCTAGCAGGGGTATTATTAGTCCATTATAGGGTAACTCTGTTTTTAGATTTTTTTAAATGTAAATGGGAATATTTTATTATGATGCTTCCTGCTTTTCGATAACACATTTTCAAAATTTGTTTTTTTATAAATGTGCATTCTAAAAATAAAGAAACCTATCCTAAGGATATACAAATAATTTTCAGAAGAAAGATTAACTGGTTTGGGAGTTTACTATGGTGATAATTATCTTCTACACTTTATTTCACTACAAATTCCAAAAATATGTGATTCCGACAGAACTTATATGAATAAATCATGTCTTTCCTGTCTTTAAAACTCATTCATTTCTAGAGAGAGAGAGAGAGAGAGAGAGAGAGAGAGAGAGAGAGAGAGAGAGAGAGAGAGAG
>NW_021604608.1:24159486-24354197 GCF_004785775.1 Grammomys surdaster
GAGAGAGAGAGAGAGAGAGAGAGAGAGAGAGAGAGAGAGAGAGAGAGGCAGAGACAGAGAGACAGAGAGAACACAAAAACTGTTCTTGGACACTTGTCTTCTTGTTTTGCAAGATGTATCTTGGGAAAGAAGAGAAGACTAAGTTAGTAAAGTGCTTACTTTGGAAAGATAAACGCCTGAGTTTGATCACCAGAACTCATATAGGTAATCTGGAAATAGTGATTTTGTCTTATAATCCCAGTGATGATGAGAAATACAAGTCTCCCTGAGCTCAGTAGTTTGCCACACTAGACTATTTGTCAGTGGGAGACTATCTCCAAGTCCAAAGTGAATAAGGTCTGAGAAATAACACCTGATGTTGACTATAAAGGTCACTTGTCCTCCAATATAGAGTTAGAATAATAAAATGCATTAATTGTTGAAACCTTCATGGATCTTTGTCAACATAATTTTTGTGATTTATCTAAGACATCATAATAAGTATATAGCTATTTCATTAGGTGATTTTTTCCCTCTCCACCTATTTGGAATTGCTTTCAGCTTTTATACACGAAAACATAAAAATTGCACATGTTAAAAATATGCTGTAATGTATATGACACAAAAAGGCAAAAGATAGAAACAGATCATGTTTTAAAATATAACCACTATAGAAATTATCATGAAATTATTTATATTTAAATTAATAAACTATACATTTCTTAAGTTTTATTTTATGGAACAAAATTCTTTTTCATTTGGAGTATGCAAACCTGCTCCTTTCCTTAAACCCACTATCACCAGTACCTCAAATTTAATATAAAACACAGTATTACAGTAATTTATAAATAGTTACAGAGAATTTTATCATGCAATTTAAGATTTCAGGTATGGGTCACTTGACTAACTAGAAGCTCAAAGAATTTTATTATGAAAACTTTCCAGGTCGAAATTTTTATGTAGAAACTGCATATCTACTGTTTTCTAATACCTTTGACATGGTTTTAAAGCTAGAGGATTATGAAGAAGATACAATCTGTTTCCCTTTTTTTCTGGTGAAAAGTAGCTAGACATATTTAGAAAAATATTTGACAGCAGAATGACATGTACTATGAAAAGGATTAGAAGAAACAATAATGTCTGTAGCCAGAATACCAGTGGAGATCTTACAGTATAGTAATAGAAAGAGCAAACAGTTCTGGATCAGAGATTGGACCATATGTATTAGCTCTCTTCTACTTTCTAAGAAGGAGTCAATAGTAAACACAAAACCTGGGAGGCTGACACGCAGCAAGGCAAGTGCATAATGCACTTCAAAACGCTAATGGCTTGAGTAAATGTTAAATCACAATTCAAGCAGGATTGTATATACTGTTTTTAGTTATACTGCTTATACCTTGATTTAAAATATTTTGCCTTTTTGCTATAAACAAAAGAAAGTAAATGAGTTAAGTAACTGGAAAGCCGATGCTCCTGTGAGGCTAAGTAGCCCATCATTGTTTTCAAATGCATTGGGCAGGCTTGTCTATCTATGAATAGCAGCTCTTATGACTTTACCTGTGATAATTTATAGATAAAAGCAGAATATAAAAATAACAGAATAAAAAGAGAATAGAAAATTAAAGGATGGTTATGTATATACCCACAGGCTGCACTTAAGTTACTTTTTTATTTCTTCATAATTCTATGCCTATCAGATACACGAGGCATGCATTAAATTTTTTACTGGTCTTTCACTTTAAAAAGTAAAATTCCACCTTTCTACAATTTGAATTATCCATGCCTTGCTAAGTTCCATAAAGTCACTGAGGCTTGTTTGATTTGGTGACTGAATTTTCCTATGCCTAGGAAAGTATCTAAAATAGAGTGTTTCTCAGAAACATTAAAGTGTTGAATAAGTGAACAACCTTTATAAAATTCTTCTGAGATGAGCAAGACTTAAAGCTTGCACATCTTAGGCTAGCATGATCCTTTTGAACAATTTATTGATAATCAGGTATATGACAAATTATGTATTTTGTTTTGCAGAAAAACGAATAGTGGTGAATTTATATTACTTTGGATAGTAGGAAGTAAAGGATTATGTACAAAATTAGTATACTGCAACATGAATTGTTGCATCTACCACTTTGCATATTTTATTTACATGCAACTTAGGAAAATGAGGAGCTTTTACTGTTTTGTGTGATTTTGGTTCAGGAAGAAAGGTTTTGTCAGGGGCCACAGACAGAAGCGATTTGAAGCTCAGTTACACCCATGATAACTATTCATTTTTATTACACATAATTCCCTAATTTTTTTCTACTGACATTTAACAATATCCTCATCACCAGAAGGACTACTAGATGTATATAGCTTATATTTCCCTAGATGTAGCTGTCCTCTCAGAGGCTTACTGCTAAATAAGCTCACCCTTTCTAGTTCTTTCTGAACTCCAGCTGGCTGGTTCAAATCAGCTGTTCTGGCTCAAACTCCTCTCCAAGCCGATTGATTCAATCTGGCTTCTCTCAGCTTCTCTCTGAATTTCTCTTCTTGGTCTCAAACTAACTCTAGCAATTTATTCTAATCTTCTGGTTCATTATCTTTCTCTGGCTTCAACTGCCTCTGCTGACTTCATTGATCTACATGAACTCATAATGAACTCAACTCCACTGCACTGCACTAACTCCCAACTAACTGATTCTTCTTACATTGCACCTCAGTGGCTTCTCTTTCCTGAGCTGTTCTCATGAGAGTTGGGCTTATCCTATCTCTGATTCATTCTGCAAATCTTTCTCTGATTTGTCACTTTGTCTGCCCCTCAATTAGACTTTCAAACAAGACTACTTCCTTTTATAAACTAATTTCACCTTAAATGTGTACTAGGGTAATGTGTGTATTCTACCCAGAGGAATTAAATGTGTGTGGCATTTGTGCATTCCAGGTGATTACACAGACCTAGAATGTCTCTGGGTATGATACTTTGCCAGAGTAGCCATGCTGGTGAATTAAAATTCCTCTAACACTAGAGAATGATTTAAAATATGTGTGTTTCATTTATCAATGAAAATGGAATATCAAATGATCATTAGGCCTTTTCTACTTTGTAAATTTGTGATTACATATTTTTTGCCAATTCAAAGTTGGAGTTTATTTTATTCAAAAGATTGTTAGATCTGCAAAGTAGGTTCAATTAGTCTGATAATAAACATTATTAAAAATGGAAAGACAGTGTTGATATACAACTGTGGAAGCAGAAGTTTAAACCTGTTCTTTATTATGCACTAACTGTGGAGCTATACAAAGACACAACTCTTTCTTCTGTCAATTCATTAATAAAGAGTCGCATGAAACTTAAATGGTAAAAATGCATCCAAGTTTCTGATCCTAAAATTTGCCTGTATCAGCAGTCTTCTGTCTTTCAAGCACCATATTCCCTTTAATATATTTTGATTTAGACTATTAATGTTTAATGATTCTTATTGAAAAGGAGCTATCTCTATTGAAATCTGAAATGTAGCCCTAAATTACTGGAAGTGTATTCATAATAATTATTTGTTACAAAGCCAGGCTTTATTAGTCCCAATAATTAGATCCAATTGGGTTTGAAACATTGAATCATGCTTCTTTCACTATCATTTGATTTGTTCCAACTAACATTTGGACAACAGAAGATATGTCTGTTAATGTATTGATCCAATCAAATTAATTTTTAATATATGAAATGTTAGCAGAATATGTCTTAACCCACAAACAACAATTCAAGAAATTTTTTCCCTGAATGCATGGATTGGAAAATTGTCAACAGCATTTGATAGACTTAGAAACTCCATTGGCTTGTCACTTGCAACATCTTAAAATCAGTGTGCTTTTCTTAGAATTTTCCTTTTCTTTTCTACCTATGTATTGAGAAATGCTCTGGTTTTGATATGTATGTCCTCACAAAGCTCATATAGAATTTAATCATGAAAATGGTGCTATGAGCAAATTAAATCTTCAAAGGTGGTTTGACTTCAATGTGATAGCTTTCTGAATGAGTCCAGTGCTCATATAAATGGGGATCAAGAGAGCTGACTCCTTCTCTTCATGAAAGACTCCAATGAGAAACATTGAAAATGTGTAGCTGAATTGATAACTAGATGCTCACAAGACAATTATTCTCCCAGTGCCTTAATTTTGAGGTCTACAAAGTCCCCATAATTGTGACAAAAACATCTTTGCGGTTTATAAAACATCCAGATTTATAGTATTTTGTTGTAGGCAACAAAATTGACTAAGATAAATGATAATTCACTCTTGCATATATCACCCCAGATTTGACAACAAATATTTCCTCAGTCTCTAAGTACCCTTAATATCACAACCAACACTCATTTAACTTATGTCTAGCTACATCAAAAGCAGCTAAAAAAGAAAAAAAATCACAAATATTCTTTTATAAGAAAAAAGAAGGGTAAACTACCTTAAATGGACAATGTTATATGTTCTTATACTTTAAAATTGGCAAGAGAGTATAGGGATAGGTATGATCACTTTATAAAAGGTTTATAAGTCATACTTCCGTGTCATTTTAATGTGAAATTTTCCCATACGCTCATATGTTTGAGCGTTAGCCTCTACCTGTTAGTACTAATTTGAAAGGCTGTAAAATCTTTAGTGGTTAGATTCTCAGTGGAGAGAGCACATTGCTGGGCACAGGATTTGAAGTATATAACATGACTCCATTTAGTGTTCATACCCTACTTACTGTCAGTGCATTATAACTATCCAGTCTCTTGCTTCTACAATGATGCTTTCTTTGTCTGTTATCTCATCTTTCTTTTATAATGGAATGAACTTCTCTGGAAATATAAGTCAAAATAAACTAATATTTAATTGCTTTTTTTAAAAGAGTATTTTATCAAAACTACAAAATGTACCCAAGAAATATAGTATGTTTATAGTAAACATTATTATCTGGTTTAATGGTAAGAAGAGTAATTCTTAAGTTAGTTAAAGAGTGGATTATATGTCTTTTAAATTGTCATTAGGCCTATTAGGTTATGACATCACATTTCATGCTTTGATCACTTGTTGTTCTCTTAACACCATTTCATCACAGGAGAATTTTGAATTAATATTCTACACTTATTTGCATTATCAACTTTCTTTTTTAGGAAGATTAAAGATAATTATTGTTAATAGAATGTTAAAGCCTAAACATTAAAAGAGTAATTATAATTTCACAAAATAATTACACAATAAAATCATATTCCTCAATAAAGCAGAATTTAGAATATACAAGATTGATTTTGGAGAAGAATTCTATAAATGTAAAAATTAATATATCTAAGATTTAATTTCCGGTTTCTACTGTTTATTATAATACTGAAAATATACAACTATGTTTGGGCTCAACATATCAATGTTTATGAAATTACTGCTTTTCTACAACTTAATTATGAAGTATATAAGGCAGAGACGTATTTGGGCATCTATATCAGGCAAGCTTGTAATCCTGGCTTTATTATCTATTAAATGGTATATATAGTGTCTTGAGTAAAACTGTTTAACCAACTTCTTCATGGGAAATATCTCCCCTTTAGTCTTTCTTGTGTCAAAAATGAGAGTAGACAATCTAGTACATACATACAAAACTGTTCAAACAATATTCCTACAAGATACATGTAAGAAGTTAGATAATCCTATGAGCCAGACACAGAAAACTGAGCAGGACTCCAGTTAGATTCTTTTCTTGGTGTTTGCCAAATTATTTGTTCTCAATGATATCTGTATTCAATCAGGATAATTTATCAAGTGTTTCTTCTATAAGGAGATTTTTAAGCTCAGGTATTTAAATAATAATAATGACATTTATCACACTCATGGACGTTTATTTGTCCTGATGCATTCTGTGTGTAGGTTGCATCGTATTGTTAAGAAATAAATAACATCAATCCTATGAAATACTTAAGTGTTGACTTTATGCTATCATTGCAGTCACTGTGTCTATGCCATGTTGCCCTACTAAAAGATCTTAGTCAATGTTCACTTGTTGTGAAAAGACACCATTCCCATGGTATACTCTTACAAAGAAAACATTTAATTGGGACTGGCTTACATTTTCAAAGGATTCATTCATTATTGTTATGGCATGGTACATGGCTGCATTTAGGCAAAGATGGTGCAGGAGACGGAGCTGAGAGCTCTACATCTGGATGAGCAGGCACCAGGAAGATAGAGAGGGGGAAGAAGCTAGAACTCATTTGAGAATTTGAAACCCTAAAGCCCAACCACCAGTGAGACACGTATCCACTAACAAGGACACATTTAATCCAGTAAACCCATACCTCTTAATCCCTGTGACATAGCTTCAGTCTCTAATGACCAAGCTTTCAAATCTATGAGCCTATGGTGGCCATTATTATTCAAACCACAATGAGAGGTGTCCTGAGTGTTAAGCCTGATTTTCATATTATGAAAATCAAATAAAATAATTTAAGTTTTTTTGAAAAATTAACTTCTCTAGTTTATAAAAAAATTCAGATACAGACATACATAATAGATGAATGTACAGGAAATAAATCTGCCAAGTTTATTGGGGAATGTCCTCTCTACCAAGGTTAATGAGTCCATGATAATAAGAGAAAAGAAAGACTCTGAGATGTAAGCATGCGTCTGTGTCCTTAGTAAGAATGGTAAATGCTGTGACCTTCAAGATAACCCTTAAGGCTGTGAGAAAGAACTCTGAAAACAGGAATTGAATATATATATAATATATAATATCTCTACTATGCAAACTATAAGGATGCAATATGAGGCATTTCATGGACCTAAAAGAAAAAAAGGCAGTTGCACTATAAGTCAGCTTCTCAGAAAGATATTAAAGATGGTGATAATGAGATTTGGGGGGTGATGATCTCAGGGCAAAATCCCACCCAGCTAAGTTTAATGTTTATGCTTACAAGGCCAGGTAGATCTCTGAATTCATGTGCCATGTTTAAAAAAGTAAATTGGGGATTGGGGAGTCTAGGGACATCCTCATATCCTCATGGAGACAGGGGGTTGGGGAGGAGGTATAAGATGTGGAACATCAGAGGGTAGACTAGGAAGGGAATAAAATCTGTTTTAATAAAAGTGTACTTGCTGTCTTCTCCTAAGGATCAAGGGTCTAAAGTCATAAAATGCTAATTCATGGGATAATCAAATAGAAACCTGAGTAAACAACAAAATTGATATGTACATAAAAGACTGGGCTTTTGGCCTGCTTGAAATGAGTTGACAGAGTTCCATTTTACATTTATTTTGTAGCAAGGGCTGAGCTGTCTGGAGATCTCTGGAGACCAAACAATGCTCTTTTAGAATTTTTCTAACAGGATTTCTGGCAATAATCAGAAAAAAAAAAGACCAACTAGAGTTCCTTAGAGAGGTAGCACAGCTCTTTTAGAATTATTTCTAGCAACTACCCAGATAGGAATGCTTGATGAGCAAACAAGGTTCTTCAAGCATGCTTTCTGGCAGTCTTTCTGACTTTGGTCAGAAAGCCCATGAGCTTTCCAGAGAGATTTTAGAATGTTTTTTCTAGTATGAGAAAGCAAGGAGCTATATGAGCAGAAAGTTATCTTGAGCAGGCTACAGAGCCAAGAGTTATTTACAGAAAGCTGTCTAGGGAGCCATCTTGAGCAGACTATAAGGCTGTCACCTTGTGCTCCATAATTTAACTTTGAGTCAGTCTTTATAAACTGCCCATATGCTCATAAACTCCCCTTCCTCAGAACCCCTCTTCATGCTAAAGCTAAGGCTGGTTCTTGGGACTATATGTATAGTATATACATATACTGTATTATATATAATAGAGAAGCTTAAAATTCTAGAAAATTGTGTGACAGGGAATCTAAAGTAGGCAATATCTAGTTTCTCCCCCAGAAAAGCATAATAGTAAATTATCAGTGTTCATCTCAAAGCATACAATCTTCCATGATGTTGTGCACAATTGCAAAACTCAACTAAAGTTTATAATATGATACAATGCATATGGTCTCCTTGAGCCATCCTTTGTGCATAATAAAGCCTCAATAATTGCTTGCTGCTTGTTTTATTGTTACAAATATTATTCTTCTAAACAACAATATATGTTCTTTCCCTGGTGTCTCTTTGTAGAGGAAATATGGAAACATTTGGAATTCTGTCTTCTAGTAGGAAAGTCAAGATGAACAATGCTTAGTGTATCAACCAAGTAATAAGCTAGACAAAGGGAAAGCAAGTATTAACTACACTTTCTGTTGGTAGAACATAAGATAACACTGATTTCCTCACTGTCACAGAATTTTTCTTACTGTAAAGTTCAGTAAAGAGTCCATTTTACCCCTAATGGCCTCTCCTTTTTGTAGTTACATGGCTGGACAGAGAATTCTTTACAGTATCTGCATATGAGGAGCTATAACAGTACAAGAAGAAGATACTAATCTCTGTTCCTTCTTACTACAATCATTTTCCCAAAACTTCCTTCAGATTTCAAAATAACCATGCACAGTTAATCAAGCACATCATAAAGATAAACAAACAAAAATCTCTGTGGAGATCATGCTCAAGAAAACTATTAATAAAATATAAATAGTAAAAATGCTAAAGTCACTAGTGGCAAGAACAGAAAGAGGAATGATGTAATAAGAATAGATATGAAATACTGAGGGGCATTCTCCTATCATCTGGAGAGAATAGGGCAGATTACTGTTTAGTAAGCTGACTCTTGAATATCCCAAGAAAGTTTCAGGTGTTCATGTGCACATTTAACAAATTCCAATTTTTCATTTTTGACTAACTGAAAGATTTAGCTCTAATTATGAATTTTGTCTATGTGTCTTTCCTAGTTTTTACACTTCCTCATAAGCACTGTTTTGTGTCTCTGGTTCCTTGTGTTCTTGTTTGCTTGAAATAGATGGCCCTACTTTATCTTTGTTGCACAGGAAATAGAAACTCAATAATCACTTCTCATGGATTAGAGGAATTTGAAAAAAAGATTACCCATCACTATAAGATTATAAGCAATCCTAGGTCAGGTAGTTGGGATTCTAATATAAAGGAATGTTTAAGGTACATGATCTATATTTATTTTTTGAGAAGCTCTAATACCATCAAGTATAAGATAGAGTAACATAGCTGGGCTGTGGTGGCGCACACCTTTAATCCCAGCACTTGGGAGGCAGAGGCAGGTGGATTTCTGAGTTCGAGGCCAGCCTGGTCTACAGAGTGAGTTCCAGGACAGCCTGGGCTATAAGAGAAACCCTGTCTCGAAAAACCAAAACAAACAAACCAAAAAAAAAAAGAAGATTGAGTAACATATTCTAATTTTACTAGCTTTTCTATTAATGTGATAAAAATGTAAAATATCATTAATTGTTCAGTGAATGATTTCTGCTAGTTTCGTTTTTTCCTTTTCTTTTGTTGTTTATTTTATTTATTTATATTTCAAATATATCCCCCGTCCCAGTTAACTACCCCATCCCTTCCTCTGTTCTCTCTGCTTCTATGAGGCTGCTCCTCTACACACCCATAGTTCTAAGTTTTAAAAGAATGAATTTTTTAGTATTCTGATATATGTCATTCTGGAGTGAATTGGCTGGGATGCCAAAGGTGACTGATGGAGAGGTTGGCAGAGATAACTTCCTTAGTGCGATTTATCTGCAATTTCTGGAGGCCTTACCACTCACAATCTCAGTTCTATGAGTTTTTTGGAAGTTTCCTTGTGATCATTTTAAAGGTTTCTTATCACTGGTAGTATCATCTAGTGTTTTCTTAAGTATATTTCCATTGTGATATTTTTGCATTTAGTACTCCCTAAAGACATCATCAAGTCATATAATCTGAAAAATTCATCAACATGTGTGCTATTTGGATAATAAGCTAAAATATATTTAAATATCAAGAGAGCATACCCCTAAACAACCGGGTAATGGCTGTTTCTATCATCTAAGTGCAGTAGATGTGTCTAATTGTAGATGCCTTGCAATTCTGTAAGATCTGTCAGCACCATGGACAGCACCTGAAGCACACCCCCACACACACACACTTATTGTAGGAGGCAAGAATACAGAAAGTATTTCACTTTCTCTTGGGAAAGGATTTGTTTTATTAGCTTATAAACTTTCTCTGTTTTAAAATAACTTTAAGGCTTAGAACCTCGAAGGAAACTATTGTCTTCAAAGGACATCACAGAAAAAAAAAATTGAAGATTATTGGTCTTTGTTTCTTTTTTTCTTTCTTTCTTTCTTTTTTTTTTAGAAATCTTGCACTATTTATGTTCACTGACAGTCTGTTTTGACAAGAATCATTTGTTTCATGTGTTCTTTAGTTCCCACGACAGGGCACTGTTCTCAACAGTATACACTTATAAGAGCTTTTACTCTGCCCAATGGCACCGAGCTAATATGTGGTAGAAGAACAAACATGGCTATGCGCATAATGTCCAACATAACACGATTAGGCTATTAGGTATTGTGATGGGAGGAGGTTTGTTGTAAAGAGAATAAACTACACAGAATGGACACATTACAGTACAGGGAGGTTTCTATAACAAAACCCTGAGCTTTGATTCAAGCACTATCCTGTAGACAAGAATCTGCATAGCACCCTCTGGAGCCTGTAACACAATACTGCTACCATAGTTTCTCAAATCTCTGTAGTAATTGCCTGTTTGTGAACTCATTTTTTTTAATTTTGAAATATTTAGTTAGTAGATACAATGCATGCATATAAAATGGAGATGTACATGTGGCCTTCTGAGACTTTAAAAATATCAGTCTTACTTGCTCAACTATGTTTATAGCAGTTTTATTTAAAATATCCAGAAACTGGAAACAACATGGATGTCTCTGAACTGAAAAATGGATAAAGAAAATGCGGCACATTCATACAATGTAATACTACCCAGCTATGAAAAACAAAGACATCATGATTTTGCAGGCAAATGGATGGATCTTGAGGACATCATTCTGAGTGAGGAAAACCAGCCCCAAAAGGACACACAGGGTATATATTCACTTATAAGTGGATATAAGCCAAAAAATACAGGATGCCCATGCAACACTCCACGGACCCAAGGAGGCTGGATAGGAAAGAAGGAATGAACAAAGATGTTTGAGTCTCACTTGGAAAGAGGAATGGAATGATAGTGGAAGGTACATGGAGGGAGGGAATTGTATGGGAGAGGGGATAAGAAGGGGAGTGGAGAGGGTTAAGGGTCAGATGTGGGGGAGGGCAGGGGGGATGTCCTGATAGATAGCAGAATGAATGGAAATCTGCAAGTGACAGTGGAGGAGAGGTAGGCAACATCTCCAGGAAGAGACAGAGATCTGGGATAAGGAAGGTGCCCAAGAATTAATGGTTGTGACTCACCTTAGCTGTGACTCAGCACATTGGGGATATGAAGAACGGAGAGGCTTCCACCTGTGGCCAGGTAGGAACCCCAGTGGAGCAATAGGGACACCAACTCACCCACAAAATTTTGACCCCAAACATAGTCTGTTCTAGAAATAAAAAAAAAATAGGGATGGAACAGAGACTAAGGGGGAATGGCCAACAAATAACTGGCCCAGCATGAGACCCATTCCATGGACAAGCACCAATCTGTGATGCCATTAGTGATACTGTTATGCTTATAGACAGAAGTCTCTCATGGCTGTCCTCTGAGATTATCCACTCTCCAACTGACTCAGACAGATGCAGAGACCGACAGCCAAACAGTGGATGGAGCTTGAGGACTCTTATGGAAGAACAAGAGGAAGGATCGCAGCCCCTAAGTTGATAGGAGCTCCCAGAAACACCAACAGATCAGCTAATCTGGACCCTTGGGGCTCTCAGAGACTGAGCCATCAACCAAAGAACATACACATGCTAAACCTATGCCTCTCTGCACATATGTAGTAGGAATAAAGCTTGGTCTTCATGTGGGTTCTCAACAACTGGAGCAAGGGCTATCCTAAAAGCTGTTGCCTCTATGTGGGATATGTTCTTCTAACTGGGCTGCCTTCTCTGGCCTCAGTGGGAGAGGAAGAGCCTAGCATTACAGAGACATGGAATGCTGGGGTTGGGAGGGAGATACCTGGGCTGACTCCTGCCCAGAGGAGAAGGGGAAAGATTATTATAGAGAGTGACCAGGAGGGGGAAAGTGATCAGAATGTAAAGTGAATACATAAAAAAATGATTGATTAATTAATTAACTAAAAAAGAATATTAGTCTTCATAATTACCATATTAGTACCCTTGTTACTTGTTATTAAGCTTCCTAATATCCATGCTTTGTAAAATCCTTTTTGTCAGCCAAAGGACTAGTTGCTTCACACACCTTGGTCTTGAACAACAGATCATAAGACAGAAATGCCCATGTCCCAGGAAGGCTTGGGATTTACATGTGCCAGTGATTACAACTTCCTCTGACCAGAAGTATAGGGTTGCTTTCTGCAATGAAAGGTTAAATTGAAGAGAAACAAATGTATAGCTTGGCTGAATCTTCTCAGAAGTGACATATATACTATGCTTGTGAATATTACATTGGTTTTCAGTACTTCCAAATGTCTCCTTTCTTGATTGGTTTACGTTTTCAATATATAATCTTCTTTATATGTTCAAATTACTGAAATAAACTGACTTGAAGAAAAGGGGTGGTGTATCGTGGGTTCATAAATCTTTTCATTAAGTTTACTTATTCAGTAAAGTTAGTGCATACAGAGAATATGATACCTGGCCCTTTCTGGCAAGAAATGTACTCAAAAACTCATTGGGGCTCTTGAGCTGAAGAAGGCAGCCTCTGGAAAAGCTTTAAAGGATTCAATGAGGGAGTTATGATTGCCTACTAACATAAAACTAATTTGTATTGATTATGTAACAATTTCACATTACGATAAAAAATACTGTGAACAAATAGAAACTGAGGGTACAGAAAAAAGGATTAGAAGTTGACTTTGAGTTTGATTATCAGGTCCTACATGGTTGTGGAAAGAGAACCACCTTCTTCTAGTTGTTTTCTGCCTCCACAGATGTATCATAGCATAAATGTTGAGCAGGATGGGTGCAGGAGTGTAAGAGTATAATAATTTGAAATGCTGTATACCAGTACTCTTTCAATCTGAGATAGAATTTTTTAAATATATTTTTATAAATAAAGAAAGAGAAAGCATGGATGGAAGGAAAAAGAAAGAGTGGAATGAAGGAAGGAAAGAAGGAAGAAAGAGAAGAAGAAAGGAAATCATGATTAGCCATTGTGCCTCACACGTTCTTTACCTCAGAACCATCTGACCTGTCAAGAACCCAGTGACACCCATCAGCTGCCCCTATTCTTGATTATTACATTCTGGCTATTATACTTGTACTCTCTGTCACCAATGTGCTTAAGAGAAAGTCACAACTGTAGACCTTCTGATGAAGACTATGGAAGCTTTTCAAGATATGATAAAGTATCCCTTGTTCCTAGAACAGTTGTGATTAGGAAAAGGCTGTATTAGCATCAACTGTAGAAGAAATAATCTGGTCAGCTAAAAGGTTTTCAGACTTCTCACAAGTTAATTCACACTCTGAGTTGACCTTGGCAAAAGTGTCCTAAATAATTGGAAATATCACCATCTGTGTGCTCCATAATGCAGTACTAAAAGAAGGTAGACTTTCAATGAGCAGCAGTGCACAAATGTTGGGCACCATAATCAGCTATAAGGAGGCAAGGTAAGCCTTTCCAAAACCACAGTATACAATTTGCATCCAGTGAAGATACAGCTTATAGGTGTAGACACTTAGGTTTGCTTTTAGCTATGTGTGGGGTTCTCTGTGACATAGATTATAGAATTTATGTGATGCCAATACTACGACTATATGGCACACATATACTCAGAGCCTTGGATGTGATAGCACTTTAATGTGGACACTTTTTTCAGTAATTTTATAGCCAATATGTCTAAGTAAAACATTACTTTATTTTCTAGGGGCTGAAACCCTAGAATGGTTTCAGTTTCTCTGAGACATTAATTTTAAATTTTCTTATCAATTACTTTAAGGGAATCTTTATTTCAAAGAATCCATCTCTGCAGTAGAGCTTGTAGAATTTTTTTTCTATTTTAACTGACAGTTTTTTGCAATAATCTCTTTGACAACTCTGTGTGAAAGCTCAACATGTTAAATAAGGTGATTCTGAAAATTTTACAAGACTTTGGCTGATCACTAAATCGTATAACTGTGCATAATGACACACTAGTGTTGAATACCTAGGAAAATAGTCAGACCATGCTTTGTCTCACTGACTGTGGAAGTAGCAAGTGACAAAATCTAGTGTAGCAATGGATGCTTTTAAATGGCTTTAAAATGACTCTGTCTATCCTATGGTGTTAACACCAGCCAGCTCCACTGAACACTTGTGACCTTGTAGTTTTCCAAGACTAAATGTCTTATAATTAAGAAATTTAGGTCTGGGTTGTAATGTTCCTTATGTTTACTTACATATTTTTTTCCTTAACCATCATAAAATTTCATTCACATTGTTCATCAGGTTTATTTAGTGAATTAAAGACATTGATAAGAATCAAGATATAAAATTGTACAGTTCAGGAATATCAGCTATGATGAATTTGTACAGATTTCTATACTTTAGATAAGATATTTCTTCTTTATATAATAATTTATTACTTATCTTGCCATTATACTCAATATTTTAATATGGAAAAAATACATTATATGTTAGAATGATAGTTTATTTCTACAAAAATATCACAAAAGAGTTAGTAAAACACAGAATAAAAAGTTATTTAAATAATTTAAATTAAAATTTTTTACTGTATTAGTTATAATACATTTGACCTTAGCATTTTATTAGTATAGAATTTTACATATTTAAAAGAAAAATGCATTATTGAAAAAGTAAAATATAAGGATGGTATTTTTATTTATATGTTTAAAATGAATGAGGAAAGTTTAATTTTGTATTTTTTTTAAATTACTGATATTGCTTCATAAAATATTTCTCAATATAATATAAGTCCTATAGAAAGCATGGCTATGTCAAATTAAATATTTATTAAAATAAAACTTATAAGGACTGAATTAAAAAACATCTTTAAATCACTAGGGTTTTCGGTTTATTAATACTCTAATGTGGCCACTCCATCCTCAATGATGTATCCTTTTTAAAACTTATAATACTGTCTTTTATTGGAAGATTTGGAAAATTATAGACATGCAAAAGCCCATAATTGTATTTTATGTAAGATTTTTGGACTTTTGCTACATAAATACTCACATGGAATTTATGTGGCCCATGGCATTTGTGTATTCCCAATCCCAAAGCAAAGATGCCACATGACTGAACTATCACACACAGCATCTCAGTTTCAAATGAGACCCCTGCCCCTATTCCCCAAAGCTTGTTGATTGTTACCAGATCCAACTCTCTAATTTGAACTCTCCACTTATTTTCATTAAGTATGTTAAAACAAGGAAGAAAGAGTTTAGGAAGTAGAGAAAAGTCAATTTACCTTATGCTTATCTGAAGGCAATTTATGACACCACTTGGGCACGAGCATTGTAACTGAGCATGGCAAGAAGCAGCAGAGCCACAGGACATAGAAAGGCTGTCCATAGAGGTTGCACAGAGCACTCCAGAGTCTGTGGTAAGAGGCCAGCATGCCAGAATCTCCCTTATCCCACCTTGGGTAAATTATGCAAGTATTAATTCCCCACCTGAGTGCTATGCCATTTATATATGTATGTATAATTATTTATATTATTAATATATTATATATTATATTAATTATATTAATATTATACATAAAATTATATATTTATATGTGATATATATATATATATGTAATTCTTCTAATTATTTAGAATATGTTTTTGGAAATGCTACAAAGGTACAAGTAGCATATGAAGCCTTGAATAAACCAATTACTGTTGGTGAAAACAATTTTCTTCTCTTTTAAAAATTACTCATAACTCAAGCAGTGTACCATATCTTCTGAAGAACTGCAGGTAGATCATAATACAAGGCAGTGTACCATATAGACCATGACATGTTTCAAGGCACAGGCCAAGAAGATTTTGTACTTTTCCACCACCTGGACCCTCTTACCCCCTCCCCTTGTAAAACATGCTATAAAAAAGCATTTCATGTTCAAAAAAAGAAATAAAAAAAAATTTGGCAATTAAAAAAAAAATTACTTTATTCACTTTTTAAAATCCTAAACCAGTTTTCCCTTCCATCTTCTCCTCCAAGTCTATCCCACACTCTGTCTCCCCCACTTTCTCATCTTTATCCTCTTCAGAAAAGGGCAACACTCCCATGAATATCAACTAAATATGTCATATCAATTTCACTATGACTGGGCACCACCCCTTATACTAAGACTGGACAAGGTAACCCAGTATGATGAAAAGTAGGCAATAGAATTAGAGCTGAGAAAGAAAACATTCTTAAATGAGTTATTCTTTGTAATAGAACAGACACATATACACACACATGCTCACACACACACACAATCAGGCATTATGAACTGTGTTCAAATCAAAGAGCCACATTTTCACATTCCTGTATGAATAATACAAGTTACAAAACCTAGAAACATTAAGTTCTATTCCATATAGTATTTTAAACTTAATTCAGATTAGAGGAAACTTCAAAATCTTTAAGAGTTACTCTTTAAGAAAATTGGTTTTAGATATACTAAAATTGTTATTTGAAACCTTTTTTTCCATGTATGTATGTGGAGAATGTGCTTATGTTTATACATGTGTGTCTGTGTGTGTTCATATTTATCCACATGTATGGGGGTCTGAAGTTCAGATTTGATCCGCTAGTCTGTGCGTAATTCTTTCCTTGTTCTCTCACTAAGTCTGAGTATCACCTATTCAGCTATAACATCTGGACACATTCTAAAGGATCTTTATGTCTCTGGTTCTCTAATGATGAACTAACTAGGTAATCACTGCCATACCTGGATTTTCTATATGAGTTCTTTGGGTCCAATCTCAGGTCTCCATGCATACTTACCAAGCATTTTCCATCTTCCTCACCACGTGTATTTCAAAATGATATATCACTAAATTAGCTGGCTAGTTTTTATTATTTTAACACAAGTTAGGATCTTCTGGGAAGAGCTAACTTTCTGGAAACAAGTTCAAGTATCAGTTCCTTGAATAATAATCACTGTTCAGGGCCCAGGTAAATGTGAGTTATACCAGCTGTGGACAGGTAGAGTTCCTCCATAGTTTCTTCTTCTGTCTCTTTGTCCAGGTTCCTGCGGTGCTTGTAGTCCTATTTAGTGTTCTCCATTATGCATTGTCATGAGCTCATGGAAGCCAACCCTGTCTTGGCCCTTGTTTTTGTCACAACAGAAAGCAAACTAGGACACTCATACTGTCTCAGTGTGCAAAATGCTCTTAAGAGTTTCCTTCACATTTGGATCTGGTGAAAGATCCTGTTGACAAATTAAAAAGTAAGTGAAAACCAAAGTTTTTGATCTTGTAGATGTCATATGAATGACCCATATATAACTGAACAACCCAAAGTCACTTACTCGCTACATTTTCACCATCTGTAAGTCTGGTAATCACTAAGACTAACTACAAAACCAATTCTCTGATGAAGAAGACTCAGATTAAAGCCACATTAATTTAAAGATAAATATTTTGAAGGAATTGCATGCATTTATAGCAACAGTATTAGATTCTCCTCTAAAGCCTATGCCCTGTGCACTCAAGGTTTCCTGACCCCATTTTTAGTGCCAGATAAGTGTTGTGTCCTGTGAAGGAGACATTACATTCAATCTGAAAGTGGTTGGCTCTCCTTACAACATTCTTATCAATATTATTCCAGTAGGAATAGCTTGTCAGTAATTATTGTGGCTTGTAGAATTCATAGTTAGCACTTTTGATAAATTCAGAAAGTAGTTGTTGAAGTTATTTATGCCTAAAAATCTAATTTATTATCAAGACTTTTTGAAAAAAGAGTGTCCTTGTCCAAATACACCCCATCTTTATTCTAATAGTTAGGCAGCATAAATTTAAGAATTCATGTTCTCAAATGGTATCACAGTTTCCATTACACTTCGTGATTTGAACACAATATTCCATGAAAACTCTGAAGAATACTCCAAAGTAGAACTATGGAGGACCAAGCTTATTGCTAAGCTCATCATTATGAACCAGTTGCTTCCTTGTAGCCCTGGTTTTAGTGAGGGTTAGGCAGTGGCAGTGTAGGAATGAGAAAACACCTGTGTCTCAAAATTCTGAGGGTTGAGCTAGACACCTGGAGTTCTAAGCTTACATGCAATAACAAAGAAAAGTACTTAAAATTCTAGCAAGTTAACAAATAGCCATTTAATCCCTTGCTAGCATAATTTCCTATTCACATCTAAGATGCCAATTTCAATCATATAAATATAAGAAATAAAGAGATTTCTATTCTCAAGGCATCAGACCTCCTTCTCTAGACCTTTGGTGATGTAAATGAAGTATCTGAGACTGTCATACTGAGGAGTGATGTTCACACTCTATTGTGTGAAATCTGAGCTCTACATTTCTGATATTTATGATGCAAATGCTAGCAGGCAAAGTGCAAGTGAAATCAATATAATTTTGTTTAGTATTCAGGCAACAGGCTCCATCTGTACAATATTCTCCAAGATGATATTTAACAGAACTATAGAAACTAATGACTGCTCAGATATAAATGACACTTGATTTTAACTGAAAAGCAATCTTGAAACACCAAAGGAGTGCCAGTCATTTTCATTCTAAAGAATGCCCTGTATATTTAAAGCATCCAAAGCCCAGAGGAACTCAGTTCGCCCACATGTGCTTATGAGAAGCCTGACTCATTGTTGTGTCATAAGCAACTGTCAGGTTCAAAGACCCCCAAAACAATATTAAGAGGGTTGAAAGTGTCCAAGAGAGCACTTTCTCATGGTTTCTCATCATGCCAACACACACATGCTACCCTTTCTTCTAATGCCTCAAAGTGTGTCCAACTTTACAGAGACAGACACTCTGCTGCTGAAGCTTTCACTACTGATACTATTAAACTCCAATGGATAGTTCAATAGTCATGGTCACACAACTGAGTCTAGTCAAACACTGAGTATCAAAACAAAGCAAAAATTGATGAACATGGAGAGAAGGGATTGTAGACATTGGCAGGAAGGATACAGCAGACTGATGAGGTGGACTTTTCAGAATATATTACACAAATGTGTAGAATTGCCAAAGGGCAAACTCAATTTTTAAAAAAAGAAAAATAAAAAACATTCTTTAGAAATAATGTAGTCTAAATGAAGGTTTGTTACTGAATGGCTTCCATGAAAGTACTGATATATTACTTTGCAAAAATGTAGCACCATCAAATCCAATGTCTACAGATACATTTTCTTGAGTTTAATGTCTTGAAATGGGAATGAGTTTGATAGAGCCTAAGACATCTTCTAACCACATTCACTTTTATAGGAAGTTGATGTCATCCTGACAGGAACTTACCTCACAGTATATCTATTATATTTTTTTAAATGTGTACTTATATTGAGTGGAACCCTGTATGGATTTCTTCATCTACTTTGGCATGTGAACTGGCACTGTCATTCTGCAAGGCTTGATTAGGTTACTATTTTTGAGATTTCATTGGTGAAGCTACTCTGTAATACAGAGAAGACACTATCCCAAAGCATAATTCTGCTCCTTTGGCTCTTACAAGCATTCAGACTATGTTCTCTGAACCTTAAATGAAATGTTTGCAGAAGTATCCATTTTGATTGAATACCCCACAGACTGCTGTTTCCTACATTTTTTTCTAGTGGTGAATTTCTATGGTATCTTTGAAAATGAGTGAGGATTATAATTTTTCCTGAGTAGAACAATTCGCTTTAGACTAGAGTTACAAATTACAATGGTTTAGGAAAATGGCAAAAGTGCATTCTGCTCTTGGGCCCATGACCTCCTCAGCCATGAGTATTTCACTAGGTTGCCATACTGAGCATGAATTCATTCCATTTGCATAAATATTAAGTACAATTAGACAGATGTTAGTTACCTCCAAAATATGTGCCACTACCACAACATTCATATTATCTGGAAGTTGGGCATTGTGGCTTGTTGGCTTAACAGTTCCTCTGCTTGCATAGGCAGCTTGCTTAGCAGCTTTCAATACTATGAGCACCAGTCTTCTGCATGGAGATTTATGGTGCTATTTGAATTCAATTCTTCCAAGTCTTGGGCCCAAAGTGGGTGGTGTCTTCAGCAATAGAGTTTTACTGTCACATTCCAGGAAAAATAAAGCAGTGGAAATACCTTATATTGTTTTTAGGGATCTCTTACTCTGTCCCTACTAACAACCAAATGGAAGGTTTTCTATACCTAGTCCTAGGGTTTTTTCTTGTTGTTTTGTTTTGTTTTGTTTTGTTTTTTAAGATACAACTGTTGCCCTTGGAGAAGAATGATTAATACAGTTATAACCTTGTTAAAATATAAATAATGTAGACATTTATTCCCTCATATATATTATTATTGTTATAAATGTAAATTTTCCTGATTCTCTGTGGCTTTTTAAAGACCATTAATTATCTTATATTCCTTCCTTTTACTCTGAACAGTGTAGACTTCCCACAGTTACACAACTTATTTCCATCTTTTCCCCTTCATAGCACCTTTGTCTTATAATCTTCTTCCCTTGAGTTCCTCTTCCCAACCCTGTAATATCTCCTTTTATTTAAATGAATTTACTTTAGTTATTCCAGGTTATACATTCACACCTAAAAAATTGGAGCTAACTGTCCAGTGAAAAAAGGACACCATTTTCAACAAATGGTGTTGGTTCAACTGGAGGACAACATATAGAAGAATGCAAATAGATCCATTCTTATCTTTTTGTACAAATCTCAAGTCCAAGTGGATAAAGAACCTTCACATAAAACCAGATACACTGAAACGAATAGAAGAGAAGATGGGGAAGAAGCTTGAATACTTGGGCACAGGAGAAAAGTTCCTGAACAGCATACCAATGGCTTATGCTCTAAGATCAAGAATTGACAAATGGGACCTCGTACAATTGCAAAGTTTCTGTAAGGCAAAGGACACTGTCAATAGGACAAAATGACAACCAACAGATTGGAAAAAGATCTTTACGAATCCCACATCCAAAAGAGAGCTAACATCCAATATATAAAGCTGTCTCCTTAGAGGTCTGCTAGAGCCTGAAATATACAGAGGAGGATGCTCACAACTAACCATTGAACTGATCATGGAGTTCCCAATGGAGGAGTGAGAGAGAAGACTAAAGGAGCTGAAAGGATTTGTGGCCTCATGGGGAGAGCAACAATACCAACCAACCAGTGCTCCCAGGGTCTAAACCACCAGCCTGGGAGCACAAAGGGAGGGACCCACGGCTCCAGCTATATGTAGGTGAGGATAGCCCTGTTGGGCATAGGTGAGAGAGGAAGTCCTTGGTATAGTGAAGGCTGGATGCCCCAGTGTAGGAGAATTCGTGGGTGGGGAGGTGGGAGTGGGCTGGGGCACATCCTCATAGAAGCAGGAGGAGAGGGGAGTGAGATAGGGGGTTCCTGGTTGGGAAGGAAATGGGGAAAGGGGATCACATCAAGATCAAGAATTGACAAATGGGACCTCGTACAATTGCAAAGTTTCTTTAAGGCAAAGGACACTGTCAATAGGACAAAATGGCAACCAACAGATTGGGAAAAGATCTTTACCAATCCCACATCCAACAGAGATCTAATATTCAATATATAAAGTGTAAATATATATAAATAATATAAATATTATATTTATATTAAATAAAGCATCCAATAAAAATGTGCACTCTTTGTCTTTCTGGGTCTATATTATCTCACTCACTATATCATTTCCAGTTCCATCCATTTCTCTGAATCTTCATGATTTGTTTCTCATTACAGCTAAAGAGAAATTCCACTAGAGAACCATTCTGTTTAATCCATTTAACTGATGTATAATTAGGTTTTTGTTTTAACTTCCCAGTAATGTTGAATATAGCAACATGAACATGGCTAAGCAATTATATGTGGAGAAGGATGATACTCAGTTTTTCAGGCATGTACCAAGCAGTGGTGTTGCTAGGGAAATTACTGGTTTTTTCATATGATATATTATGCTCATATTGTTCTATTCTCCCAGCTCCTTCAAACTATCTGCAAACTCCCTACTCAGCATCAAACTATAGGGTCTTTTCTCTTTGTGTCCATTTTTCAGACAAAGTAAAAACATAGAATACAAAAATGAAAACTGAAACACACACACACATACACACACACAAACACACATATACTACTAAGACAAAAAAAAGTTAAAACAGACATCACAACACCACTCCCCACAGGTTTCATTTTGTGTTGGCATCTATTTCTGGATGGATATGGGTCCTGCCTTAAAGTGTAGTTGATATACCTAGTGACACTTCATTTGTGAAAACTGGTTTTCCCTTTCCCTGAAGCTATCAATTGTAAGTAGATTCTTGATCAGTCATGTGATTTCATGTCAATTTCAACCTTTCAATGCTGCAACCCTAATTGCCTTGAACTTGTTCAGGTCTTGTGCATACATTTATATAGTCTCTTTGAGTCTATATGTGCATTTGTTTGTTTTCCTGCACTATTTCCAGTAATATTTTCCTGCACTCATCCATCAACTTTTGATCTTGAAGGATCTTTTTAGTATGAATCCCTGAACCTTAAGGGTAGGTATTTGATGAATCCATATCATTCAGGACTAAGTGCTCCAGGCTATCTCACTCTTGGCCTATTGTCCAATTGTAAGTCTTTGTTCTTTACCATCTTCTGCAAACAGCTTTTCTGATCACCAGAAAAGGGTTGGTCAGATATACAACACCTATGTTACTGAAAATTCTCCACAATGCAGTCCACAGTGCTGGCACCAGCTGTACCCACCAATAGTGAATATGCGTTCCACTTTCCCCTTCTCCCAGTTTTTGTAGTCAGTTGTTCTGTTGTCTTATTGGGGGTGTTTGTTTGTTTGTTTGTTTGGCTATTCTTACTAGGATCTAAGGAAATCTCAAAATAATTTTAATATGAATTTTTCTAATTACTAAGGATGGTGAACAGTTTTTAAAGAACATTTCAAAGAAAGTTTTCTTTTTCTTTGAGAAATCTGTCATAGGAATATAAAACAATTATTTAAAAGTTAAATATATAGCTATATACTGAAATCATTTTTCCTAACCTATGATTCTGCTGGGATCTGGTAGATGCTGTCCATTACATATATCCAAATACACATTCAAAAAGCTTTACCCATTCAAACGAGTAGGCTCTTATAACATAGATATGTGCCATGAAAGAAGTAATGCAATCTCAGCCCATTATTCTTCCTTTCCTATTCTTTAGTGTTTCATGAAGAAATTTATATGTTGTACCATGTGCTCCAAGAAATAATATGGTGTCTCCACCTAAGATAGAAAGCAAAGAGCCAAGACACATCTACATTAGTGAATCTAAAGAGATACTTTATCTATTCAAATGTATTTTCTTGAGTATTTGTCATGGTAAGAAGATATTGACACAAAACATTCTGTCATCCAGAAATATTCTTTTTGAAAATTTTTGAATTAAAATATAGTTTTATTGTTTGCTCACCCTTCTACTTCCTCATACCCCACCACATCATCCCACTAACCTGTCCTTTCTCCATATTTGGACCTCCTCTTCTCGTAACCATTGTTGTTACATATACTTATGAATGAAGAAATATATAAGACAACCTGCTGAGTCTTTTGAGTATAAGCTGAATGTATATTTCAAGTGCTGCTGATTTGGGATTGGAAACTCAACGAAGGGCTAATCCCACACCCAAACTAATTTTCACCTCTAGCTGTTTTTAATTGTCTGTAGCTAGTTACATAGGGATGGGGCTCCTTGAGATTTCATCAATATAACCTGAGAATCCAACTGTTGTTTAAATTATCCAGGTCTTATTTAGAAAGACATATTATTACTTTTTGAGTTTTCATGTGTGTGGCTTACTTCTCATGGCGAGAAACTACAACCTCATTGTAAAGTTTCTGGTCATGTTTAGTGATAGATTCTTTAGAAGAGAGTGATGGCTAATGCATTATTATAAGTATCACAATAATACTTCATTTCTCATACAAGCCTGTTTTTTCAGTTCATTACTAGTTTTGCTCTACTTTTATGTTGTAAAAACATTTTCATACCTGTAGATTTTTGATAGCAAAAATAATTGACATTTTATTTTCATGTATGCTAGAAATAAGCCTTGGACTTCTTGCATGGCAATTTTTTCCTTGTCAAAGTGTACCATGCCTTTGGCCTTTGTTGTCATTTTCTTTTTCTTTTTTTTTTTTCCTATAGAATGTTTTATTTATTTTTATTCTTAATTCTTTTTTATTATTGATAGTAGATTCTTTTCTCACACAATATATTTTGTTGGTTGTTTCCCCTTATTCTCTTTCTCTGAATTCTTCCTCACCTTTCCTCTCCTTCAGATCCAGTCCCATTTTGTCCCTCATTAGAAAACAACAGGTTTCTATAAGATAATAATAAAATATAGCAAAAATATTTTAAGATAAAACAAAAACTATCACCTGGAAGTAGGACAAGACAAACCAACAGAAGGAAAGGAGCCCAAGACAAGGCACAAGAATCAGAGATCCACACATTGAACACTCAAGAGTACCAGGAAAGCACTAAACTAGAAGTCATAATATATACTCAGAAGACCTGCTGCAACCCATGCAGAACCTGTGTATTTTTTTCAGTCTTCATGAGTTCATATGAGCTTTCTCAGGTTGATTTAGAAGGCCTTCCTTTCTTGTTGTTACTATGTCTCTCTACTTCCTTTTCTGCAGGGTTTCCTGAGCTCTAAGAGGAGGCATTTGATGAAGACAACCAATTGAAGGCTGAGTGTTCCAAGGTCTCTCAGTCACTGAACATTGACTGGCTGTATGTCCCCTTATTTGTTCCCATTGGCTGCAGGAGAAAGTGTCTCTGATGATGTCTGAACAAAGCACTAATCAATATAGTAAAATATCAATAGTAGCTATTTTAGCAGTATTTCCTTGTTTGCTTATATATTTATTTATTTGTCAATTTATTTAAAAACCATTAGTATTTGGTTTTACCTTAGGTCTCTGGTCCTTAGTCACCTGAATAGTGTTAGGTATGTGTTATATCTCATGAGGTGGGCAATATGTCAAAAGTTTAATCAGTTATTCATTGGTCATTTTCAAGCTACCAAAGGAAAAAAATTTAATATCTCTCTTCTTTCTGCTCCAATGGTTGCCTCTACTATCGTTTATACTCATCCATGGGTATAAGAGCCAGTTGAATGATTTTTAAACTTTGCACAGTAATGAGCACTGCCTGAAAACATTTATCCTTGGTTTGATTTTATATTCATATAGGTAGGAACATAAAATGGCAGATTAAACTAGAAATTAGAAACATGTAAGAAAAATATCTATAATTACTTCCTATTTCTAGGAGCCTAAAGTCTCATGTATATTTTATAATAGTTAATTGAACAGATAGAAATAGGTTCCCACAAGTACAAATCTTAGAATCTTGCCACTAATAGTAGATATCAAAGAGAAAACTTCAAGATTCTGATAAGTATATTAATATAAAAGATTTTGGGTTCATTTTGATTATAGACAAGATGGACATTCTAGAAATCAAAGGAGTTAATACAATTCAGTTCTTTGCTATTTCCCAAATGGTGACTAATAAAATGTATTATACCTAGTTAATTTGGTATGAAGTTTGGATTTTCTTAAGATCCATGGTCCATTTCCTGAGCTGCCTTATAGAGGCACACGGCTGTCATGTCAAAAACTACCTGTCAGTGTTCATGAGTACTTGAATTTCATTGTGCCAGGTGAAATCTAGTTACTTAAAAAATAAAAATGTCTCAAATCATTGAGCACAGCAATTTTTAAATTGCTTTAGCTTTCTAATGCATTTACCTTACAGAGTAGTGGTTGGGAACTAAATATACATTCCTTCTAACATGTCTTTGAATGATTGTTGTATTCAATGATCAAGGTCCATGATGTAAGTATATTTAAAGTATATGAACAGTCATGAAAAAAAGAGTTTAGAAAATATTCAAGTATTATTGACTTGCTTGAATTTATACATAGTGATCAATATACCCAATAGTCATTATCATTTTGTCTGGATTCACTTTTAGATGAAGACACCTAAAGAATATATTTATGACATCTCCCTCATGATGGTTATTTTATGTCTAAACAACATAATATGATAAAATGATATAATAATACAAAATAAATTGTTTATAACATTGTAATGTATAAATTAGGAAAGTAGAGATTTTCTATCTAATAACTCATTATTATTTGTATGAAATTGGATCCAGAGCCCCAAAGAAGCAAAAGCCACTGATATTTAACTGTTGATATCAGACATCACAATGATGCTAATAATTGACACACATAAAGTTGTCTAATTTGGATAATATCAAGATTACATATCTTATGCAATGAAAACACCATAGTATATGATAAACAATTGTCATGCTACATTAAAATCTGAGAACATGTGTTCATTAAACGTTGTCATAAGTATATTTGACCTTAAGTTCTTTGATTTCTCTGTATGTAATGTTGATTATAAATTATATTCTTTCCATCATTCTTATCTCTCTCTTTTCTATCTTCATTCTTCATGGATTTTGTTTCTTATTTGACGGTCCACATACAGTTGTGTCTGATACTATAGTAAGTTACTTTCATTACCTTAAGCTCTGCTATGTACAGGTTCTGTTCCTTAACTGTCACTCCCTGATGTTTTATCATCAGATGCACCCTTTATAAAAAGTGAATTTTAATTCTACATCTAAAGATACAGTTGTATATGGAGCAGAAAATTCCCAAATGGTGACTAATAAAATTTATTATAGCTAGTTAATTTGATATGAAGTTTGGATTTTCTTAAGACCCATGGCCCATTTCCTGAGCTGCCTTATAGAGGCACACAGCTGTCATGTCAAAAACTACCTGTCAGTGTTCATGAGTACTTGAATTTCATTGTCCCAGGTGAAATCTAGTTACTCCATGAAATCTATCCTATATTCTGGTTAATGTCTTCTGAGGTTAAGACATTTTAAATTATTTATATGCATATTTGATATTTATTTTTCAAACAATTGTTTAATATTTGATTATTAATACATTTTAATTGATAAATCAGAATGGCTTAGAAAATGCAGATGTTTCATTTTAATATTAAAGACAACTATATTTGTGTATTACTATCTAAGACTATAAAACAAATCACTTCATACTTTATGCATTTTAAGTTACTTGATGAAGCCTGAGAACAAGAACAACCTTTACCTCCATAACTTTATTTAAAGCTTAGTTGAGGTATTCCATTGTAATGTATCTTTATGCATATAAATTAATTTCCAAATATTCCCCAATTATGTTATTCTTATCAGTTTTGTGGTGGGAATTGGTAATTTGTATTTTACAAGTAATATAGATGGGTTCACTACACTGAACTCCATATATATTAAGGAGCAGAACTTTTTGCAAAAAGCCTCAGAGTTCTGAATCTTTCTATTAATTTTATACAACATATGACAAGCTTAGTAGCTATGTAAAGATGCCTCAATATCTTCCTCAAAGAACACATGAGGTAAGCATAGGACTCCCCAAATTTCCAGACAGAAAACTCAAACATATTGTATTCATAGCAAGCAAAATGAGCTATATGTCTGAAAGACACAGTAAAACAAAATTACTTTATCTGACATAATAATACACAATTATGATGTCACTGTTATCTTTCTATACTATCAGTAACATTTACAAAAATTTTACCCTGGGCTGATGTCTAGATACTAATGTTGTGCAGAATGTGTAATGAGACTTCTGTGTTCAGTTCATTTTCAGGATCTCTCTACCAAAGATAAAGTATCAGGAATTCTGAGAGTTTCAAGTCTTGAGACTTGGATTAAGACATTATTAAACCTATTCCTGCTTAAAACATATTCCTAATTCAAGATCTATCTGAGATATCATATAGTTGGAGAGACAAATTGGGGGCAAGTAGATATTGGATAGAAAAGAGAAAAGCAGCAACAGTGTTGTAGTGGTTTCAGTGAGAACAACCTCATAGGCTCATATAGTTGAATACTTGGTCTGTAGTTGGTGGACTTATTTTAGAAAGTATTAGGAAACGTGATCTAGGATGAAGTGTGTCACTAGGAGAAGGCTTTGAGGTTTCTTCAGCCACATATCATTCCCAGTTCTTTTCTCTCCTTTTCAGCCTACATCTTACTGATGAGATACATAATAGTTTTCAGCTACTGTTCCAGCACTATGCCAACTTCTCTGTTGCTATGCTTCCTTCCATGATAGTCATGTGCTCATCCTCTGAAACTGTAAACACCCCTCCAAAAATACTTTGTGTTATAAGTGTACTTGTTTATATTTTTTCATAGCATTAGAAATATGACTAAGACACAAGTCTCTGTCACTAATGTCTGAGTGACTACAGTATTTGGTAAGGGATACATCTGATCACCTTTGACTGTGCGGCTGATTGGCTTATTTATTTATTTTTTTGGCAAAGCAAGTTGAGACTATGAGTCGCGATTTTACAAAATGACTCTTACAAAGATTTCATCACTGCAAAATTCAAACAATGTTTGATCAGTGCTATTGCAAATATACCAAGATTTCCTCATTAAAAAAACTTGATAAAGAGATTAAAGAAACATTTGGGAAAAGTTATATATACCTTCAAGGACTAGGGGTATAAATTAAAAGCATCAATACCATGCAGTTGTTGAAGAGAAACTACAATGTTAAGGGGTAATATCTATGTGAAATCAAATTGGTCACCAATTTGTTTGTTTAGGAACCATAACAATGTCATCAAATTTTAACATATGATTTGGGTAGTCTTGGAAGTAGATGTTGAGGAATATTTAAGAAACACACAAAAAATTCTTTGAGAGATAGTGCTTTTGAGATGGAAGAAGTAAAATTAGATAGAGCGAGTGTCAAACTGCCAAGAAAATATAGCAGGGTATTCAGTAACCCACCAGATGATCTGGATTAAAAATTAACTTGCTGCACAAACTGTACATAGAGAAATTTGACTTCATTTTAGTGTTCCCACTACGCTCAATAACTGGCCTGGGGCTTCTCACAATGGGTAGAGCTGCTGAATTCCAGAGTGTTAGGAGCTGGAGGCTGTCAATTAACTGTGCTTGTTGCCACTGAACTGGAAGCTGTTCACAACAGCAGATCAAATTGTATATTTCCTCAGCTGCCACAACTCCTGTTTCCAAGAAACTTACATCATAAAATTCTGACAATGTCACATTCATATGAATAGATCCAATCAATTCTTTGAGAAAAATTGTGTGTGTGTGTGTGCGCGCGTGCTTTGCTTTTTCTTTTCTAGTAGCAGCAGTAGCTGACAACTGTTATTAGTGAAGTCTGATAGGACTCATAATTTCCTCATTTTTAATATGTGGACTGCAGAGGAAAAGTGAATTGATGGTGACCTAAATTATCTCTGAATACCTCTCCCAGTCATCTAAGATTAGAAAGATATATCAAAGCCCAGTTGTATTTAGTGTTTCACCTTTAAGATACGAGAAGGAATTATGAGCCATTTGATAGAGCAACTACCTGGGACAGGAATAGTTAAAGAAACAAGTAACAGCTGGAACGGCACATACTGTGTCAGAAACATGCATGGCAGAGACCTTTCTGAAGATCCAGACTGTAAAAGATTTAGAAGTCTGTACTATGACAACAGAGAAGAAATTTGTTCCATTCTACATGAAGTTTTGGACAAATCTCCAACATTGGTTTCTGGACTGAAGAAAGTCATTGAGTGGTTTCCACAGGTTAATCCTGAGTGTTTAGAGTTTTATTGGTGATAACATATGAGTCAATTCTGTCTTGGCTGAGGGGTCAAATGAATATGCCAACTATAAACTGCAATCATTTAAGAGAATTGGACATTTTTCACAAGAATTTCCTAGGAATTTGTTTGACATTTTAACATGAGCTACAGATTCATACAAAATATGAAACTGTCTTCTTTGAATTTTCTGTGATCTGTATTGAGAGTAGCTCAAACTAAATGTTATCTATAATAGTTCAGAAGGAAATGTGGGTCAGTGGAAAAAAACAGCAAGATGTCTGGTGCAGAAGACTTGTAATCATCTCATCATCTTCCAAATAGAATGAGAATTTTACTAAAAGTTTCCTTATAAAAACAGATGGCAGGACACAATTATCCTGCTGGACATTGTTTATTTTCTTTTAGAACAATACTATAAAAGTTAAGAAAATGGAAGTCACAGATCCAGAATTTTTCATCTTGCAATATCTAGCCCTAATGCTTAGCCATACTCTTCTTAGATTTCTATGTGCCTATGAACCAACAATTTCTAAACATCACTTTTCATCTTTTGAAAAAAGCTTTTCATTTCTATGGAAACCCAGAGGTCAGGAGTTTAATAAATTTCAACCAGTTGGAATTGATCCAAATGTTGCTGTAATTCTTGTTTGTGTGCGTGTGTGTGGTTTGGTACCTACATTTTAACTGAGAAAGTTCTTACAGAGAATACAAGGTCTATTATACCTAAGTACATATCATTTAATAAATCAGTTAGAAATGAATACACATTCACAGAAGGGTGAATACTAGAGATTCACTCAGTTAAGTACTGACTTATAAGTACTTATATATACTGACTTATAATAAATTTATACATATTTGTATAGTTGGAAAGAAATGCACTTCAGAAATACTTGCACAAGCTATGGAAAAATAAAACTGATCCTAAAGGATAGCATTGGCTCTGGAAGAATCAAGTATATGTTCTGCCTTAATATGAAATGTGTAAAAGTTGTATGGAATCTTTGCTTAATTCACTAGGGATAGAAAGCAGAAACATCAGGTTTATCATCTTTGTTTCCATTAATCAAAAATATGTTTCTTGAATGCAAGGACTTAAGTTGATTTTTTTTTAAAAAAATAACATTCCTTTTGACAAGGTTTGTCAGCTTCATTTAAGTAATCTCACCACTGGAAAGAAGGGTAGATTTCTGTTTTCACTGCCAGTCACCTCTTTAACTCTCTGACCTGTTGTAAGAATCACTGAAGGTCAAACATCTCTTCAGTGTCATAACTACAGTCTTGTTTCTTGGAAAAACCAATTCCAAGTCTTTGTGCATACAGTGCTCATCTAAGGGAAAACATAAGGGCAATGACAAAGCAAGCTATTGTATCAGATTTAAAACTCTCTGTCAAAAGTCTGGAACAAAATGTCACTTGTATCACAATCCTTTGCAACATTAGTTATGCCTAGCTCCTGTGGTCATTGGTATTGTGAGGATAAATCAACAAATGTATCAGTTGCATATGGAACTTATCTGTTTCATCCACATCTCTAAAATTGCTGTTAATATTGTGCACATGTAAAGAGATCTTTTCATTAAGAATACAAAGGCTCAGTAAGTTGGTACTCGCGTTCTATTTATGACTTCCTTATGAATTGAAATAATCAATTAAAAACTATCATGATTTGAGTAACTTGAACACAGGAAGCATATGGTAATCATTACTATTTTAAATTTGAGATACAAAAATTACTGTCTGGAGAAAAGATATTGAGTTTGGTTAATCAAAGTGTTTAGTTGATTTATGTAAAGACCATCATTAGGCATTCCTACCATGTTTTTATCCCAAATCTGTTTGTGTTTAAATGTCTACATTTGTGTACTTTTGTTGTGTTTCCTGCCATGTCATCTTTGGTTACCTACATATGTCACAAGATGCTGACCTCCCAGTTTCAACTTTCAAAGTAGCTTATGTTCTTCTCCCCGACAAGAGGGCTTCCCTCTAATAGCTTATCCTCAGCATGTGGGTTTTCCTCTATAAATGACTAAAAGTACTCATTTATCTTCTGTTCAGAGTCCACATGTTTTTCAGGCTGTGCAATAATAACCAATAGCTTGCATGCATCCTGTTCAACAGAACTCTTGGGTGTTCAAAAAAAAACTCTCATCAATAAGTCCGTGTTAATGAAAATTTGGTATGTATAGGTGTGGTTTTGACTGAATATATATATATATGATTCTACTACTGGACCTTGTACAATCTAGGTAATATCCTATCACTGAAGTATATGCCCAGACTCTTTGAAACTTTAGTGTAAGTCTCTATTGAAATAAATGCAAAGCTATAACATGAGCAAAACCTAAGGAAAATAAACCTATATTTGAAAAATGTATGTGAGAAAATGATGGTGTAGATCATAACTGTGGCAGCAAGCAATGTAATGCTGCAGGAGTTGTACTGTGATATATGAATATGACAAGAGGATTTAGGAATAATATTGATCATATTTTCTTTATCCTCTTATACATGATGTCTAATGCATATATTCATACTGAGTGTGGAATTGTGTTCCTGGTTCTGACACACTCTCTTTCTTATACAGAAAGAGTATCTGAAGCCTCATCTATCACAAGGTACTAAATTATATTTGGCTGGCCATGGCTGATGGAATTTTATCATTTGAAGGTATACATAGCACGACAGATACTTATGTAAAAACAGTGCAGTCTTTTGTACTCTCTGTAGTTAGAAAATGCACTGGGCTGAGAAAGAATTAGACTCCACATAAAATTGACTTTACCAAGATTTGGGGTGCTAGATCTCTAAGCATTTCATAGAGTGGTTTAAAGTTTCTACTAAATTAATTTTTCATGTGAAATTTAAACTGCATATATTTTTATCCTGAATATATCAGAAAAAAATTATGGAAAAGTTTAAGTTTAGACAATGGCTGTAAAATCTCCTTTGACTCAGAGATTTTTGTCCGTAGCAACTTGACAAATGTGACTTACAGGTATTTTTAAACTTCCTTCAGTATTGATATGTAATTACAGTTATCAACTTTTTATAATGGCAGATAACGATTTTATATCTTCATTGATTCCATTTCAAAAAAGTAAGTCACCTATAGATTCTTCTGAAATATGTTTTAAATGAAGTATAATGAATGTGTTAATTTAAAAGCATAAAAACTCTTATTGATCATTTTTTTTTAACTTTAACTGATGTTAGAAATGTCTCTACATTAAGAATTTGAAACCCAATATAACATGGACTGTGAGAAACTGCTTTAAAATTCACTATGCTTATTGATCTTTAACTTATTTGATGTCCGGTTCTACTGTCTACTTTTTAATAGAATTGCAGAGTACATCAAATTTAGTAGGTTAAAGAATCCTCAAAAAACTTTAGGACACACGATTTATTCAAACATATAATTGTAAATGTCAGTTCTATTTCCTCAATGAAGTGATGAGATGAGAGGATTGCCCAGGCTGTGTGAATACATGGCTTGTGAGCATAGAATGCTTCTCTCTATATGCTAACTCTCCCTAGGTCCAGGCTTGGAAGTTTCTAGCCTCCGTACATGCCAGTCTTCCTACTTGATGCATTCAGTCTGGCTTCTGTCTGCTTTTGACTGAACTGCTCTGCTTGGCCTCAAACTAACTTTGGGAATATGTTCTAATTTTCTGGTTCATTTCATTCTCTGGTTCATTCTGTCTTCTGTCTTCACCTGTTTCTCTGTTGTTCTCTATGCCACCGATGGTTGTAAAACTCTCCTGGTAAAACTGCCACACCTTTCACTACCTTTACTGTCTTAAGTAGCTTCTCCTTGTTGTCTGTTTTCATGAGAGTTGGTCATATCGAATCTCTGACTCATTCTGACAAATCTTTCTTTTACTTATCTCTTTATTTACCTCTCAATTAATGGCATTGTTTGTGACTAAGGATGTGGACTAAGGGTGTATCTGTATTCCAGCCTATGTGATCCTTTGTCAGAGCAGCCATCTTGCTGGAATAAAAGTCTCAGAATAAATGTTGGCTGTGGCCACTTCCTGCAGAAAACATAGCTTCACATATTCAATTAATGTAGCCCTTTGATTAGTAAGCAACCAGTGAAGTAGAGGAGGGACAAACAAAATGGTATGAAAACTGTGAATTAAAATCTTACTTTCAAAGAGTTTGATTCTGTAACTTATAGCAACTGCTTTAATCTTCCCTCTAAATGTTTCCGTGTGATAAAATAAATAAATTAACAAAAAAGTATAAGATGTGGAGACATATGACAGATGTTCTGAGCAAAAAAAATAATCCCATGATATTTAGAACTGGAATATATTGTTACAGGAACAGTTAATAGAGAAGATGTGAGATGTGAGATGAATGCATCAAGGTAGTTTATTTCTGGCTGAACCCTTCCTTTTGCATATATCAAAATTTTGACAGTACAAGGAATGTCTTGACAAATGAAAACACATAGGAAAGTAAACCATTTAGATAAGAAATCTAATCTCCTAATAATTTACTTATTCTACTTTAGGATCAGTGTCATTTCCTAAAATGCTGGACTATATGAGACCTATTTTTCTCTTCTTCAAGAAACAAGGAGAAGAGTGATGGGGTTTGAGGTTCCCTAAAGATGCAAAAAAAAAAAAAAAAAAGCATTGTTAGCTCTAATGACTCGCAAGCCACTGATAGTATCCCCAGCATATTTCAGGACTAAGTTTCAATAACTTTTCTCATTTTTGCCTGGTAGTAATGTAATAAACAATTTAGATGCTCAAAATTTTCAGATCTTCCATTTGCATTCCCAATAAAACACAGTGAGCAAAACGACAAAAGTGCAAAATTTAAAGCCTTGTAAATGGTTAAATGGGTTGATTGTATTGATACTATCTAATATGCTAATAATTTAAACTGAAAACACGTCTTAACAGTCCTATGTTATCACTAACCAACATAAATAACTCAACTGTTTAATCAAATATTGACCAAGGGTATACACTTTGTAATAGATGAAAACAAACAAACAAAATGGAGGTAGTGATGGAAAAGATCTGCTATAATTTTTCTCTGATACTTTTGGCCATTCAAGTAGACATGTTTTCCTATGAGCAAATAAATTATGCAAACAAAGATTTCTTAATAAAAAGAGCTCCAATTACTTGAGCCTTATTCTGAACTAGTTGTTGAATTGATATATAACATATGTGAGAAAGAAAGGACGACATAATGAGAAGTATGGAGAGAGAGAAAGAGAAAGAGAGAGAGAGAGAGAGAAATCCAACCAACAAATTTAAAATTAAACTAATTTTCCAAACTGGTGCCTATTTATACTGATTTATGCTATTTCATCTTCCAGAATGAAGATATATCTATATGATTTTAATTTAATGGAAGCAAAGAATGGGATATAGTAAAGAATGTATGATTCCTGAGTCAAATATGATAGGATCTAGTTATGAGTAACTGAAAGGTCTAGAAATGGTTTTGCATGGTATAGAATCTTAAAACTGGAGTGAAGAAAGAGATACCATTGTGAATATATGTAGCACATAGCCTAGGAATTTTTGCTGCCACTTTGAAGATAACGGTTGCCAGAAAAAGCTGTGTGTTTTTTCTCCTGGGGCTAGGGTAAAAAAAACGTGCAATGTATAAAGATGCTTCCACCAGCAGGAATGTAACCTCTCATCTTTCTGGGGTCTAAAAGTACAAGATCAAAGGATCAGTATAGTTGAATCCTCTTTCCCTAGCGAACAGCCTGCCTCATGCCACATCTGAATTCTGGAGATCAGCAGCAATTCTTAGCTTTCCTTGGCTAGTAGGATATCCACGCCAATAGCCAGGAGGGTATTTACTCTTCTTATCATATCTTAATCTTCCAAGACTCCTTTCCACAAAAAAAAAGTGAAAAAAAGAAAAAACATATTGTTCTACATATACAAAATGTTTAGGAGAATGCATTATACATATTGGTAAAAGCATACATATTAAATCTTGATGTTTTCCAAGTTTTCAAAATTATGTAACCTGTAGGCTCTTTTCTGGTGGTCCAGGTCAAAGGAGAGCAGTGTAGGTCCCACCAGGCCTCTCCAGGGCTAAACAGGATGATGAGTGTGGACAGCCCAAAAGAAACACTGGTCTTGTCAAAGCAGGAACTCAACTTTATTGCATCAGCCTCTCACTTATATAAACTCGGTGCATAGGAAGGGGAGTTTTTGGTGGGCTGAGATGACATAGGAGGCAGGGAAAGGTAATGGCGGGTATGGGTTGACTGACAGGGCCAATGGCAAAGCTCTATATTAGCAACAGCTAGATGACGAGGCAGGACCAATCAGGTCTTGCAGAGTCACCCTAATACAGAAGTGACTGAGATATGTTTCAAAACTTGTTCCATGCTTAGGCTTCCTACAAGGACACAGAAACTCGAGCCAGGCTTGGGTTTGTCTACAAGACCCAAACCATGGCGGAAATGGGGCCCAACAGTAACCCTTCCTGGCTTCTACCAAAAGAAAACCAGTCAAAACTTTGCTCCGTGATTTTGACATCAGAAGTTCCCTAGAATCTACAATTTTCCTTAACACACATATGAGATATTCTATATTTAAAGGTTATTTAACTGAGGTCATTGTTTATGTCATAATCTCCATAAGAAAAAGACACTTGTTGGGATGGGCACCTTTATTCTGGCTGAATAATAATCAAACTGCCTATACTCATGTTTAATGCAACTTTATCCCACTGTGTTCACTTTAGTTAGAAAAACACTTTCCATGTAGTTATTAAAATGATTACTTTTGAAAAATCACTCCTTATGTGGGTACTTTCTAAGTAATTTGAGGTATCATGAGAAATCATGCAATTAGAAATAGAAATAGAAGAAGAAATGTCTGCTTTTTTTATAATAAGCAATGTCAATTGCTAGCTATATCTCAATTAATCATTTGCAATTATAAAATTCTCTGAAAGAAAGGAAGTTATGAATAAAATATGACTTCTGTTAGAATAGGTTGCACCAGGGACTTATTCAGACCATTCATAAAGCAAATATTAGCTTCTTGAAAGGCTGAGGAGTAGAGAGACTAGAAATGTAAAACCCATTCAAATAATACACATATTATAGGGGGATGCATAAATAATCTGTCTTTACAAGATCGTTTAATACAACTAGTGTATAATGTTCTGTTAGTATCCTTCATATATAAAACTTAGAGTACATTCCATGAAGTCTAAATACCAAGTGTGTGATTCAAACACCAAGGGCAGAGTCTGGTGTTTCTGGTTTGATAGATTTCTCCTGCAAATCTTTTTCTTTTTAAATCATAAGTGGCTTCACTGCAATCAAAACGAGAATCCAGCAGCAGCAGCATATAGTTCAAGTGAAAATCTAAAATATGAAGCTCATTTTCTCCTAGGAGGGGGGAAGAAATTCTACCAGGTTTGTTTAAATGCATGCTTTAGAAAATGCTAAACTGTTTCTTCTTTCTAGATTGTAAAAAGTGTTTTGCTGTTATTGTTGTTGTTGTTTTTAAACTGTCTAGTTCCAACTAGTGGGACCATGACTATAAATCTCCAGGATCTAGGAACCATAACTTTGAAATACTGTCATTCATAAAACAATACTCTTATCTCTCATTTTCTGTGGTAGTGAAGATGCTAACTTTGAGAACACATCCCACAAAGTACCTACCTACTACTGTGAAGAAATGTACTTCTTCCTGTAGATGGTCCTCTCCAGGGCATATGCGTGTAGGATGCTATATATGTGTGTTTCTTTCATCTCATTCTGAGGAGTAGTCACTGTGCATATTAGCATGTATGTAATCAATTGTATTTACAGGACTAGACAAAAGGTAAGCTTTTATTCTTGTCATCACTTAGTAACTTGTCTAAAATTCATAACATATTCATAGACATTTCTATGACTATGTCTAACTTGTCTAAGATTCATAACATATTCATAGACATTTCTTTTTCTGTAAGAGGCCTTTCTAAACTACAAGGTATTTTTATTTAGTCACAGTTTCCAAGTATAGAAAATATTTAGCATTCCACATACTCTGTGAGTTATCAGCAAATTACAAGTATATCTACTTTATTTTTCTCATATATATATATATATATATATATATATATATATATATATATATATTAGGAACCAGATCATTTTAGACATAATATTAAGACTTGATATTTAATAGTTGAGAAAATACCTTAAACATATTTCCAATTTTTCATATTATATTTGCAGCATTTGTCATATTATTACCTTTGAAGTTTCTTACTAGATACTTAAATTTCATAGCATTTGTCATAGTAAGTAGCTTGAACTGTTAGCTGCTTCATATATGCAGCAGTCTGCACTCTTATGAGCAAGCACTGAATTTAAAATGTAGCTAAGGATTCTGATTCTGAAACAGAAGTAACTAAAATCCTGCTAATGCATGAAAGGGCAAGAGAAATCATCTCACCTTTAGCATCTTAAAAAATGTGAAATATTGTTCTATATTCTATTCCAAAATTTTGCTTTCAGTGCATCAGCTGCAGAGAAAAGAATGAAGTATCTTTGGCCCTGAATAGGGTTTCACAAGTTTGGAGGTTCAGATCTTCTGCTCTTAGTAAAATTACTGTCACCAAGAAACCATTGCTCCCCTGAAATTCAGATGAAACGAGCAATATTGTGTTTAAATAACTGTCAACTTATTTTGCCTCTGTGAGCTTTAACTGAGCTACCAGTTTGACTAATTCTAGAATATGAATTCATTAGAAGTAGTTTCAGACTTACCTTAAAGAATTCCAGAAGTGGCACTTAAAAACGTTCACTCTGTCACATACATATTAAACCACAGCTTTGACATTAACTAGGTATGCTTACTGGAGATATCAACATAGTAACAAAATTTAAGAATTTTTTTAAAAACTCATTTTTATTTATTTTTAATTTTTATTTGTATTTATTCTATTCTCATACAACACACCCTGACCATAATTTCTTCCAATCCCCCCATTATAACTCCACTACTCTTCCATTTCTCACAAAAGAGCAGACTTCCAAGGGATATCAACCAAACATTAAATAACAAGGATCAATAAGAACAGGCACAGAACCTCATATCTAGGCTGGATTTGGCAGCTCAGTAGAAGGAAAGGGGTCCAAAGAGCAGGCAAAAGAGTCAGAAACATCTTCATAAGACAGAAGTTTCAGTGATTATTTCTATAGTTCATTACTCATTTTTATTTTAACAATTAGATAAAGCCTGTTTATAATTATGTAATTTTTGTGCTAAATGATACATTTACAGAAAGAGTAGGATGTTTCATCTTATCTCCATCTATAAAAGTTGCCACCGTATGACAGAACAGAGTTAGAATCAAAGCAAGATCTCCATTTTGTGTGGGGATCTCAAGAGATTTCTCCCTCTTACATTAGCATACTGATTGTTGTCATTGTTCAAGTAATATTTAGGTATCCATGTTGATGAACCTTTATGTGTGTAGCTTCAGCCCTTTCCTGGACACACAATCTCACAACAAACTATCTGTTCCTTTGTATTTAAAGGCAACTCGGGAATGCTGAGACCAGGAGAATTGTCTTCTCCAGAAAAAAAAGCACACTAGTTGGCTCTCCCATTCTAAATGTTCAGCCCTGAAAACATATATGTACAGATAACAATATATAGACTGAAAAAGTTGTATTTATTATGTTTGGGAATACATACATACAACAATAATTTGTAAAAAATAAAAAGAGGGAATGCAGCCTTTGAAATTTGAAAGAAAAGTAGATGGAGATTATCTTGGAGGGTTTGCAAGAACTATAAGGTAGAGGGAAATATATTATAATTTAAAGATATATATTCTAAATATACATAATATCAATATATAATATAAATGTCATATTATATATAATTTATAAGTATATATACACATACACATACATAGTATATATAGTATATAATGGTCTGTATCAGACTTGTTGGCCACACTGATCCTACTTAACCATTCATTACTGCATGGAGCATAGCCCCATCTAAATTAAATTGTGATGGAATTTACTTCTTCAATAAGCAGTTAAGATGTCTAGGATTTCTTTCTGGGTGTTTTGGAATCTGGTTACCTAAGCATTTGAAGTATTCTGTAATTTCTTAATGTGAAAATAGCCAAAGATAGTGATAGGAACAGAGAGTAAGAAAAGCAAGACACTACTCATTCCTGCAGATATACAAACATGTGAATGAAGAAAACAGACCAGAGTAACCTTCAGATGATTTCATCAATAGTCAATGACATCTGACCAAAATAATCCATAAACCATAATGAAAACTGCTGAGTTCAATAAAACCAAAAGAGGCGTTAGTGTTTTATATATGGCAACATTTTGAAGTGGTATGCTGTATAGAAGTGTGTGTAGTAGATAGCTTGAAGTTGACTTGATACAAACTCAAGTCATTAGAGAAGAAAGAGCCTCATTGAAGAAAAGCATATATAGGATTCTAATATCCAGGTGTAAGGCATTTTCCCAATTGATAATTGATGTGGGAGGGTCAAGAAAATTTTGGGTGGTTTTGATAGTCAGATGCTTAGCCATTGAGAACAAATGGCACTATTAGGAGGTGGCCTTATTGGAAGAGGTATGGCCTTGATAGAGTAAATGTATCACTGTGGAGTTGGGATGTTGAGGTCATGTATACTCAAGGTATGCTAGTGTAACACAGTCCCTTTCTGCTCTTGTAGAACAAGATATAGAACTGTAGACTCCTCCAACACCATGCCTGTGCGCATGGGGCCATGCTTCATGCCATGATGGCAATGGACTAATCTGTAAGCCAGACCCAATTGAATGTTTTTCTTTATATGAATTGTCATGACATTGGTGTCTCTTCACAGCAATGAAACACAAACTAAGACAGTGGTGCCATCCCTAGCATTATGGTTTCGGTTCTGTAAGAAAACAGGCTGAGCAAACCATGAGCAAACAAGGCAATAAGCAGCATCCCTCCACGGCTTCTGCATGAACGCCTGTATCCAAGTCGCTACCCTCGTTGAGTTCCTGTTCTGACTTCTTTAAATGATAAACAGCAATGTTGAAGTGTAAGTCAAATAAACCCGATCTTCCCCAAGTGGCTTTGGACATGGTATTTCATCATAGCAGTGGTAATCCTAACTAAGACAGCATATGTAGAAATAAATTTTACTTTTTTGTTTGGAAAAACAGAGAAAGAAACACGATTACTTGGTTATTTGTCATTTTAATTTTTACATTTTGGGGCCTCATTTTGTAACTCATCTTAAAATGTGACTAAATAAATTGTATTCTCCATATACTAAATAGAAACATAGGTCAAGTATCATGTCCAAAACATTGAATCAGATATTTATGTACGGGGTTAAAAATTTCTCAACCCCAAGATTCATATGGTGAAGCCCTAACTCTAATCTAAGAAAGTTCATTATTTTTGTCCATATGGACTTAAAGTGGTAATTAAATTAAAACCAGTTCTTATAGAGTAGCATGGTCCAACTACAGTCATTAAAAAAACAAAATTTAGATTTCCTGAGAATAACAATATGTACTTGGGAAGAGGACATCCATGTGTGGGAGCAACAGAGAGCTGCCACCTACAAGTAAACAAACACTTGCATTCTTTAGTTAATCACAGGTAAGATTGTTCACCCACTCAATGAAGGACTTGATATACTTTAAGTATATCCTATCTTTGGATAATCCAGTTAATTTCTATAGATTTCTAGAGACTGTCAAAGATCTGTGGTTAAACAATGATATGTAGATAGACAGCAGAAAATTTTTCAAAAAAAGAAAAGCTTTCTGCAGAATCCCTGTGCCTGACTTTGCAACAGAAATGTAATCCCCAACCCTACTGATTGAAGAATTAAAAACAACATATACATTAAAAATCATGTACATATGCACAGATTTTTGCCAGCAAAATATGTGTGTCAATTTATTAATATATATTCATACATATACAAAAATAATATTTATATATAAAGTGGAAATTTCTGGATATGTTATATGATTCAGACTCATGTAGTATTTTGCTAAGACAGATTCACATGGTGTTTTGCTGAGGCAAAACCCATGGGGCAACATGTAATGCTTGAAAAAAAGTATAAATAAGACTCAAATGTCAGTAAAGGCAGGCTTGCATAGCTAGCTCTGCAACGATTCGTTGGTCTAGCAACTTTCTCTACCCTGAGAGAGACATGACAGAGAAATTCTTCTGAAGTTACAGCTGGTTCTGTTCACTCACATTGATTCCTGCAGATTCTGTGGAGCCTGATGTTTTTTGCTAGATCGTGCCACCATTACTGATTCATGTTTGCTATCCTGACACTATTGAACTGGACTGCTGATATCCTGACCAAGAGAGATTGAATCACTTCAAGGAACTAATTCTAAATAGAGCCACATCCTCTTTTTCCATTTACTATCTTTTCTGCCCTACCTTTGAACAGTAGTCTACAAGGAGGGTCAAAGTATTAAGAACCCTTATTAAAGTAGGTTAATTAATTGAAGCCTACATTATATTAAATAGGAAATGTTTCCAAATATTTCCTCAAGTTTCTTTTGATGATATGAGTTGCATGAGTGCCAGTTACCAGTTCATCATGTTAGTGATAAATTGGTGATTTATAACATGTAGAGGGATGTGTTTAGAGAAATGCAAATGCATACTTGAATTTTATCTTCATTGACTAATAGCCCTGATCTTTAATAAGCCATTGTTCCAGTCTACAAAATGTAGATAGCATACTTCATAATTATTCTAAAGATTAAAGGGAGTGTGTACACCAAATACAAAACGGGGCTAAAACAGAGCCATCATTTGCTCAATTATGAGCCCTTGTCTCTTTTACAGGTACCGATAAGATGTGGGGGATCACTTCCCACATGTTAACCTGCTAATAAAATGAAACTGTCTATTTAAATTTAAACATTTTATTTTCAAAAACAGCTATCAGTTTTGGAATCCAGAATTGGGACTATAACATGGATAGTGACTTTATTTAACCTTATTTAGGAAGACCCTTAAATATGAAGTCTGCATGTTGATGTCTTCATGCTGGAAAAGATGGATCAGCCGTTCTTGAACTGGCTCTTGTACTTGCTAGTCTCTTGTACTCAAGGTCCAATTCTCTGAGAAATGGGTATCCTATATGGTGACTGTATTCACTGCTGTTGAACTTTGCTGATGATTTTCCTTTGCTGGAAGTGCTGGTATTAGTCTCTCTCCTGATATAATTGTTACCAGGAATCACTGATACTCTGTTGTATCTTCCAGCCTACTGCCTGCTCAGCTGCTGTCTATGTTATTCCGTGCTATCTATTTTTTCCACCTTGATGCAAATTACCATTGTCAAGATAGGGAGCTTCAACTGAAAAAATGCCTTCAGCATATTGGATTAGAGACACAAATGTTAGGCATATTTTGATTAATATTTGATGTGGAAGAGCCAAAATATCTGTGCATAGTGCCATCCCTGAACAGGTGGTCCTGGGTAGTTTCAGAAGGCAGACTGAAAAAGCTAAAGAGAAGGAGTCAGCAAGCAGCACTTCTCCATGGGTTCTGTTTCAGGTCTCATCTCTATGTTTCTGTCCTGAATTATAGCCCTAACATTCCATCAAGTTGAACTCAGACATGCAATTGTAAGGTATATCTGATCATTAAAAATCATTACTTTCAAGTTGCCTTTGGTCTTGCTTGTTATTATAGCAATATAAACCTAACCAAGACATTCATCTTTCATTACATCCACTCTCCAGAAACCTCGCCCAGCATACAATGTCTACACTGTTGTATGCTTCTTTTTCTCCATAGCAGTATTATAGAGTGGAATGAACTACATCCTCTATTCAAACATGATGAACCTGGTATTATTAAAACTCATCTCTGCATTTAATTCCCTCACTCATACATTTTATGCATATCTTTTACTATTTCTCTTGAAATTTATCTTCAAATATATGATGAAAAAATATAATGACTCTCAGTAAGTTCTCTCTCCTCCCTACTCTACATTTCTTTCCCTTGGACATATAAATACTATGCCTTTTCTCAGAGTCATTGTTTCTCCCTCTTTTACCCCCTTCTCATCTCTCTCCTCTTTTTGCTTCCCCTCTTTTTCTTTACCCCTATTCTGTTTTGGTCTCTTTCTTCTCATCTTTCTCTTCTTATATTTCTTGTTTTTCTCCTTCTCATTATCTCTTTCTCTAGAACTCCAGCTCTCATTTCTACTGTATAATAATAAATATAACCCTTACTTGAGAATGATTTGTTGAGCTTGTACTTAACATCATTTATACATATAAGACAAATACATTTATATTTTGGATAGTTTATGCCGTCCATAGTATTTTGCTACAGTAACATGAAACAGTTCAAGGTAAACTAAAAGAATTTTACTTTAATTTTGAGATAATATTTTGAAGATCCTGTGTTCACTAATCAAAATTATTTCCATCCATTCATGATATGTAAATATTTATCTTAAAAAGAAAATTTTAGCTGACATTTCCAGATAGGGTTTTCAAATTTCTCATTTCTGATACAAATATTACACACACACACACACACACACACATCATTCTATGGAAATGTCACAAGACTCCATGATAATCATAACTTAACAAAAATCTTAATAAAAAGGTGAGCTTTAAGGGGTGAATAGAATTGTTAAATATCACATAGCCAATATTAGGTACTGTCTTATTTCAAAGTCTATGGATTTAACCACTGCTATTCCCATATAAAACTTGATTAATACCATCGTTTATTTGACATGAACTTTACACACAGTTAAATTACTTCTAAATGGTTCAAATGTTTCCCCAGAAGCTCGTTCATATGTTGAAAATTTTATTGTCAAATTTATACGTTGATATTTGAAGATCGTGTTTTTGGGAATGGTTATAATTAAAGAAGGTCATGGGCTTAATGGGGGATATGTTGAGAATAGTGGCTTTATATGAAGAGGAAGCACCATGGCAGGAACACAGATGGACACATTTGAGTTCTCCTCAATTAGGAATTTATTAAGTAATTATAAATATATGTTACTTTAGTGCAACTGGTTGTGATTTGCGATGTAGTCCAAATTTCTCTTACTAGATAACTAAAAAATATGTGTCTTTATTCCCTGTAGTCTTCATTACTAATATGAACTCTCAGTTCACAAGTACATCTCATAGAGTAAATCTTTCCTCTGTCTATAAAGCTATGTATCTATAATCTATCTATCTATCTATCTATCTATCTATCTATCTATCTATCTATCTATCATCTATCATCTATCTATCTATCTATCATCTATCTATCATCTATCTATCATCTATCTATCTATCTATCATCTATCTATCTATCTATCTATCATCTATCTATCATCTATCTATCTATCTATCATCTATCATCTATCTATCTATCTATCTATCTATCATCTATCTATCATCTATCTATCTATCTATCTATCTATCACAATCTGTCTATGCTTTCATTTATCTTTATACATAACTTTGTAGTATACAGAATGGTTACTAGGTAAAAAGACACCAAATATTGAGTCTAAGGACTTCCAAGTGTTTTAGCTGGAGAATTCTAAATGCTGAAAGGGATAAAACAGGTTATCCGTGTGGGAATTAGATGAGAAATCCTATCAAAAGCAGACTGATTTTGCTATAACAAAGCAAAGCCATTGAATCAGAGTAAGGTCAAGTTTCAGGGTCATGTCAAAATTCAGAACTAAAATGACCCTGAAACATACGAAACCTTAGAGGAGATGTGAAGGTTTAATTCTGGATGGATAGATAAGTAAATGAACAGGTCAAATTTGATATGTTGCCTTATCAACATTGGCAACAGAACCAAACTAATGTCTTTAGGACAGTCAGAGTTTCTCAGAATGTAGTACATACATGTGTGTGCATTCATACACACACATACGCTTGCGTGTGCACACACACACACACACACACACACACACACAGAGGGGGCTTGAGGAAGACAGGTTAGAGCTATTAGGGCATTACACTCTTGTCCTTATGTGCTTGGTATGTTCTCAGATATACTTTATATGACATGATTTTAATATGCTCAGTTAGTAATTTAGTTCTATTTATATTGATAAATTTATAGGTTGGCATTCCTTTTATTTTAGACATTGGTTATTGGTCTGTGCCTTCTGTATGGTCACAGCCAGATGGTGGAGTTTACACATTCACCAAGGTACAGAGTCCTCTGTGTTTGCACTCAAAGGAGTCAAATGTTACTTATGGAGTCTCAGAGCAAGGAACGTCTTGAAAGCCCACTGACTTCCACAATGTAAAGTAATTTGGAGAAGGTCATGCTCTGACACTAATGCCAAGCATGTACATTTCCCTGATCTGTTCTTGGGATGCAATGCCTTCCGCCCTGTTATGCGTCAAGGAAGTCTTCACCAGGTACTATTATCTTAATACTGAATTTCCTAATCTCATCATCCTTGATAAGTAGCTAACTATGTGTCATGAATTGCCTAGTCTGTAATATTCTGGTAAAACATGAAACCAACTAACACTCCATATTATTGAATTTCTAAAAATAAATTGACCAAGCAGACAAGAAGATATTTTTCTAGTATAGTAAATAGATGAGAAACACAAGAATCAAATATGTATATATTATCCAATACCATGTAGTTTATGAATGGTAGAGGATAGATACAAAATTGGGAATTATGGTTGTAAATCTCATGACCATAGCTTTGTTCCTTTATGTCCTTTGCTTCATACACATCCCATTTGCTTAGAGAAAAGAGTTCTCTTATTTAAGAGCAGTCACTGGGGCAGTTTCAGATTTTTAATTAAGGACACATGGTTCTTCATGCTCTTTGAACAGACTCGAAGAGGAATGAGAGGCATTACCACATGTAGGGCAGAAAGGAAATACCAGAACTTATCATTGTCTTTATCGCAAGGTCAACAACACTGCTTTCTCCAAATTATCACCCAGTATCTTGATCCTTGATTTTCCCACATGTACTTGGTCTGTAGTATGAATATTTTGAACAGCTTATAATCATTGATAGTTTTGCTGATAAATGCTTTAGTTTCCTGGGTTTAAATTTTTGCTCCATGTATTTTTCTTCTATTTGGTAGGACAGTTTCTTAATTATTCCAGATAACATCAATATGTTTCAACTTATTATTACATTAAAATGAGGATGTTTTAAGCACCTAAAAATATAAAGCTTTATGCTAGAAGAATCTATGAACAGTAGCATTTTTCTTGTCTTTGGGATTTTGTACAGGTCTCTCTCTTTAACATTGTCAGAAAAGGGTACTATGTTTTCAAAAGTGGTTCAGTTGCACAATCTAAACACAAAAGGCCTCAAGCAGGAGACCACTGTGACAGCAGTGTGCTATATGCATCTGTACTAAGGTCCTGGATCATAAATGTATGTTGGCATACTGAATCATTTAGCAATGAATAGCCAAGTGGGCAAGAGAGCTGCATCAGGCTGAGGGATTAGTGGAATCAACACATTTTCTTGGGTTCATTTTCATGAGAAAAGGAGAAAGACATAGACAGTCTAGACTGTTCACAGAAGATCCACTGATCTTAAACAGCATATAACTTTAACTCTAGATTTTCATTTTCTCCAGAACCTGGGAGGAAGATTTTTGGTGAAATTAGCTTATAATAGGAAGAATAAAAAAAAAAAAAGAAATGGACTTGACTGCAGGGGCATGTTCTTACTTTTATCCCAGGGAATTTCTTTCAATAAGGGTTGTTAACTAAGAGAATGCAGAAGAGCTATAGTAATTGTACTTGTTTTTCATCTAATTGGAGTCTGGTCTCAGAGGAATGTTTAGTTGCTGTTGTTGTTTTGTTTTCTTAAATACAGGTGTGTAGAGAGCTAATATCATATGGATATTTAGGAAAAGTAACTACTTACAAGCCACATGTATGCTATGGCAGTTAATGAATTCATGAGGTCACTACAAACCATTTTCAAGTCCTTTAGTTAGTATGAAGTTTACAGAGAAACAAGTAATATCTCTCAGCTGTATAAGAAAGAAGCAAGCCAAGTATTCTGTGTTCCCAACTGATGCTGATGAAGTAACAAGAAGGGTTACACTTACTTTATTATATTTTGTCCCTCTTCTAGGAAACAACACTAACTGATAATGTCAAGAGTCTGAGCAATTACAATCTCTGTATATATAGATATATGTTTTTTCATTTTTTATTTTATTTGAACACAGACTCTTTCCATATAATACATCCTGATTATAGTATTCCCTCCCTCTACTTTTCCAAGTTCCTCACCCCAACCCTCAATCCAAATTCATTCCCTCTATTTCCCTCATTAGAAAACAAAAACAAAACAAAAACAAAACAAGATTCTTAAAGATAGTAACTGAATATAAGAAATAAAATGTAAAAAGATGGAGCAAAAACTATCACATCAAAGTTGGACAGTGTAACCAAACAGGAGGAAAAGAGGCCCAAGAGCGATTACAAGATAAAGAGATCTCTTTGTTGTCATACTTGGGGGTTCCATAAACAATGCTGACCTAAAAGCTATAATATGTATTCAGAGGACCTGGTACAGACACATGTAGATTCTGTGATTGCTGCTTCAGTCTCTGTATAATCCTATATGCTTTGCTTAATGAATTCAGAATTGAGTTCTGTTACCCTCCAAACCCTCTGTCTCTTATAGTCTTTCTGCCTCCACGTCCATGAATTTCTTGAACTCTGAGGGAAGGAGTTTGATGGAGATGTCTAATTTAGATTCTGTGTATGTCCGACTGTAGGTATCTGTGTCTGCTCCTGGAGAAAGCCTCTCTAGTGGTAACTGGATAAGGCTCTAATCTGAATATAGAAGATTAACATTAGCTGTCATTTTATAGACTTCTTTTTAGACTAGTAGTTTTGGTTTTACCCTGGTTCTCAGAGCTATCTAGACTCTGGTTTGTGATTATGCATGCAGTATGGGATGGAGGTTCCTCCTTATGGAGTACATCTTAAGTCAAATAAGACATTGGTTGACTTCTTCTACACCTTTTGTGCCATCATTGCTCTACTATATTTTTCAGAAAGGACAAATTATAGGTCAAAGTTTTTGTGGCTTGTTAGGTATCTGTGTTTCTCTATTGGTAGCCTTCAGAGTATCTTCTCACAGCATAGAGACTAGAACATAGGGATCAAGGCTCCATGTAGGCATGAGTTCAATTTCTCCATGATCACTGAGTTGTGTACAATGTGACCCAGCTGTCAATTTTGAGAAAGCAATCTTTTGTCTTAGCAATACTCTGGGTTGTTTGGACATTTCCATGGGACCCTGTTGGCCAGAGATTCAATTGAATGCAACCTCATCCTGACGCTTGAAACCTCACCTTGCAAAGGGAGAAGGCCAGTTGAGACTCTGTATCTCCCATCACTAGGATTCCTCATTAGGATCATGTTTATATATTCTAAGATGTTTCAGACATACAATGTTTCCACACTACTCCTCAAACATTGCTCAATACCAGCTATCATTCCATGTACTCTCTCCCTACAACCCATCTGCACCCACACCTGATTCCCCTGCTCTCATTGTCACCTGCCCCAAGTCCATGTTGAAATTATATTTTATTTCCTCCTCTCAGGCAGATCCAAGTATCACACTCCTACACACATACTATATCCTTCCTCCTTTCCTAAGCTCTCTGGGTCTACAGATTGCAGACTGGTTATCATTTACATAACAGTTCCACACCTGATAGAGGACTGATGTACAAAATATATGAAAAACTCAAGGAACTATATATTGAAATACCAACCGATTCTAGCTTTAATTATAATAGCTAGAAACTGGAAACCATCTAGAAGTCACTCAACAGAAGAATGGATAAAGAAAATGTGTTACATTTACACAATGGAGTATTACTCAGCTATTAGAGTGAAATTTATAGGTAAATAAATGGAACTAGAAAAAAAGAAATATTCTGAATGAGATAACCCAGACACAGAAATGTAAAAATGGCATATATTTATATAAACAGCTATATTTCAGTGGAATAAGGCTTGAATTCTTTATGTGATCGTAACTAAAATCCATCCAGATTTCCAAATATAATTGACTGAAATATGAAATTATAATTAATGTGCTTTTGATCTTATTTAGTAAATTCTATTAATTTTGATATATATATGTATATATATATATATATATATATATATATATATACACATACATACTTTATTAAGTAGGCTTCAGACATCAAAATGACCTCATTTATTTTTAGACTCTCAGTTTAGCTATAATTTTTATTTTATAGGTAGCAAAATAAAGTACATATAGAAAGTACCTTCACATTAAAATCATAGGCAAAAAAGGGCCACAGCAAAATTCAAAACAAGTTCTTAACTGTTCTAATGACAACTCCACATTTTAAGGGTGTATCTGCCTTCATGGTGAATTAAATGTGCACACAGTAACAGAAAACACCCACATTACACACTAAAAAGCACATGTACACATTAATGTAAATATTTAAGCATGTTGTTAAATCTTAAAAAGAGGTATCTTTAACATGTGGAAAAACACTCCCAGAAGTCAGATCTATTTTATTTTAAATATAAGACATTTTCTGTGTCCTAACAACATTACTTCCTTTATGAAGGAAGAAGGCCAAGACGTGGAACCCTATTTATTAATAGACACATTAGTTACACATTTCACCTGACTATAACCAGCATGGCTTAATATGAAGGCTGATAATTTGCAAGTATTATATGTATAGATGAACATATTCATCATGCCTAAAAGCAGGAAATATTAATTCCCTTCCTGTCTGGACTGCATGTCAGGTCTGGTATAATAGGACCTTCTGTTTACTGGGATTTTCTTTGTTTATTCATGTTAGAACTGTCATTAGTGTTGGTTGGGTTTTCTTTTAAGCTTTAGAAGTGTGAACTGAGGTCCCAAAGTCAAATATATACATAAAAAAAAGAAAAAGAAATCAAGAAAAGAAACACCATGTTAAAGACTCTGCAAAACTGATTCAAAATTTGTAATCCTTAGGAGATTAATATTACCTATCCAGAGACACCTTCTCTAAAATATTTTCAATGTCCCTAATAACCATTTATATTCAACCCCAGTGTCTGATTTAACATCATATAAAACCTTTGGAAAGTGCTAACAATAGACAAGAATCTTCTACCAAGTAATGAGATTTTCTCATATAAAAAAAGTCATCTATTTCATTATGCTAACTTATCAAAATCACAGTTAGAAATGTTCAAAAATTATAGAGATATTTTTCTTTTAACATATTTTTTGGCTCCCAGAACCTGGGAATTTATCCAGAAACAAGCCCCCGAGACAGGAACTGTTTTCTGAAGCATTGTGAGGGACTTCCTGTGGAGCTCATTTTGATGTGTAGCCATGGCATGAAGCAGCTCAAGTACTTTCACTGAATGAAGATAAAGGACAATAAAAAGGAAATTGATCCCACCTTAGACCTGCCTGTAAAGAAATACCACAGAATGAATTTATTGTTTTATAAAAGGAATTTTCCAGTTCCAAGGTTAAGGCGATAAGAGTAATTGAAGAGTCCATACAAGCAGAAGGGGCTGACAATTTTTACTCATATTTTATGACATACAGTGAATGTAAAACTGCCTTCCCAGAGTTCTAATCATGAATATTGTGTGCATTCCATTCTCCTTTTATTTTAAAATACAGGATGTGAGTAATGTTACATCTCTTTCCTTTCTTTTTATAAATTTACCATGGTCTAAGCCATTATTCTACCCATCTGTGGGAAGGTCAAATTTTACCATGACAGTGTTCTTCAGTATGCCATGTGAACGTCCTGTCAGTTTCTCTACCATCCACAGATGACATTCTTGGTCTAAAGTGCTGTATCTTCCATAAGTATGGTGTCTGGGCTACTCTCCTTATCACTGACTTACTGCAAAGGCTTCTTAGGCGTCCCAGGTGACTAGTTCCTACTAGGTTCCTATCATATCAAAATGAGTGCTGCAAGGGAACAGTTGTATGACATGTGTGAGTGTGTGTGTGAGTGTGTGTGTGTGTGTGTGTGTGTGTGTGTGGTGCATGTGTCTTCTCAGTCTTAGAAGACATTGTCTAAATTGCTCTCTTGTCTTGCTCTTCCTTTCCTTCTGTGCCTCAGAGGAACCTCTATATCTACTCTTCTAAGATCCTTTACAAACACTCATGTTGGGGGAATGGTTGAGAAAACAGTCTACACTAACTACAGATATTGTAAGGATATAAAAATTCATAGAGAAGCTTGAGACCCCATCATCTGAATTAAGGCTTGGCAGGTTCACAGGCCTAGGTTCCAGGAACTAGCTGGCCACCCTAAAAAAGAATCAGCCAGGGGGCAGCCAGGTCGGTTCCACAAAGAATAGCAGAACTAGTAATACAGGTTGGCCAAATCACCCCAGGAAGTGACTGATCACAAGGTAAATGACTAGGCTAAGGTCACATTCCTGAATAGAATGTGTACAGGATGTTTCCCACTCTCCACCCTGGTTTGTGACTAGCCGAATAATAGGTTGAAACTTTCCAACTATTTTTGTGATGTAGGTTGGGCTTTCTCCACTGTCACCTCCTGGTTTCCCCCTTCATCCTCCTGGTTTGCGGGTTTTCTCCTTTAAATACCCCTTGCTCCCGAGCCTTGGGGTCGACACTCCCCTTGTGAGCATCTCCTCAGCCGACTGATACCCCAAAATCCAGAAATAAAGCCTTTTGAGGTTTGCAGCAAGTTCGGTCTCTTGCGTGATTCTAGATGGTCGTAATCTCCTGTGGCTTGAGTGGGGGTCTCCCCACTCCGGGGGCCTTACAATATCATCCCTATAATGTAACCGACATGCATTGACACAAACCAGAGAGAATCAGTGGACCAAAAAAATGCTTTCATTTCTACAGCAGAGAGATGTGTGCAGGGTGTAGGGTTAAAGGGGATTCATTTTGTGAATTCATTAATTTTTTTCTTGCTTGCTTTTTATAAATTTATTTTTCTCTCATATGTTACAACCCTACCACAATTCCCCTCCCTCCACTCCTCCCAGTTTGCCTTCACCTCTAATGTCTTCCATATCCATTCATTCTATGCTTCCCTTCAGAAAAAAAGCAAGCCCCTCAGGGATATCAACTGAACATGGTATAACAAGTTGGAGTGAAGACCCCCACTCCAGAAAGACCCTAACTCAAGTCTTGGGATGACACGACTACCCAGTAATCCTCACAAGAGACCAAAACTAGATGCAACAGCAGAGGTTTATTTGGGAGGAACAGTCGGCTGTTGGTCAATTCCTCTGCTCACACAGGAGCTGAGTTGACAAGGACAGCCGGTCTGAGGAGGGTTTTTAAAGGGGAAAACCACAAACCGGGGATGAGGAGGGGGCTAGGGGGTTGCTAAGGAGACACAACATACAAATAGCAGAAAATTCCAGAGGAACCCAACCTATGTGAGTCAGGGTCATGTGGAAAACACTCTATATATTCATTCTTCTCAGAAATGTGGTCCTGCCCTGTCATTCAGGCCCTGCCTTGTCATTGTGGTCACCAGCTTCTCAGTTCCACCTAGCCTACTTGCATTCTTCCCCTTTTGTGGTTAGCTGGCTCCTGTAACTGGCCGGTCCACATTCTTAGCCTGCTTCAGAGAAAATTTTCCATGCCCTTTAAAGACAAACCTAAAGAAAAACCTATGTATATTTTATCAAATGATCTTTATAATTTTTCATTCTACAGGAGTAAATCTAGGCATAGACCCTCATATCAGGGCTAGATGCGAAGCCTGCATCCACTTTTAAATTAAGTAAAACAAAAATGAAATAAGGAACAAATGCACTAAAAATGAAGATGAGGAGAAAAGAAAGTTAAAATTTAATACAAGAATTAAGCAGAAAATTTGAAACAAACAAAGAAAAAAAATGTTCTCTCATGGATAGATGGAATGCACCCTAGGTGCAGATACCCTCCTGTGACTGGAAATCAATTATTGGGCCCACTGAGAATTTGCTCTAGAGTTTGACTTGATTTTTTATTAACCTTGTGTTTGATAGAAAGTTACTTTCTTGTGTGTCAAGGACCACCATCAGCTTGGCTAGATGTTCTGAGAGAAGGGGTTTCTGGGAAAGGCGAAAAGAAAGTGCTTGAAGTCAAATCGTGGATCCAAGCTGATGGATGACCTGTGTTCTGCTTGATATAGATTTTCCATACTGCTTCTATGTTCTGCTTTCTCTCTTGAGATTTCTCCATCTTTAGTCTGTTTGCTTGCAATTCTAAGAGCTCCCTCTGTCCATTTCTTGCTTGGTTCTGTGTGTGTGGCTTTGTTCTCCAAACAGTTCTCTCTTTTTATCCTAAGAAATCCTCTGGATAGCTCAACTCCTGCAGAACATAGGCCCAGTCTTTTATTTTGCATATCAATTCAGTCTGATAGTCCAGGTTTCATTTTGATTATCTTAAGAATCAGCATCCTGTGACTCTAGCCCTTTAATTTGTAGACAGCAAGCATACACTTTTTTCCCTAACATTGCAAAAGAATTCAGAGGTCTGTCAGCCTTTGTTAACCACAGAGGATTAGCTAGTTGGGAGGAACATTGCCCTGAAATTACCATTTCCACCAGGCCTGAGCCTAACCTTGCTCTGTCCTAGGCTAATCAGGAACTCAGGAATCTGTCTGTCTTTGTAAGTGTAAAAAAACAAGCAAACCTTAGGTGGGCAGGATCTCTTGGGATCACCACGCCTTAAATCTCTTTATTTCATTCCTTAGTATCTTTCTGACAAGTTGGCTCACAGTGCAGCTGCTTTTTTTCCTTTAGATCTATGAAGCCCCTCATATAATTCATATTACACCCTTATTTTTTGCATTGTTGAGACACTGTATATTTTGGAGCTCCTGTTTTATGAGGTCTTTCTCACAGCCTTAAGGGCTGTCCTGAAGGTCTCAGCATTTACCATTTTGCTAACACATTAGCCACACCTTCACCTCCTCTACTCCAACTGTCTGATTATCATGGAGTCATTAATGTTTACAGGGAGGATATTCCTTAAAGGAGGAGTGTAAAGCAAGCCTTACTCCCACAGCATCCATTGACACTAGTGGAGGCTTACACAGGGCCCTGATTTCTCAGGGGTAAGAACCATATCGCTCTCTTCCCACCAGGGCCACACCAGGTTCAGCACTTGTGTATATTTCATTTTATTTAATTCAACAAATGGGGACTCCTATTTAAAGTATGAGATTATAAAGTTATAGGGCAAACAATGTACTTTGTCAATTATTTCATGTAATAGAAACCATCAAACGTATAGGTGAATGTGTGATTCTCTTTATGTATTTGTGTGTGCAAGAACATGTATGTGAATCCATATGAGCAGATAAGTATGTGGGTACATGAGTGTGGAAACCAGAGACAAAACTCTGGTTTTATTCCTCAGATATCATGAATAAAATTTCTTTTTTTTCCCCTTTTCTTTCCTTTCCCTTTCCTCTCCTCTCCTCTCCTCTCCTCTCCTCTCCTCTCCTCTCCTCTCCTCTCCTCTCCTCTTCTCTCTCTCTCTCTCTCTCTCTCTCTCTCTTTCTTGACAGTCTCTCATTGGCATGGACTAGCCAATTAGCTAGGCATGCTTGTTAGCCAGTGAGGCCCATGAATCTACCTGTCTCTGCTTCCCAAGACTTGGAATTATGCCACTATTTCAGAATTTTTATGTGGGTTCCAGGGGTCAAACTTAGGTCTTAATGCTGACACAACAAACACTGTGACTAAACACTGTTCAGGAAAATAAACATTTTTCCATTATTAAAAAAAAACACTTATATTTGAAGAAAGGATATCCACAGCTATATCCAAAGGATATTTGTAAATGAAAGGTCTATAAAGTGATAATAAGGAAGTGGGAGGTTTAAACTGAAACCTGGACTTTTGAATGAGTGATGCCAGAGGATTCTACTCACAGTTGGAAGTTAGCCTTAATTTATTGAATGAACTGGGAACTGTTTTAAGCTTCATGGTGAAATCAGTGAATTATTTTTCTCTTCTAAAGTCTATATTCCATAAATAATGGAACATAGCCTCATTTCATTCAGAAAGAGGAAAAACAGTAGCAGTTTAAGGACAATAAATAGCAAGCATTTTACAGAAAGAACTTTGCAAGGCACTTAAAACAAGCTGAAACCTAGAGACTAAGATCTTTATTTTAATGACCATACATTGGGCCATATAGTTAAAACAGAAGTTTAACTTAGTAACTTCTGTTACTAAGAAGAGATGACAATAGATATTGAAATATAAGTTGCATTGTCATCACCCCCAAATAAGGTAAATTAAATTTGATCACATTTAGTAGTGTCTTGATAGTGTTAGAGTTTGAATATGAAATGTTTGCTATAGGATATTGTGTTCCACACTTGGTCCCAATCTGTTGATAATTCCTGGGAGAGGTGATGGAGATTTTAGGAGGCAGAACTTAGGTGAAGGAAGTAGATTACAGGGTGTGTTACTTTGAAAATTATCTCAAGTGTCCTTTTTTCTGTTTCTTGTCCTGATCAGGGAACTGAATCTTCTCCTCCACATACTTGCATAAACATGACGCTTTGCCGAAGTGTGAGAATAGTCACCATGCAAGAAACCCTCTGAAGCAACGAAATAAAATAAATTTCTCCTTTGTTCTTTCAGGTATGTCAGTCCCAGTAACTAGAAAGCTAACACAGCTTGTATTTTTTTTTTTTATTTAAAAAAACAGTTTAGAAGCAAAAGCAGTTCTGATGTTTTATGTGTTTCAAAGCCACTCATTTTGACATCAAGGGATTCTATGAGATCTAATACCACTTTGCATCCTCTTCTGAAGGAACTGCAGAATTACTCTGGTATACTGTAGGCTACTAATGTCAAGAAATCTCTTAGAAATTCTAAGAAAGAAGACTCACTAAGGCCAGGTTTGTGACTTCTCTCTTTGGACTTAACATGAAGAGAAGCATGTTTTCCATTAATGTTGCACAGTAGACTTCTGATGGCTTCTTGTCTCTCTCCAAAAAGGCCCAATTCTGGTAAAAATGCAGGCCTCACAGTCTCAAGAACACATGTTCTGTAACTGGAATTTTATCAAAGTCAGTTTCACAGAGACCACTTTTCTTCTTGATACATGTTAAGGCAAGACAAATGTTGTGAAAGTCTTTTGTTCATTTGAAATCTATCCTATGGTATCACTTTAAAAATATTACTTATTAGACAATAAAAACTTCATAAAATATGATTTGTTATTGAGCTCACCAACAATTTCATAAAATATGATTAGTAGAAATTCTCTCATCTCACTGACCATTACAACCTAAAAGGCTATTTTGGTCAACATTGCCTTGAAGTTAATCTATCTGAATAGCAAATTGTTTCTTCTTATATAAAAACTCAGGGCAGGCTGATTTGGAGAGTACTGGCTTCTATTAAAAAAAAATACAACTTGTCTTCAGAGAATTTATAGATTACAATTGATACTAGTTAACAGAAATACTACTCTAAAGCAGTTGGCTAACTGTACAAATGGAGAATTATTGATCTTGTATTGGCCAGTTTCATGGAACTTAGCCATTTTGTTCTGGCATATAATTCTTCATAATCTTAGTGATGAGCATTCAAAGATGTCATTATATACATTCTAATAAGTATGATGTTGAGATGAAGGCCACTTTTGATCACACATCTCCCAGGATCCATGCTCTAATGTCAATCCACTGTCTTGACCTGCCAGTCCCACAGCCTGGGGTTTCTGGTCTGCTATGATGCTCATTGATTTCAATGCACAAACATTTGTAGGGGTGATATTTAGAAAATGGCGCCTGGTCCGGCTTGTTCTCCGGCAGCCACCATGTTCCCTCTGCTCCACAGCTCTGACAGGGGCTCAGGCTAGCTAGATGCATAGACCCTGGTCCCCATGAGACACCAGTGTGGGAAATGGCTCTGCCAATCCACCATGCTGCATCCACAAAGCTCGGCTGAACCCCAGACAATATCTGCCATCCTAGCGCAGTACCCAGTAGAAATGAGATTCTTAAACCTTAATGATTATCTAAAGGATTTATATATTTAGAAATGCTCAATCAACAAGATGCCCATACAATTAGAGTTGTTACCCAATATCTAAATTTTTGATAGAAGTTGCTACCCAGGACAGCTTTCAACCCATCCATGGTTCTCCATGTCTGATAGCCTCCTTCTTCTCCTCCCCTTCTTTAATCTCTCCCCTCCCTTTCCTCTTTTTCTCCCTTCCCCTTCCTATCTTTCTCTCCCAGCTCCACCTCCTTTTCTACTGCCTAACCACCGAGTTCCACTGCAAATACAGTGTAGCAGAATAAGTATCCTGCTACAGACATTCACCTCTCATCTTTAGCAAGAGAAGAATTATGGTCTGTGTCTTTCTACTCCTCCTGAAATAGGAACTCATGTAGGGCTATCGGGAGAAATCCTCAACTTTGATCTTTTGGAAAGAGGCTAATGTAATTGAAAGGTAAAGTCTATAAATCTGACTTAGTTCTACTTTGGGGTAAACTTAGCAATCAGCAAAGAATAAACAGGATCCTTCCAAAGCACAGTAGTGATCTGAGGCATGGTCTTTGCATGAGTCAATGGCTATTGCCAACTCAGAAATATATTGCCACAGTAAGTTTTTATCCTTTCTCAGTTAATTTTCCCTTCCATTTATTTTCTGAATTTTCATTGATCTATGAGTTAATATAAACAACACTAACTTGGAGTATTTATCATTTATATTTGGCAAATGTTTTTCTATTTAAATATTTTCTCAGTGTTTATCATATTGCTACACTATGTTATCTATAACTAATATGTTAAAAGAAACAAGAACAATATTGTCTTTTATTCTTCATTTTCTACATTAATTCTTTTCCTGTGTGTTAGGAAACTTTTCATAACTGTGACAAAATGCCTAAGATGATAAATGTAAAATGGTGAAAAACTTATTTTGGCCCATGGTTTTAGAGCTTTTTTGTTTCTTTTTTTAATCTATGGTCATAAAGCTCAACATCAAATCCAGAGTGGAGAAGCAGTAGGAAGAGCAGGATGAGGAGAAGGCGTATGAGGAGGAAGAGAAGAAAGAGGATGAGAAAGAGGAGAGGGAGGAAGAGGAGGAGCAGGAAAAGGAGAGCAAATTATTCCAATCTCTTCCTTCTTGACACAGTGAATATCTTCAAGTATATTCAGTAATCTGTTTCTTCAACCAGGACTCACTTTCTCAAAGTTCTGTAAATCCAGTTCCCAACGATGCCACAAGGTAGCAGAAATTCCTGAAGCAAATTTAATGTGGGTAGATTTAAGACTGGAAATACTGTGCCCACCAGTTCTCTCTTGGTTTATTTGTTTTTCATTCCTCTTTTAGAATACATGATAAGCATGTATACATAAGGATCTATCTATACATCAGGAGCAAAACACTTTTTTTCACATTCGGAGGAAATGTAAACTCCACTTTTCTCTTTTAAACCTAACAAAGTTTTCAAAGTACCCCAGAACTAAACATTTAACCTCAGTTCAGCGTAGACTATATCTTGTGTGTCAATTTTGTCAAAATAAGACGTTGATCATTACAAAATATGATGAATATGCCCTTTGTAGAGACATATGCTAAGAAATTTTGATGAACTTCTATCTGTAAGGAGTCTCTTCAGATGACAGGGCTTTGGGTAGATTAGATAACATTGAATAATAAGACTACAGTCTGCTTCTCACCCTGATGATCACTTTAGGCTCTTAGAGCATCAGAGAGATAGACTGACTTTTGAAGACACATAGTTCCCCAGGTTCAGACATATAGTTTACCAAGTTCAAGAGACTCAGAATTAAGACCCAGTTCTTCTGAATCCAAGTCCAAAGCCTTAAGGCACTTGTGTATGTTTGCTGTACACTTAAGATTTAATAGTTTTTCTCTACCTTGAGTTTTGAAACAAAATCTAGATGGAAGAATTTCAATATACAATTTGAAAAACATAAGGATTCAAGCACTATAGTTCGATTTTGAACAAGATTTTAACAAGAGTTTTTGAAAAGTAGACCAGAAAGTCTCTTATCTGTGTACTAGAAAAGAGAAGGCTAGATATTTTAAATTATTTAAGCTTCTGTCTTTTTCAGAAGGCATGGTTAAAAACCACTGAGAACAAGGCTATTGGCAGTGTTTGAGATTTTCTGACTCATGTTCATCTGAAATATTTAAGTATCCTTTTTAAACCCATCCTATGCTTCCACTGAGGGATAGATTTCTGAAACTGTCCTGTGTTAATAAAAAATCATAGCAACTGAGAGACTAAAACAAATTCTTACTTGTCTGTGTTCTTACTCAAGAGTGTGTGCAATATTAGGCAAGGCACTGGTCTGTTCTATTTTTAAATTATTTCTTTTATTTTTGAGATTATAATATAATTACATTTTTCCTTTCTCTTTCCTTCTTCTAAACTTCCCCACATATTCATTCTTGGACTCTGATATTCGTAGTCTCTGTTTCATTAGTTGTTCTTACCAATACATGTGTGAATTATATATGTAATACATTATATTTACATACATATTACATACATACATGTACACATGACACATGACACAAATACAACCTGCTTATTGTGCATATTACTCATATACATGCATGTTTTCAGAGCTAAGCATTTGGTATTGGACAACCAATTGGCATGTTCTTCCCTGTATTAAATTATTTCTCCAGCTCTTACCATTCATTAATTTCCTGTGGATCTTTGTATAGGTTTGAGGCCTACTGAGCTTTCCCCTGTCTACAATAGCATGTCTTATTGGAGGAAGTTTGTCATTATCTGGGTGGGCTTTGTGACCCTTCTCCTAGCTGCCTCCTAGTTCTCTTTTGAATAAGATTTAGAATTTTCAGCTTCTCTAGCACCATGTCTGACTGGATACTGCCGTGCTTCCCACTTTGATGATAACAGACTGACCTCTGAACTTATAAGCTAGCCTCAATTAAATTCTGTTCTTTATAAGACTTGCTTTGGTCATGGGGTTTCTTCATAGTAATAGAAATTGTAACTAAGACAGAAATTGGTACCATGGACTGGGATATTGCTATATAGGACTGACCATGCTTTTGTTTAGAGGAATGAGAATTTAGGGATTTTGTAAAGCAGTGGAATACCTTAAGTGGGACTTAATGGGCCATACTAGTAGAAGCATGGAAGACAGTGTTCTTGAGAGTGTTTGAACTGTGGGCTCCTAATTCAAAAGGTTTCCAAGTAAAAAATTTTAGTATGTGGCATAGAAACTATTCTTGTGATATTATGGTGAAGAATATGGCTGCATTTTGCCCTTGTTTGAAGAGTATACCTCAGGCTAAGGTGAAGAGATTCAAGTTAATTTGCATTGACAAAGGAAGTCTCAAAAAAGCCCAGCATAGACTTTGTTCTCTGGTTTAATCTCATGAAGAATGTTTTCATCAAGCATAGCAAGAGCATACTTAACATGAAGCAATACAAAATGTATGGTCCAAGTAATAAAGAGGGACCAGGAAGTGAAATGGAGCTAAATTCTGTGTTCAAGGAGATAAACAGGTAAGGAAGTGGTGATCTCAGGGCAACATCAAACCCAGCTAAGCTTACTGTTTGTGTTTGCAGGTGAACTAAGAATAGTTTTGTCATGTTAGGGGTTATTACCTGGTTATTATTTTCATTTGAACATTTAATCTAGAATGAGCCACAATCCAGAAATGGAGGGAGGTCACCTTTGTAATCCAGATCTGGAAGTGTAATGGCCAAGAAAAGCATCAGCTCAGGAATGGTGGTATATACCTTTAATGCCAGGAGACATAAGCAAGCAGATCTCTGAGTTTAAGAGGAGCCTTGTAGAGAGCAAGTTCCAGGTAAGGAAAAGCTTAGGTCCAGGCATGGTACTACATGTCTTTAATTCCAGTATTCAGGAGCCATTCAGAACTCTGAGTTCAAGGTCAGTCTACAGAGCAAGTTTCAATGAAGTGAACCCAAAGCAGTGAAAGATTTAATAAAACATGAAGCCAGTGTTTCATCCCAAGCAAGCAGCAGAGCTTGGTAGCTTCAGCCATATGGCTCTGTCTTTAGAAGTAAAAGCATAAGGAGACTACTAGGACAATTGATGATGATTAGAGGCAGCTATGTTAGCAGTGATAAAGAAGGGATGAGCGTCACTGATGTAAAAATCTTCTGGGAAGTGTTTTCTGAGAGTGCAATTATGCTGTGTACTCGTGTGCTTAAGATGGACTTGATGATGTGTAAGAATCCCACAGTTGGTTACTGGTATTCAAGGTATGGAGAGCATCTGAGGCTTTGCACTGTTAGAAGCTAGAGAAGGCCACTGGTAAAAGGGCAGCCTCAGGGCACTTTATGTCTCAGGACTGAAGGAGTCATGCAAAGAAGGTGAGGTTTGGGACCATAAAGGGAGTTATGAGAGGTTATTGGTGAAGCTTAGTTGTAGTGAGAAACCACAGTGTGATAGAGATGTCAGTACCATGGGATAGTAATCGTCAGGAGCAGCAGTGGAGTGGAGTCAACCAGACTCTGGAGTGCTACAGAGGGCAGAGCTGGAGATGGGACCCGAAATCTTTGAAGGAGCCTAGGAAATCATGTGTGGATTTCAGATATTGGAAACAGAGCTGTAGTTAGGGTCTGAGAATCACTCTACAAACCACAGAAACACCTATCTCTATCAGATAAGGAGGGTTTATTTATTGAATGTACTCCTTGTATTGATTGGATTAGGGATGTAGCTCAGATAACACTTCTCATGGCAGGCTTATAAAGGAAAACACACACACACACACACACACACACACACACCACAATCAGCTCATACATAGTTTCAGGAAGTCCAGCCCAGTGGGCACAGCTCTGACTCATGCAACTTTAGACATAACAGTTCATATGAACCTCTAGCTTAATGGATCCTACATAAAGCTGTGTAGGATTTCTTAAGATTAACAAGCCCCATACAGAACACATGGAACATAACATGGGGTGTGGTCAGAATGACTCTGCTTTGAGTCAAGTTATTTTTCTGTGTCAGTGACTGGCAAGCTTATTATAGCAATAATACGGAAGAGCTGGCAGGGATGGAACAAAATGGCTACAGCTATGCTTGGGAAAGAGGAGGCCTCAAGAAATGTAATATTGAAATTGCCTTGGAGACCCCAAGATATTCAAGAGGCCAGAACTGTGGGATACTTGCTGAGGAAAGCAGTCAACAGGGAGTGGAGCTATCCAACCAGAATTGTGCTTATAAATAGGTTCTAGAACTAATTTTATAAAAATAACTTCAACACAGTCAAGAAATCAGAAAGGAGTTGAACATCAGACATGGTTATGCAGAGTTTAGAGTTTGTCCAGCTGGCTTTTGGTCATGCTTTTGTCTAGAATTTTTTTTCCCTATGACGTTTTGGAATGGTAATGTATATCCTGTGATGTTGGAGGTATGTGGTCTGCTTTTGGCTTTTGATTTTATAAGGAATCAAAGTTGCATGTTTGGATGAATCTCAGAAGAGACATTGAACTTTGACTGTTGAGACTGCTATAGACTATGAGGATGTTTGAAGTTGGATCAAATATATTTTACATTATGCTATAGCTAGGTATGGCTCCCCTAGACTCCTATGTATGCCTGGACTCTGCCATGCTTCCCGCCTTGATGATAACGAACCGACTTCTGAACCTGTAAGCTAATCCTAATTAAATGCTGTCCATCATAAGATTTACCTTGGTCATGGTGTCTCTTCACAGCAATGTGAAACTTAGATAAGACAGCCTCTTCATCAGCCTTGTGCCTCCAGGTTCGTGTTCTGTTTGAATTCCTTCCTTCAGTGATATACTATGATGTAGAAATGAAAGTCAAATAAATACTTTACTCAGAAACTTGATTTTTGTTCATCATAGAACTAGTACCCCAAACTAGGACACTGTGCTCATGCGTTTGAAGTTAATTTTACATAATGAATTCTAAAACCTGTTTCATAATTTATAAAAATTACAGTACTGATTGTTAATTATGGTATTTTATTATTTTGGTATTATTAGTCAATTATTCATATTAAGTAATAAATACAAAGACTTGACAATATTAGATAAAAGTTAAACATATTTCAGAGATATCACAAAATTGTATCAAATAATTGCTCAGATTAGGTTAATTCTCCTGCTTCCTAGTGTCCTGGGATGGTAATTCTATAAGAGAAAATGTGATAATTCAGCAAATACTTCTTACATGCTGCATGAAGGCCTAGTACACATTTGTTTAACTTTGATTGCTATAGATACTGCTTTGAGAACATTTCCAGTGATAAGATATGAGGTAAAAAATAATATTTTCCTTTTAGCCATGTAAACTTTTCACATTCTAAATTTGAAGGATAATTTTTAAAATGTGTTAAGAGCAGCATATGCGGCAAATGTACATAAATTATTTTACCCCTGGACACAAATGCTAACATTAAATTCTTACCACGTGGCCCATTTTGTGCTAAGAGTTTAACTATGATTCATCACATTTTATTCTAAGACAATTTCATGATATAAATACCATGTCAGTAGTTATTTCACAGATAAAGAATTTTAGTTTCAAGGAAGTATTTTTTTCCCACTCAAAACCACGGAACTGGAATCTACCAGGAATAAAGTATAATTCCAGAATGTGTATTGTTTTCGATCATTGCTGGCAGCAGCACATTGCCTCCAGTTTATCTAGTTTAATCTCCTTTAGTGAATTTCTATTGAACCTAATGTCACCTCTTTCCCAACACTTATAAAGCATTTAGCTATTGTAACAAACTAAATTTCTTTGTACTACACACTTCACTAAATCTATAATTTAGTTGGTTTTTGTTGTTGTTTTGCCAACATTGAAACTTTGAAATTTTTGTCAGCACAGAATAACATTTAAGAGGGTCTCCTTTCTTTTACCAATAAACATTCATACTAATAAGCTTTATAGAGGTTAACTGTGTCCTAATTTTAAATACACATTCCTGAAGTTACAATGTGCATTCCTAACTTTCTTCACTGCTAACATCCAGTCTTGGGTCTCAGTGGAAAAACGTTGAAACAGAGGGCTATGAGCTATTGTAAACAGACAGCTTTTGTGGAAATTTACCAGCCTGGGGAGTCATAGACCTTGTAAATAGGTAGCCTTGGCAGACAATACCAAATTAGATAAGGACAAGTGAGTCATAGGCAGAATCATAGTGACCTGTCCCCTGAACCTTCACCCAGCCGATACCCGATCTGAAGATATCTGTGTTCCCCTTGAATACCCACACTCCAGTGTCACTCCCTTCCCCACATCCTGCCTTTCTGTGTTTATAACCCCTGTGTGAATGAATGACGATTTGAGAAAAAATAAATAAATTATTTAAAAAAAATAAAAAATAAGAAACAATTTAAAATAAAGAATAAGTAAATAAAAAATAAAATAAAATGTTCCTTTTCTCTTATAGAAAATAGACTTATTTTCTCATAAAATATATCCTGTTTATACTTTCCAGTCATCCTGCTCCTCCCAGTTGTTCCCTACCTCTCCTCCACTCTGGGTGTACTCCTTATCTGTCTCTGAGAAAAGAACAGTCTTCTAAGAAACAACAGCCAAACTTGACAAAACAAAATTGATTACGTTGAAGCAAAATCTATTGTATCAAAGTTGGATATGGCAGCTCAACAAGAGGAAGAGTCTCAAAGCAGGCAAAACATACAGAGACTTACTCATTCTCACAGTTACAAGTCCATGTAATACTCAGCTAATAGCTATATCATTCAGAGCACCTGTTTTGTAACCATGAAGGCCCTATGCTTGCTACCTAAGTGTCTATTAGCTCACAAGCTTCTTGTTTAGTCAGTTCAAAGGCCTTGTTCTCTTGGTGTCCACAATCATATCTGACACTTGCAAGCTTTCTGCCTCCTCTTCTGTGAGGTTCCCTGTGATTTGAAGTGGGGGATTTGATGGAGATCTCAAATTTAGACTCTGCTTGCATAATATCTGGCTATGCATTTCTGCATTCATTTACAGCTGCTGCTGGAAGAAGCCTCTCTGATGATGACTAGATAAGCCACTGTTTTATAAGTATAGCAGAATGTTATTAGGAATCATTTTATTGATTTTTTTAAGGTTAGTAGTGTTTGGTTTTAGGTAGCTACCTAGTCTTTGGTTCTTAGTTTCCAAAGTAGTATTGGCATGGGTTTCCTCTCATGGAGTGAGTTTTAAGTCGAATCAGACTTTGGTTGGATACTCCCACAGTCCTCTTCCACCATTACCCTAGCTTATTTTACAGGCAGGACAGATTGTAGGCCAAAGATTTCACTGCTGGTTTGATGTTTAGGTTTCTCTTTTGGTAACCTTCAGTGTACCTCAGTCACTAAATAGACTAGAGTATATAGGAATGAATGTTCCATGTATGCACCAGCTCAACTTGTCCATATTCAATGAAATGTATGAGTATTGTCCTCAGAAATAGATTCCAACTATCAGTTCACAAAGAGTAACCCTTTATCTTAGCATCAGCTGAGTTGTTTGGGTATTTCCATGGGAGCTAACAACTCAAGTGAATGCAACCCAGTCCTGCCATTGAGACTATTCCTCAATACTCTATTACTAATACATCCTCATTATGATCACTATCAAAGATTCCTGGAAGTTTGCACTGCATTTGGACCTCATACTCCTTCCTATATGCCCCCACATTTCAAGCTTTCTCCTTCTGCACTACCTCCCTCTATCCCATTCCCTTCCCATCCCCAGCTGCTCCCAATCCACCTGTAAAATCTCTTCTATTTCTATTTTCTGGGATGTTCCATGTGTCCTTCCTAGTGTCGTGCTCTTTACCTGACCTCTCTGGGTCTACAGATTGTAGATTGGTGTGGTGGTTTGAATTTGCCTGATCCATAGAGAGTGGTCTTATTAGGCGGCGTGTGGTCATAGGCATGGTATTTGCAGGTCTCTGCGGGGCGCCGCCTCGCCGAAAAGGAGAACGCCACGCTTCAGGATTCTTCTGGCACCATTTTTATTACAGCTCTTTTAGTGTTACAGCTCTCTTAGATGGTAGTGAGGCGAGGGACCCCAAGCCCCAAAAGCTAGTGGCTTATATAGCGCTTTAGGAGATGTGCCGCACACTCATTGGCTCTTATGATGTCGCCAAATTAGCATACTGATTTTCGCACCTTGCGCAGGCACACATTCAAGCAAGGCTCGCAAGAAGAGCCAGGAAGCAGGAAGCCGGCGCCATCTTCCAATGGCGGACGCGGCTCCTAACAGGTCTCCTCCCATGTTCAGACTCCACACACTGCAGAGGAGACATTCCTCCCGGCTCCCTCTAGAAGAGACAATCTCCTTCTTCTGCCTTTGGATGAAGATGTAGAAGTTTCAGGTCCTTTACCAGTACAATGCCTGTCTGCAAACTTCCATGCTTCCTGCTATGATGATAATGGACTGAACCTCTAAAACTGTAAGCCTGTCCCAATTAAATGTTTTCCTTTTTAAGATTTGTCTTGATCATGGAGTCTCTTCACAGCAATGGAAGCCCAAACTAAGACAAATAGTTATCATTTACTTAGCAGCTGATAATCACTTATGAGTAAAACTATACAATATTTATCTTTATGGTTCTGGACTATCTTCTACAAGATAATTTTTTTCTAGTTCAATACATTTGCCTTAAATTTTCATGATGTCACTTTAACAATTCAGTAATACTCCATTGTGTAAATGTACCACATTTTCTTTATACATTGTTTTGTTGATTGACATATAAGGTTGTTTTCAATTTTTTGGTTGTTATGAATAAAGCCAAAACAAATGTGGTAAAGCAAGTGTCCTTGTAGAATGATGGAATACTCTTTGGGTTTATGGCCAAGATTGGTATAGCTAGGTCATAAGGTAGATCAGTTCCCAACTTTCTGTGGAATTACCATATTGATTTCCAGAATGGATATACAACTTTGTACTCACACTGTACAGCAGAGGAGGAATGTTCCCCTTCTCCACATCCTAACCAGTCTGAGCTGTCACTTGTGTAATTAACCTTAGCCATTTTGACAGGTATAAATTAGATGGAATCTCAAAGTAGTTTTGATCCTAATTTCTCTGATTTCTAAGGATATTGAACATTTCTATAAATTTGTCACCATTTGAAAAACCTCAGTTCTAGGAGGTCCCAATTTTTGATTGTCAATCTTAGTTCCTGTACTATCAGAAAGTCATCTCCTATGTCAATGTGTTCAAGACTATTACCCACTTTTTCTTCAGTGTATCTGGTTTTATATTGAGGACTTTGATCCATTTGGACTTAAGTTTTGCTGTCAATGATAAATATAAATTTATTTGCATTCTTCCACATACAGATCTCGAGTTAAACCAGGAATACTTGTTGATGTTGCTTTCTTTTTTCCTTTGTATGGTTTTGCCACCTTTGTCAAAACTCAAGTGTCCATAAGTGTGAGGGTTTATTTCTGGATCTTTGATGGTTTGAGAACCAGGGTAGCTGCAACATAATAAATAATTGGATAATGTTTCTTCTGTTTCTATTATGTGGAATAATGTTAGGAGTATTAGCATCAAATATTCTTTGAAAATCTGCTAGAATTCTGTGTTAAAATTATCTAGCCCTGGGATTTATTGGTTAGAGTTTTAACTACTATTTCATTAAGGATTTTAGGTCTGTTTAAATTATTTATCTGATTTTGGTAAGTGGTACCTACTAAGAAAATTATCTATTTCCTTTCATTTTTCCAATTTAGTGTGCATTTTATGACGTGAATTTCTCAGTGGGAGAAAGGTTCTCTGAATTTCCTCAGAGTCTGTTGTTATGTCCCTGTTCTCATTTCTGATTTTGTTAATTTGAATATGATCTCTCTGCCTTTTAGTTACTTTGGATAGGATTTGTCTATCTTGTTGATATTCTCAAAGAACCAACTCTGTTTCATTGATCTTTTTATTGTTGTCTTTCTTTCTGTTTCATTGATTTCAGCCCTTAATTTGATTATTTCTTATCCTCTGTACTTGGGTATGTGATTGTCTCTGTTTTTTTTTCTAGAGCATTCATGTGTGCTGTTAAGTTGCTAATATGAAGTCTGTCCATTTTCTTTTAATGTAGGTACTTAGTGTTAAGAATTTTCCCCTTAGCAATGTTTCCGTTGTGCCCCATACGTTTGGATATTCTACATATTCATTTTCATTGAATCTGAAGAAGTCTTTAATTTCTTTATTTTAGTCTTATCATATTTTACATTCAGTAGAGTGTTGTTCAATTTTCTGAGTGGTAAACTTTCTGTCATTTCTGCTTCTTTTGAAATTCAGCTTTAATTTGTAGAAATATAGCAGGATCCAAGAAGTCATTTTAATTTTCTTGTATCTGCTAAGCTTTGCTTTGTGACTTAGTATGGTTAATTTTTGGAGGAAGTTCAATGAGGACCTGAGAAAAAGGTATACTCTTCCATGTTTCAGTGAAAGGTTCTGTAAATATCAGTTCAATCCACTTGGTTCATAATATCTGCTAGATCCAGCATTTCTCTACTTAGTTTTTGTCTCGATGACCTATCCATTGGTGGGGTATTGAGTCTCCCATTATCAATGTAACTTAAGTTGTGGTAATGTTTCCTTTACAAACTTGAGTTTCTTTGTATTTGAGACATAGATATAAATAATTGAAATCTCATTTTATGACTTTTTTTCATGAGAATATAGTATGCTCTCCATCTCTTTAGATTAATTTTTTTTAATTCTATTTTTTAAAAATTAAAATGTCTATACCAGCCTGCTTCTTAGGTCCATTAGCTTGAAATTTCTTTTATCATGCCTTTACCATGAAGTAATATATATCTTTTATATTGAAGTATATTTCTTGTATGTAGCAGGAAGATGGATCATGTTTTTGTATCCATTCTGTCAGTCTGTATCTTTTTATTTGGGTATTGAAACCAGTGATACTTGGATCTATTTGTAGCCAATGACAGCTGATTCCTTTTTTGTTGTTGTTGTTGATGATGATGATGATGTGTATATGTGTGTCTTTTTGTGTGTATTTCCCTTTGATTGGTATCGTTTTTATGAGATTATTTATTCCTATATTCTCAGGGGTGCAGTTAACCTTCACTTGGAGTTTTCCTTCTAGAACCTTCTGTAGGACTGAATTTGTAGATGGATATTGTTTAAATTTGACAAATTTATCATGGTATATCTCATTTTCTCTATCTATGATTGAATGTTTTGTAGTATATAGCATTTTGGCTCCATATTTGAAATCCTTTAAAATCTGCAGCAGATTTGTCCAGGCCCTTTGTAACTCATACATTCTTCACTGAGAAGTCAGGTGTAATTCTAATAGGTCTGCCTTCATACATTTCTTGGTATTTTTCCTTCTCAGATTTTAATATTCTTTCTTTATTCTGTATATTTAGCATTTTGATTCTTATGTGGCAAAGTGACTCTTTTCTGGTCCAATCAATCTATCTGGTGATCTGTCTTCTATTATTCTTATATTTGGTCTTTTCATAGTGTAACAAATGTCCTGGATGATTTATGTCAGATGTTTTTGAATTTTATATTTCCTTTGACTAATTTATCAATTGCTTCTATTATATCTCCAACTCCTCAGACTTTTTCTTCCATTTCTTGTATTCTTTTGGAGAAACATTCTTCTGTAGTTCCTGTTCAAATTTCTAACTTCTTCTTTCAGAATTCTCTCAGAGTCTGATTTATTTATAAATTCTATATCCATTTTCAGGCCTTGAACAGTTATATGTATTTTCTTCAAATCATGGTTTGTATTTTCTTGGATTTCTTTAAGGAATTTATTCATTTACTCTTTAAGAACCTCTACCAGCTTCAAATCATTCTGAACTTCTTTTCCTTGTGCTTCAGCTATGTTGGAATAGTCAGGGCCTGCCATAGTAGGATAGATGGGCTCTGTTGTATACATATTGCTCTGACTACTGTTGGTTGCATTTTTATGTTGGGTCTTGGCATCTGGGTTTAGAATCATTATATATCTAGGTGCTGACTTTTGGATTTGTCTTTGTTGGTTGGTTATTTTATTCTCTTGTTTTCTGTATATTCTCTGAATTTTCATAGAGTATGATGCCTGTGTGTTGCCTGTTCTCCTTGCCTGCTCAGCTGGTGTTTTCATGGGCAATGCCTATAGATATTGGAGGCTGAGATAATGATCTAGGTTGCAGGGATGTTGGTGACACAGGTTGAGGGGAAGAATGTTGGATAAGAAGGTGTCTGTGATCCATCAGGATGGAGTCAGAGATGAAGGGAGACCGTATCAGGATTCCTGCTGCAGAGCTTAGAATAATCTTCTGATCCTAGATCTCAGGAGCAGTGCGAGAGATATGAATCTGGCTTCAGCCTGCTTGTCATTCTATGAGAAACTGAAGTTGCTTATCTATTGCAGCACTAGGGATGAAATTTAGGGATTGGTTTTAAGAGAACATAGAGAGAGGAGAAAGTCTGCAGGTAGTGTACCTTGTTTTCTGGCATGCGTATTATGCGGTTGCACAGGGATGTCTGCTAGAGTTTGGGGCAAAGATACAGTGACAGGTTATGAGAGGAAGGTTAGAAGAGGATGGTTTGAGTTGATATTGCCTCTTTTTTGTTTTGTTTTTTTGTTTTTTTTTTGCAATGGATGAGATTATTTTCCCTTTATTGAAAACAGATTTCCCCTTTCAGATAGTATATCTTGATTTCAGTTTCCCATCCCCTTCCCTCCCAGTCTCTTCTGTACCTTTTCTTCCATCTGAACGCATTCCTTTTTCTATTAGAAAGTAAACAGAGTTCTAAGGGATCATTATAACATGTAATAAGATGAAACAAAACTAAAACTCTGGAATTGAATAAAACAAAGAGAAAGAAAAGAGCCCAAGTGAATGCACAAGAAAGAGACTCTCATTTGTTGGCATACTCAGGAAATCCTTAAACTGGAAGCCACAACATATAAACATAGGACATGGTGGAGACCTATCCAGGTCCCATATGTATTGCCTCAATTTCTGTTAGGTCATATGAGCTTTGATTATTTTGATTTAGAGGCCCTACTTTTCTTGATGTCCTCTGCTTTTTCTGGCTCTTACACTCTTTCTATCTCTTTTTCAACAGATTGCCTGTGACCGATGAGAGTTATCTGACAGAAATATCCTTTTTTAAAACTGAATGCAATTCAAGGCCTTTCACACTTTGCATAACAATGTCTAGCTGGGGATCACTTTATTTATTCCCATCTTCTTTCAGAGAAAGATTCTCTGATGATGGATAAACAAGTCATTTATCTGCTTCCCTAGACAGAATCAATATTTCCTTTATTAATCAAGAATTGTTCTTTACATTCTGCAGAAGAAAAGAAGTAACTGATTATAAGCTCAAAGGGCAGTATTATGGATCCTATGGCTGAGAAGTTATGAAGACTCCCTCAGACATGACTGTGTGTCCTTTCATAAGTGATATACCAGGCGTCTGTTTGCTCCCCACTTTTCGGTCAATTTGAATCCTCCCCAGCCTTCTCTGGTACAAGTAAAAGAGCTGTTGGCAGAAAATCAAGGCTTTACACTCCTTTATCTCCATTTTTCTCAGAAAAGGGGAGTGTTCTCTCTTATGGGATGCTTGGGACAATCTCACTGAGTTTCATGTACTTAAATAGGGGTCCAACACTACACAAGAACTTACAGCAAAATGGAAATCCCATACGAGCTCAAACAAAAACCAACATTTTAGCTTTTTCCTCAATAACAAGCCCTTAAAAGGATCCATTTTTTTAAAGTGAGGATTTCTAGGAGGAGAGATCAAGATAAAGGCCAGGAAGGAAAAGAAACTATGGAGGATTGCTACATAAGACAAGCATGGTGTTTCTCCAACATTTCTTCCAGAAATGTCTCCACTCTTTAGATACTGGTCATGGGGAAATATAAGCAATGATTCCTAGTCTGGCATATGAGGCAAACAGGAGACTGGAAACAATGAACAAAGAAGCTACGCAGGGAGAACACAGGGCTGAAAGGATTGGGACATTTAAGCAACCCCCAACAATGCTGGAAACAAACCCCCAAAGCAACAGGAGGCTTGAGTAACCACATTAACAGGAACCAGAGGGTATCTCACTAGTATCTATGTGATAATGGCACTGTATAATAATAAGACTTCTTCCACTACTTTCTCATAATTAAAATATGGAAATGAATGCGTCAAAATAGTTTATGTACATAAAACCTTGGCTCCTAACTTGCCTTGAGTTAGAAAATATCCATGAAAAAAAAACTGTATCTGTAGATAATGCTTACAGACTTAAGTTTTGTTGTTGTTACTGTTTCTTAACAGTCCTATATATCAACTAATGAAATAGCCCTTACACCATTTTAAGTATAATAAATTATCTAGATATGATTTAAAGGACAAGGGAAGATATCAGTGGTTTACCTTATCAAACAATGCTTCCTTGTCTTCTGTTGCTAATTAGACAATGGCAGGCTTCAAGATCATTGAAAACAGAGTTTTTAAAGGTTTATTTTACTTTCTATCCAGCCAAAGAGGTAAAGAAAATGATCACTCCAAGCACCAAGTGCATTTAAGGTGCACATCTTGCACATGGTGCTGTCAAGGCATCTTGGGGGTCTGTTCATTGTTTACCTGAAGAACACTCTGCTCTGTTGACTGTACAAGTGAAATTTCCTTCTTTCTTTGTAAACAGCAGATTGCTTGGAAAAAACACTTTCCAGTTAATGATTACTCAGCGATGGCACTGTTTTCTTTCTCTACTCCATTTACACAGAGAATTTTGGGGTTGGCAAAGATTTCTTTTCAATATATTTTCCCAATACTCCTGCGCCTTTATGTGTGGTTCAAAAAATTCTCGTACATTTAGACCAATCAAGAGGAAAAGCCATAACTATCAGAGAAAACCTGAATTTTTCCTGTACTCTTCTTCTATTTTATTCTTTTGAACCCACATAGAAAAGTACTTTTAACATCTGAAATATAAAGGATACAGCCATATTTACAGGAGAGTCCAGCTTATTTAAATCCATCATTTGAAAATCTGATGATGGGGGACCACTGTATTATACTTGTATAAGTCTCTTTATGTGGGTGTGTGTGGCAGGGTATGTGTTTCTGTTAATTGTTTAGAGTCATGTGATAAGATATTTCTTCATGTAAATTCCTTGTAGTGGAAGTAAAAACAAGTGCAGAAATAATAGTAGAATTGCATGTGTATATTTACATGAATGACCAATTGCAGTCCCAATTAAAGTGTGGGCTCAAAGCAGAATATTTTTTCCAGGCCTGAGGACTGAACCTAGGGCCTTGTGCTTGACAGGCAAGAGCTCTAGCACTGAGGGAAATCTCTAACTCTCAAAGCAGAGTTTAAAGGAATGCTTTCCATTGGATGGTTTGTGAAGAGTACAGAATTGTAAATATTCTAGATGCAAATTAGAATCTCTGTGCATTGGCAATAACTTCAGTCTAAGGAGCCTGAACTTCATTTTCAGACTTGCTGAAAGCATCTGCTGAGACAGAACCCATTTGGAGAGTAATACTTAGGCCCATCGACTGAAAAACCTCAATATTGTCTTCCAAAAAAAATTAGGAACCAGAAATTGTTAAAAAGAATGAATTTATTAAGTTAACCAAAATATAAAGAAAGTAAATATCCTTCTTGTTATATCTGTGGTCATTTTTAACGTTTGAAGAAAGCCCTAAGACAAAGGCAAGGACATATGTAATTTAGCTATGAGATAGCTCAACTAGTCTTTTTCTTGATAGAAGAACTAAAAAGAACCAGGTTGCCTCTATAGTCTCCATTTTGTTACAGGCATTTTCTATTTAAATGATGGCAGAGAAAAATAGAGTCTTAAAGTTCCTCCCTTTTGAAATAGTGTCAGCATGATGTAGAAATGTTAAGATTTGCATCAATCCTGGGCCTGGGAAATTCTTTATCTTGATGCCCATTGTTTACTCCTTTATAGATGTATGGAAGATACCTTTTGTACTCCCTTTTTTAAAAATCATAAACCTGGTAAACATGTCAATTGAGCAACGTTGCAAGTGGGAAAAGGTGGTGATCTAAAAGCCCAGGGGAGGTTATGGAACCGGCTCTATATATGACAGAACCATTGAGTTTTAAAACAAAAGTAGGTAGAGCTGATAATTGGTAAGATAAACTCAAAAGTCTGGGGCCAGAAACATTTACATATGGCTGGATTGAACGACCATGATAGGCAAGAAGAAAACAGTAGTGTGCAAAGAAAGCACTTTTCTTTCTAGGGACATAAGTTTTAACAGGTAGCAATGGCTGAAAGTAGACATTCTTCTATAGCATAGCTGCCTGTATGCTCCTATACTCCAGTAGGTAAGCTTTCATCTGGTTTCCTAAGAATAACTCCAGTTAAAATCATTGCTTCATCATTATGTACTTCGATGGAATCATTTTGTTCTGTCATCAACTCGGTAGTGTACATACATTTGCTTTCATCACCAACAGTCACAAACAGAGAGCTACGAGTGCCCTTCTTTAGATTATTTTCTCTACCAGCAAAGACTTACAATGAACTCTCTCTCTCTTTCTCTTTCTCTCTCTCTCTCTCTCTCTCTCTCTCTCTCTCTCTTTCTCATATACACACATAAACACACGCACACGCATTAAATCATGAATGCATGAACACACACATTTGGAGTGAGACAGCAAGAAATAATAGAAGCTTAATCTTATTTAATAGCAGCCCTTTCTCTAAGATCATCATGCCTTGGGAGTGGGCACAGTCATCTATGCATGTACTCTGTAATCTCGCAGTTGAGGAACCTTGGAAACCACTGTAGTTTGCAATTTGTGTACCTAAGGTTATATGACACATTGGACTAAAATAGTGACGGAGAGTGCTGGAGAAGGAACAGAAGCGAGTGTGGATATTAGTCAATTGCTTCTTAACATAAGATGTCCAATATATTCTATAGATACTCTTAAAATACATTAAGAAACACAGACAGAAACCCTGGACTACTCAAAACCACCAAGACAACAGCCCTCTTTATTAACGTTTCTCATTAGAACTGCTAAATAGAAATGTTGAGAATTCATTATAAAAAATTGAACTCAGCAGTATCACTCTGTAGCAATAACATTTGTGCAGTAGTATGTCAAAATCTTAAAACATAAATAAGATCTTGAAAGAGATCTGAAACCCAATCCATGTTCTAAAAAAAAGGCAGTGTATTAATGGCTAGATCCTTATGTTTCATTTCTTGATGTATCCAATTGTCTGATAATTATGTAATTTTGAGCAAGTCATGAAATTTGCTCCTGAATGCTGTTTTCTGTCATTTAATTGGAAAAAAATATTGCATTTACCATGGTTTCTATAACCAACACATAAGTTAATATGTAAGATAAGCTTTGAGATATGCTAGTGCATATCAACAATTGATATTTCCTAGAAGTGATGCTTGTTTACTTTAACATATATATTAAGTGTTCACCTGGATTCAATGAAGATGTATATGCTTTAAATCACTGACATAGTTTAGTGATGGTATAGAGGCAAGACTCGATCAAGATTAGTTAGGCAAAAAAACAAATAAAACAGTGAAATGAATAAAATACAAAGAAGGAAGACTTGTAAACATGATAGTAGAACAATTTCATGACTAGAGAAAGCATGATGAATTGAACTATGTACAAATCTGCACAAGTATACATTTGTGTCTGATGAATGTGCACAGTATTATTGAAGGATTATGCTATAGAATTCTGAACACACTCTCATTTTTTAGTAAATGTATCATAAGCTCTAACGACACCTTAAACTATCGTCTGTCTTATCCATGGATGAGAAGAGTTTCCTATGACCTCAATTTGACCCAGTACCCCCCTTTGTGTTGACAATACCTATGTCTTATGCACATTTAGCTGTGTGGGGATCTGGGTTCTTGTGTGCTCATTCCTTATGACTTGGCCAAGTCTATTCTCAGGATATACCTACCTGCCTGTCTAATCTCCACCCTAATTTCTACTAACAGGATTTTATTATCTAATTGATATGGTAGCATTATAATTCATTTTGTAAACATATTTGCTACATCTTTCTTCTTACTAATCAAACACTGGCAACATCAAGGACATATATCCCCAAAATAAATTTTATAAATTGATTTTCATTAACAATAATCATCATTTTTTTAAACAAAAATGATCACTGTCTTTATTTACAGGAGGTAAAGCTTCACAGATTTTTCTCATCAAGTCTCAGGTGAGTAATCCCATAACAACAGAATATTGTTTTCTACTGTGTAATTGATGCCAGTATAGAAAAAATAACCTCAATGTCTACTTATTCTTTCTTAACATTTATTGAAAAGAGAACTGTCAAGGAAAACTCTCAGGAAGCTAATAGTCTCTTGATTTAAATTCACAATTTGATTCCTATTGAATAAAACAACAATCACGTTGATGTCCTTTCTGACCATATTTTAACACTAAGGATGTGCACACTAATTTTTATATTGTGTGGCATTTTTCGGAATGCTTTTGTACAGCAGAAGTTTCCTAGCCTTTATCTTATCTCATTTTCTCAACTAGTCCACTCAATGTTCTCAAAAACAACTGCAGAAATTACAGGGATGAAACATTCTGAAATAAGAACTCAGGCTGAACAGCTGGAGTCCTGTGTCTGCTCTTCGAAACATAATGCCTTCCAATACTATATTACAGCAACCCAGGAGCCCTCCATTGTAAATCTAAGGTCAGTTGCTTTTCAGTACTGGATCACACATTCATGGTATTCCACCATGACTGGCAAATCAGCAGTAGACATGCCCAGTGGAAACGTCCAGACTTCTAAACTAATACTTCAGCGAAGATTCCCGCCTGGCATCTCCTGGCGAAAATGTCACAAGTATACAAATAACATGAGGACTGTTATAGCACCCTACACAAGATAAATGAAAGAACTTTTTGTATTCTTTCTTGGTTGGTTTAACACAATGTGACCTGTTATTCAAAACCACGGCCAGCACTTTCACTAATTAGGATAGATTTTACTCCCTTTAAAATTCATTTTAATTGGTAGGCTTTAAGAAGTGTCTCCTATAACTGCATTAGTTAAAATCTTTTTTCTAGTCCACAAAAAAATCAGATATGAAGGCTTATTTTATGTTCCACTTTGATTATTATGAATAGTAAGTTGTACCACCAACATATTTTGTAATAACTCCAATGCTTTTGCCTTTACATAGAAAGCATTATCAAAAGTTTATAACCTTTTTTCTCATACAACTCATGGGAAATCAGAGTTCTTATAAAATCATGTACCAAATATTTATGAATAATTATGTTTCAAAAAATACATAGTTGACATTTTTGAATTTCATTTTAAGAGTAAAAGTCAGATGCAATTCCAGATCAGTGACTGGGTACATATATCAAAGTGGAGAGTACAGTGAAGGGAAGAGCAATTGTTTCTATCTGTAATATATGGTGCAAGAACCTCATTTGTCTATACACATTTAAAACACAGCAAACATCTGAGTTCCTATCAATGATATGCATCATCTGGGTCCTAACTAGAAATAAAATTGTTCTTCTTATACTATAAAATAAAACAATCAACTATAACCTAAAACTATCTAAAGTGTTGTAATCATATATATTAGTACTGAAAAATAAAAGGTATATTTTCTAAATAATTATTTTTAATATTGTAGGAAAGACAGTAAAACCAAGAATATTATTTTAGAACAAAGGCACATTTGTGTGTGTGTGTGTGTGTGTGTGCTTAATTAGGTAATTTAGACACAATATGACACACTGACGAGGAACAGAAGTTCTGTAATCTGAAACCTGAGATAGGACTCTAAATTTGCCACTAAAGATCTTTTAACCTATCCGCATGTTCAGTAGCTTACATTTAAAAGAAAATGAGATAAAAATATGTTATTGCTTGACATCACTGTAGGGATAAGCTCTGTTAATGCCATAATTCAGGAGAAGAGAGACATATGCATTTTATGTGCCAAAATTATATTAAGATATAGAATCAACAGGATAAATGTTTGCAATAAATGCCACAGTGCTTGTTTATATTAAGTTTTTCATTAATCTAATTGTAATATTTGAGATACAGTGCCAGTAACTAGTCAGGGATCCAGGTAGACTGAGACAGACAGCAGTGGGTGGCATTGGTGGTTGCAAGGGCAAAACTTGTGATGGCAGTGGCAAAACCAGCTTACTTTTAGTAAATTTTGTCTTTCTTTAATCCTTTATTATTTTTGGCAAAAAGTCACTAGCTTCTGGTAATTAAATCATGAGGTGAGCAGCAGAGGATTAAGAAAAAATGTTTTCTCTCTGACTCAAGAGACTCTCAGTGGTCAGGCAAGAGGCTTGGGGTTCCTTCACTCTTTGTAAGCCAGAGAGAAGAGAGAGAGAAAAAAGGGAGCATTCAAGCACATACATAAACATGCACAGACACACATACTTTGGCTGGGCACAACCATCTGTCTCAACAACTCCACAAGTGTTCCTGCATAGTTACATACATACACATATACCTACACATGTTTGTATATACCTACCTATAGACAAACATACATGTACATGCATACATTTGCTGGATGAGACTGAGCATCAAAATGCCACACCGTATTTCTTTTCTCCAGTACTTTATACCTTCCTTGACAAAGGTTCCCTCATAGATAAAATGTTACCCAAATGGAGAGTTACAAAAGAATGTCAATAGTAAGTTCAAAGCAGTATTTAATTCTCTAAGCTTATTATAAGTTCAAAGCAACAGTATCATGGCTTTGATTCATCATGGTGCACACTTGGGGCTTTATTCTTGGACCTGACCTAGAGTAAATATTTTTCCTTGATCACAAATTTGTTTCAAACATGCTTTCTTATACTTGTGTAATTAGCCCGTGATATGTGCAGTTCTACAGAGCTCTATTTGAAGATTTATTCTATAGGGGGATTGTGGTTATTTGTATCCATTTTAGAGTTCTATAAAATCATATTCAGAGACTGTGAAATCATCAGTTTGTCCATCACAGGTCATGTGAAATGGTGGCCCATCTGCAGAAAATTCATTTGCTTTCCATAGCCTTTCCTAGATGGCTTCTGACAGTAGGATAATGCTGAAAACCATACAGAGTTAATGAAGCAAATGTATTACCTTCAAAAAAGTGAACTTAATGGGCACGGAGAGAAATTTACACTTAAAAATGGCAAGTAAATTATAATATTATTCAAGTAACATGGGTATGTGAGAATATGACTATTCTATATGAAGCATTTACACTAAGTAGGCATTATTTATATTCTCATAGAAAAGGTAAATTAATATTCACCATTATGTAAATAAGTTTGGATATAGTTATCATGGGATTTGAAATATTTTAATTATTTTACCTAAAAACAAGATTTTATAGTTTTGTTTTCAGATTATAAAGCATTTTAGTTAACAAGATAGCATAAAATGTATAAGATTAATATTTTTACAACTACAAAATAAAAATGTTATTGTTAAAGAGAACACATTAATTTCAGTTACTAGAACTTACAGAATACATTTTAATATGTGCTGTGTTCATAAAGAATCGTTAAAGTGCAAAGGAATAGAGTACAAGGTATACAACATTATCAAGGCAAACTAAAACCAAGCAAATAAGAGCTACTCATGAGCAAAAGGTGAGAGAAATACATTAAAACTAAGTTTCTGTAGTATACTGAATGAAGACGGCCTCCATAGGTTCATGTACCAGCACTTAGTTCCCAGTAGGTTGAAATGTTTGCAAAGTATTTAGAGATTAGCCTTGATGGAGAAAGTGTATCACTTGGCGTGGGCTTTGATACTTCAAAAGCTTTTATCATTTCCAGTTAGCTCTCCCTTCCTCATGGGTCTTGTCCCAAGATGTGAGCTCTCAGACACTGTTTCAATCCTGTGCCTGCCTGCTTGTTGCTATATTTCTCACCATGATGCTTATGGACCCATACTGAGCAACTCTAAAGACTCAATAAATTCTTTCTTCTATAAATTGTCTTAATTATGGTGTCTCTTCACAGTAATAGAAAAGAAACTAAAAGTTTTGGTTTAGATTTTAATATTAATGCTAATATTAAAATATATGAGAATTGTAACCCGATCTGATTTGAAAGCTTCCAGAGAGCTCCAATATGAAAGTGTTTATCTCTAATTTATGGGATTGAGGATATGGTGGAAGCATTAGGTTGTAGGTTACAATGGAAAGAAATTAAGTCATCTGGAGAATGCCTTTGAACTAGATATTAGTACTCTACCTTCTCATTATTCCACAGTTACTATAAGGTATTACAGTATTAGTATAGCCATGCTATAGGCTCTCTGCTGTGTTGAAACATCTTCCTCAGGCCACACCAGAAGGAGACATTTGACCATGAACACAAACCTCTGAAGTCATGAATCAAATTATATTTATACTTTCAAAGTTGATGCTCTCAGATTCTTTATAAAGTAACAGCCCTTTGAGCACACAGTACAAATCTATATGTCCTCAATTATAAATTTATAAGTAGATACAGAGATAAAAATAGTAATGTTCTTAATGGATATTGTATTGAAAATGTTGGACATCTGCATTGAAAGTGCCACTAAAGAACAAAATACAAAGATGTTTACTATGAGGAGCTGACGTGGCTTTAATGGTGGTGACTTATAAATAGCATCTGAGTGAACGAAGGAGAGGTAAGAGGACACAGAGTAGATAAATGGTACTTTAAAGAAATGCTAGGTAACCAAGAACCTGGAAGTACAGTACACCAACAAAGTTATAAGTGGAAATTCATAAAAGATTCATAAGAGATAGAAAGGTATAGAGTAGATAAATGATCATTAATCTGAAAAGAAGCTTACCACACACCATGTTTATTCATGGTTGCATGAAGCACAGTACAATAGATAAAAATAAAAAAAACTTATATGCATAATTTTTATTGCTAAGTAAAAGGTGGAAGAATGACAGTGCAGGGCCCTTGTGCACTAAACAGAAAGGAAAAGTGACAGCCATGTTCTGACCTATAGTTTACAAAAGTCAGTTTTAAGTGGAAGATGACATCGTGAAGCTAGGGGCAGATTGTTGCATTTGCAAGACCAGGGAGCAGGTAAGAATGCAGGGAGATTTATATAGCTAGAAGATACAAGGAGAGGTAAGACAAATTTAAGCTGGACAACCAGAAGAGACAAGGCAGATCACAGACTTGCAATGAAAAAAAAAAGGAGTTGTGTTAGGAGATGGGAAACCATCTGTCTTTCTGAGTGAGGACCCACATATCAGCCTGGGGAGTAGGCTGCAGAACATACTGGTATGAGTTGGATGGGAGTTAGAGTAAAGAAGCAAAGAACTAATGGCAACTCTAACTCATAGGGAACAGAAAAGTCAATGTCATTTAACCTTTCTTGGCTTCCTTTTGCTCTCTTAACAAATAAAAATCTTGACCAGGTGATCCCATGTCACTTTTCTGATGAGAATGTTAACACAGTGTAGTTAGCTGAGCTACTATCATGAATGAATTACCAGTCCCTGCCTCAGGAATCTAGAGGGCAATGCACAGAAAATTAGACTTAATATGGGGCAATGAGAGACCAGGTGTAGTTAATTTGAAAGTGAGAGGTAGAAATCAGCCCCTAGAGGAAGAAAGAAAAGAAAGAGAACTGGCTTGTCTGCTGTGCTCTTTCACATGAAAGCTTATTCGCGAGGATGCTCAGGAAAAGAAAAATATAGAGATGTGCCACACTTTCAGAAAGCTTCAGGACACTTACAAACTACTTCCTCCTAAGTTTGTTCACAAACTTTTACAAGGGTTCTCACTCACATATGTGCAATGTTCGGGCCTTTACATAAGTTTCATCAAAGCAACAGGAGAGATCTGTCACCCTGTCCAGTAAAGAAGCTTTCCTCCACGTTAATGTTTGAGTTTGCTGCTGGGTATATGTGCTGTTTACCAAAAAAGTAAACACAAAAGTGTGTCTGGCTGTCAAACATAACTGATGATCCTGTTCTCACTTGCTCAACCCAGCCTGCCCACCTGTATGTATCTTTTTCCATCACAACTGAGCAATACACTTTGTTTTTCTATAAGTGTTTATCAGAATTTCTAGATTATAACTGGGTGTAGGACACATCTGTAGTTCAAGCACACAGTACACTGTGGTGAGAAACTCATAACTAGTTCAAGGTCAACCTGGCTATAGTGAAGTCAAGGACATACATGGTTAAACATTGAGATCCTGTCACAAAGGGCCAATATTCAAAACCATACTAATAATAAAATTAGTAATATATTCTAGTGATATGTGGAGGTGCACCACATTTTCTAGTAGGAATACTATTTTGTATTTTTCATCATAATCTTCAATGGAGTTATAAGACATATAAGGAGTATAAACTTAAAAGACTTACCACATGAATGAGGTCTATCTAGTTACTTTTTATAAATCAACAGATTTCTCAGACTTCCCCTTGAAGCAGACCTGAAGAGATAGTCAAAGGTGCTATCTGCCACATCTCGTAGTAGGAGCCTCAATCAGTATACCCATGCCTTCTTTTCCATGGATACCTCCCCCCCCACACACACGGTTATTACTCTTCTAATGTTGTTTCTTCCCATACCTTACTACATGACTCAGTCTGTTTTATATCATGAGCAACTCATTAGCTGGGCCCAAGCATTCTTCATTCTTATATCTCAAATGGTTGGTGGTGTATCTGACAAAATGTAAAGACAACATGGATAATTGAAGGATGAATATATACTTCAAAACACTGAAAGAAGTCATCTACATTAAATCAAAGATATCATACAAGGACTAAGGAGATGGCTGAACTAGTAAATCATTGACTGGGAAAACTTGAAAACCTGCTTTTGGATCCCAAGACACTACGTAAAAAGACAGTGTGGCCATGTGTGCATGTACCTCAGTGGTGGGAGGAGCAGTGTAGACACAGAATCGCTGGTCTTTGCCAGTCTGTAGACTAACTAATAATTTTAAGTTCCCATTTCTCTGAGAGATCCTATCTCCAAGGTACAATACAGAGGAGGGAACTTACCATCCTAATGTGGATTCTGCATGTGTTTATGAGGGCCCACAGATGTACATCCATCAGCAAACACAATGAAACAAAAATCTTAAAAAGAAATCATTTTAAATGGATACATCAAAGATTTGTTTTTAGAAACCGGGATTTAGAAATTCTGTGCTTAATGATATCTATAAGATATTTGACGGTGGGCTTTGTGGGCTTTCAATGTGTTCCACATCTTTTTTATTAAATAAAGAGGTAAAGCAATAAATCACACTAGGTAATGTCACATGTTTACATATGTATACAATGCCATCATGATTTTTTAAGGTGTGTGTGTGTATGTGTGTGTGTGTGTGTGTGTGTGTGTGTACAGTCTCACTGTGTGATCTGGTCTCATTTACAAATTGAGCTCAGGATGAATTCACGTGTATCCTCTTTTCTCCTATGTTGTAGTTTGTTAGGATTATTTCAAGCACCTAGTTTTCTTTCAATCCTGAACCAAAATTGCAGCAAAGAGATAAATACATTATGAAGATAGTTCTAGGCATGTAGGAAAACTTGTCCTGTTGTATTTCCAGTCCTTGTAGCTTGAATCATTGTGGATACATAAAAAAAGAAGAATGTTTCTGCAGGAAAAACATGAAAAATTGTCTCCTGAATTTGATTCAGCATAAGAATCTGCATATAAATGGCTATTATGCCAGCTTATTGAACTCCCTAAAACACAGAATATATTCTATCTGTTGTAAGGAAGAGACAATGAAGATCCCTTCAGCACACCCTGGCTAAGCCCCTCCTTAAATTTTCCTGAAATAATTCATTTACTATCCTTTTTCCAAGGCAAGTATGAGATTCTCATGTACAGTTTGACATATGAACAAGCTAGGTTCTTTTCAGCCTTGTTCCATCTGGGACATTTTTCTGTAGAAATGTTCTAGGTTGTCATTTTTCAAATGCTTCTGTGATATTCTCCCTTTGCAAAAATGGAGGAGGATGCTTCTGTGATCAAATCTTTTATGGTATTTGGTTAGACAGGTTCTGTTGTTATCTTCAGAGAGAAGAGAGAACACCTTCCCCAGATTTAATGACTGCAATTCAGCCTGACAATGTCTTATGGGAACAGTACTACATTAAAAACACTTAGACAAATCTTCGTGTCAATGGAAATAGAAATGAAAAGAGCAACATTACTCGAGAAAATTGAGATGCATTAACAGGTAACAGTTCCTTTATAAAATTAACACTGTGCAGATTTGTTGAAACTCAGCTCAATACAATAAGCTAAGTTCACTCCCCTTTCTGTATTCACTGTCATTTCTATCATGGTAAAACCACTCACTACATTTATACATTTGCTCCATCCTGTCACACACACACACACACACAAACACACATACATATACTCACACATAAACATACATACACTACACAGACACACATAACACACACACAGGGACACACAACACAGACAAACATAACACAGACACAACAGGGACACACAACATAGACACACATACACAACACACACAGAGAAACATGCACACAGACACATGCATACACAGAGTCACACAAGCACACACATACACACACCAAATTCTGACTTTATATTTTTACATAATTTAGAAAAAGCAAATTTCAGGAAGAGTTTGCACACCACATAAATGTGTCTCAGTAACAAAACAGTTTCCCAAAAAAGAAACTTCAAAAATATCTAGTGAGCCAGAAAGTGTGTGAATAAGGAATTCTTCTAAAATAACCGTAGAAAACATGGTGCTGAATTATTTGATCACCTCCTAAAATAAATGATGTCCCTCAAATAAATATTAAAAGTGATGGAATTTAACAAATTAAGTATAAAATATAATAAATTATACTATGTAACCTACTCAGGCATTCTGTCGTGAACATGTATTTTGTCATCACTTAAAACTAAATTTAAATAAAATACAATATTGCAGCTATTAACAGAAAGCTTAAAAGAACAAAACAAACAATATGAATTATTTATTTCAGTATGAATCAATCTGGTCCAAAGTAAAATCATTACATATATTCTTGATTTATCAAATTTATTTTTTCTCTATTAAATGGTGAGGTTACACACTAAAATGTTTGAAAGTAGTTTCTCAAAAATCATTATCTTGTGGAATAAAATACTTAAATCTGAAGAGATGCCTTTACTTTTAAAGGCTTTGCTTACATACACACACACACACACACACACATATATATATACGTTATATAAATATATATATAAATTTATTTTCCTATATATTATAATCATAATTACGTGAATTAGTGTTATCAAAACTTAACCATTCTTTCAAATCATTTTATATAAATTGAGTATGCTTTTTCAAAAAGGGTTTTATTAGTGAGAAGAACATATTTTCTTATATTGACATGGTCAACAAGGTATAGATTTGAAATTTCTTGATTGGATATATTTTAGTTTGCTTCTTTGGTTTTTTTAAGGCATAGTACTGGAATACCTTCTGAAGTAGTTGACAATCTTCCTGGGGACAGCTCCAGCAATCGCCAGATCCTGAGAAGGAAATTAGGACTCAGCAAGGGAGGAGAAAAAGAGAGGCTTGAGGTTCAGGAGAATCTCGCATCCTGACTGAAAGACAGTCAAAATGCTTCTTTATTTAGAAAGAACTCAGAAGGCAGGGATAGATTCATATTGTTCCAAAACATAAATCATATCACTTTTGTCCTTGGACACGTGTCTTAACTTCCTCTTGGTCATAAGTTTAGTCATCATTGGTAAACAGTGACGAACAGAGTTATCTTTTATAGTCATTTCCCCTCACCTTTAACCCCATAACCCAATATTTAAGAATCTTGTAGCTTCAAGGGTACTAGACAGAAAGAAAATATCCAAGCTAGCCTGGGCATATTGTCAAACCCCAAGCAGTGTATTATTAACTCTTAATCAGATTGCTAATTGTGATTAGGCTGAAGAAGAATCTTCAGGCCAAAGCTGTTGCAGTTATGATTCAATTTTTTGGTCATAAAACAATGTGGATATTTTACATCTTTGTAGAATTCATTTATATGTCCAATCTTCTTATTCTTTTGCTCACTGGTCATATGACACCACAACGACCCTACATGACCTAACTTTTCTAAAAACAGGCAGTCTTAATATTAGATTCTTTTGCCATTTATCCACAACATTCTTTGTCCATGAATATAAGCCCTTATGTAGAACAGAGATCACTTCAGGCAATACAATTTTGTTACTGTATCTTTTCCTATAGGGACATATCATATGCTGTTCCCAAACTTATAAGACACATAATTTCCTAAGTGTATTGTAAGAAGAGACTTTCAACATGATCTGATGTCAACTTCTCTAGAAAACTTAATCTTGTTTACTTTGTTCTGATTATCTTATTCTTGAGTAAGTACAGAGGCATCTTTGTAAGGGTATCTTGGATGAGAGCCTCATAAAGAAATCTCTGGCATCTTTATTTGAGTCACAACTTTTGTGGCAATAGGAAGATCTTCAAGTAGGACCAGATAGGCTATTTTCTTAAAAGTAGAGGGAAAGTGTCCTTTGTCTTAGTTTTAAGAAGCTTTGCAATTTTATGAGGTTCAACTTATCGCATCTTGATTTTAGAGCATAAGCCATTGGTGTTCTGTTCAGGTACTTTTCCCCTGTACCCATGTGCTCAAGGCTCTTTCCCACTTTCTCCTCTGTTAGTTTCAGTAAATCTGGTTTTATATGAAGGTCCTTGATCCACTTGGACTTGAGCTTTGTACAAGGAGATAAGAATGGGTAATTTCCATTCTTCTACTTACTGACCTCCAGTTGGACCAGCAGCATTTGTTGAAAATGCTGTTCTTTTTCCACTGGATGGTTTTGGCTCCTTTGTCATGTCTTGCTTGTTCTTTGACTATTTATGTCTATTGTATTGCTAGTTCCTCAACCTAGAACTAACCTTAACACTTGCATGTAATTTAAATGCTATAAAAGCAAAAGAGGAGGAGGAGGAATGGGATAGGAGATTATGGGGGGGATGGGGAAAGAGGATAACATGTGAAATGTAAAGAAATAAAATGCCAAATAAAAGAAAAGAAAAAATAAAAGATCAAGTGACCATAGGTGTGTGGGTTCATTTCTGGGTCTTCAATTCTATTCCATTGACCTACTTACCTGGCTATGTACCAATATCATGCAGTTTCTATGACTGTTGCTCTGTAATACAGCTTGAGGGTTGGGATGGTGATTCCTCTAGAAGTTCTTTTAATGTTGAAAATAGTTTTTGCTACCCTGGGTTTTTTGTTATTCTAAATGATTTGAAAATTGCTCTTTCTAACTCTATGAAGAATTGAGTTGGACTTTTGATGGAGATTGCATTGAATCTGTAGATTGCATTTGGCAAAATCACCATTTTTACTATATTAATCAACATATTGGGAAAATACCTTTATCACTCCTACATTTGATAGAGGGATAATATCCAATATATACAAAGAACTCAAGAGGTTAGACTCCAGAGAATCAAATAACCCTATTAAAAAATGAAATACAGAGATAAACAAAGAATTCTGAACTGAGGAAACTCAAATGGTCAGAAGAATCTAAAGAAATGTTCAACATCCTTAGTCAACAGGAAAATGCAAATCAAAACAACCCTGAGATTCCACTTCATACCTGTCAGAATGGCTAAGATCAGAACCTCATGTAACAGCAGATGCTGGTGAAGATGTGGAGAAAGAGGAACATTCGTTTATTGTTGGTGGGATTGCAAGCTGGTACACCCACTCTAGAAATCAATCTGGTGCTTCCTTAGAAAATTGGACATAGTATTACCTGGGGATCCAGCTATATACCACTGCTGGAAATATACCCAAAAGATTCTCCTACATAACAAGGACACATGCTTCACTATGTTCATAGCAGCCCTTATATATAATAGCCAGAAGCTGGAAAGAACCCAGATGTCCTTCAACAGAGGAATGGATACAGAAAATGTGGTACATTTACACAATGGAGTATTACTCAGCTATTAAAAACAATGAATTCAAGAAATTCTTAAGCAAGTGGCTGGAGCTAGAAAATATCATCCTGAGTAAGGTAACCCAATCACAAAAGAGCACAAATGGTATACACTCACTGATAAGTGGATATTAGCCCAAAAGCTGGAATATCTAAGATACAATTCACAGACCACATGAAGCTCAAGAAGAAGGAAGACCAAAGTGTGGGTGCCACCATCTTTCTTAGAAAGGGGGACAAAATAATCACAGGATCAAATATGTAGACAAAGTGTGGAGCAGAGACTGAAAGAAAGGCCAGCCAAAGAATGTCCCACCTGGGGATTCATCCCATAGAGTCATTAAACCCAGACACTATTGTGGATGCCAAAAAGTGCATGCTGACAGGAACCTGATATAACTGTCTTCTGAGAGGGTCTGCCAGAGCCTGACAAATACAGAGGGGATGCTTGCAGACAACCATTGGGCTAAGCACAGTGTCCCTAATGGGGTGCTCATTGGAGAAGGTAGAGAAAATAATGAAGGAGCTGTAGAGGTTTGCAGCCCATAAGAAGAACAATAATGTCAACCAAAAACAACCCCCAGAGCTCCCAGGGACTAAACCACAAACCAAGGAGTGCACATGGAGGAACCCATGGCTCCAGATGCATAGAGGCAGGGGAGGGGGAATAGGATAGGGGGTCTTGGGGGGAATCAGGAAAGGGAGTAACAATTGAAATGTAAATGAAGACAATATGCAGCAACAACAACAACAAAATGAACAAAAAAGAAAAAAAGAAAAGAAAGAAAGAAAGGAAGGAAGAAGGAAGGAAAGAAGGAAGAAAGAAAGAAAGAAAGAAAGAAAGAAAGAAAGGAAGGAAGGAAGGAAGGAAGGAAGGAAGGAAGGAAGGAAGAAAGAAAGAGAGAGAGAGAAAGAGAAAACCAAGCTGGAGTGGCAGTATTCGCCGGATATTCTTGGGGAAGCTTAGAAGTGGAATTCCTGGGAGAGGGATAAATGGTTCATAAGAACATTTCCATCAACCCAAAATCCCAAGTTGTACAAATATTAAAATCACCCAACAGGCAACATGTAAAGATCAAGACCAAAATTTGAGACTACAAAAACAGTGATTGTCTCACTAGACTCATCTTTGCTGGGTCTTTGACCAGCAAATGTACTGGCTTTATGACTTTCACTTTTCCCATCAGATATGTCTGTGCCAAGAATCAGATAGGAATCTTCTTGAAACACTTAGTGACTTTCTGTCTCTTTCATGTCAAAGTCCAAATTCTTTAAAATTTCCTAGAGTGTTTTATGAACTAATTTATTGTGACCTCCCTACTTCCTTATCTACCCTACTTTACCTTTATTTGTACAGCAATGCATTACTGTGACTCAACACTTGACAAAAAAGAACTTCAGGAAGGAGGAGTTAATTGACTCCTGGTTTAAGGATACAGTTTGTTATGGTGGGGAAAGCATAGTAATAAGAGTAGCCGAAGGCTGTACTGGCAGAGCATGCTCACATGAGTGACTAGGAAGCACAGTTGGCCTCCAGTTATCCTTCTCCGTCTTCTCCTTTTAAGGACTTGTCAATGGTATGGTACCATTGTTCTGCTCAGTTCTCCTGTCTGGAAAGAAGCCCACAATAATATGTTGCATTAATACCATCAGTGTTTTGAGAATCTAGTAAAGTTGTCAATCAAAGCTAACCATTATGCTTGCTTTTCAAATCTTGCTAAACTACACTGCACATTTTTCTTTTTTCAGGAAAGCCTTAGTTCATGACATTGTCTTATTCTGAAAAGAATTTCTTCTGTTGTATTTTTTTTTTTATTGGATGTTTTATTTACATTTCATATGTTGTCCCCTTACCCCATCCCCCACCCACCCAGGAACCCCCAATCCCCTCACACCTCCTCCTTCTTCTTTGTGGATGTAACCTCTATCTACCCCCCCACTCCCACCTCCCCACCCTCAAAACTCCCACCCCCTGGGGCATCCAGCCTTCATGAGGTCAAGGATCTCATCTTCCACCTGTGCCCAGCAGGGCCCTCCACTCTTATATATTCAGCTAAGGTCCTGGATCCCTCCATAAGTGCTCCCAGGCTGGTGGTTTAGACCCTGGGAGCTGTGGTTGGTTGGTATTGTTGCTCTCCTAATGGGGCCACAAATCCTTTCAGCTCCTTCAGTCTTCACTCTAACTCCTCCATTGAGAACCCCATAATCACTTCAATGGCTAGTTGTGAGCATCTGCCTCTGAATATGTCAGACTCTTGAAGACCTCTGAGGAGACATCCATATCAGGCTCTTATCAGCATGCACTTCCTGACTTCCACATCAGCATCTACCTTTGGTGACTGCACATGGGATGGATACTCAGGTGGAAAGGTCTTCAGACGGCCCCTCCTTCAGTTTTTGTCCCTCGCTTTGTCTCCATATTTGCTCCCTTGAGTATTTTGTTGCTCCTTCTAAGAAGGACCGAATCACCCCCACTTGGTCTTCCTTCTTTATGGACTTCATGTGGCCTGTGAGTTGCATCTTGGGCATTTTAAGGTTCTGGGCTAATATCCAATAATCAGTGAGTGAATACCATGTGTGTTCTTTTGTGATTGGCTTACCTCACTCAGTATGATAATTTCTAGTTCCATCCATTTACCTAGGAACCTCTCAAATTCATTGTTTTTAATAGCTGAGTAATACTCCATTGTGTAAATATACCACATTTTTTGAATCCATTCCTCAGTTGAAGGACATCTGGGTTCTTTCCAGCTCCTGGCTATTATAAATAAGGCTGCTATGAACATAGTGGAGCATATGTCCTTATTATATGTTCGAGCACCTTCTGGGTATATGCCTAGGAGTGGTATAGCTGGATCCTCAGGTAATGCTATGTCCAATTTTCTGAGGAACCGCCACACTGATTTCCAAAGTGGTTGCACCATCTTGCAGTCCCACCAACAATGGAGGAGTGTTCCTCTTTCTCCACACCCTCGCCAGCATCTACTATCACCTGAGTTTTTAATCTTAGCCATTCTGACTGGTGTGAGATGGAATCTCAGGGTTGTTTTGATTTGCATTTCCCTGACGACTAAGGATGCCGAGCATTTCTTTAGGTGCTTCTCGGCCATTCGAGTTTCTTCTGTTGAAAATTCTTTGTTAAGCTCTATACCCCATTTTTTAATAGGGTAATTTGGTTGCCTGGAGTCTAATTTCTTGAGTTCTTTGTATATATTGGATATTAGCCCTCTATCAGATGAAGGATTGGTAAAGATCTTTTCCCAATTTGTTGGTTGTCGTTTTGTCCTATTGACAGTGTCCTTTGCCTTACAGAAACTTTGCAATTTTATGAAGTCCCATTTGTCAATTCTCGATCTTAGAGCATATGCCATTGGAGTTCTGTTCAGGAACTTTTCCCCTGTGCCCAAGTATTCGAGGCTTTTCCCCACCTTCTCTTCTATTAGTTTCAGTGTATCTGGTTTTATGTGGAGGTCCTTTATCCACTTAGATTTGAGCTTTGTACAAGGGGATAAGAATGGATCAATTTTCATTCTTCTACATGTTGTCCTCCAGTTGAACCAGCACCATTTGTTGAAAATGCTGTCCTTTTTCCACTGGACAGTTTTAGCTCCTTTGTCAAAGATCAAGTGACCATAGGAGTGTAGGTTCATTTCTGGGTCTTCAATTCTATTCCATTGATCTTCCTGCCTGTCTCTGTACCAATACCAGGTAGTTTTTATCACTATTGCTCTGTAGTACAGCTTGAGGTCAGGGATGGTGATTCCTCCCGAAGTTCTTTTATTGTTGAGAATAGTTTTCGCTATCCTAGGTTTTTTGTTATTCCATATGAATTTGAGAATTTCCTTTTCTAACTCTGTGAAGAATTGAGTTGGGATTTTAATGGGGATTGCATTGAATCTGTAGATTGCTTTTGGCAAGATGGCCATTTTTATTATATTAATCCTGCCAATCCATGAGCATGGGAGATCTTTCCATCTTCTGAGATCTTCTTCAATTTCTTTCTTCAGAGACTTGAAGTTCTTGTCATACAGGTCTTTCACTTGCTTGGTTAGATTCACACCAAGGTATTTTATATTATTTGCAACTATTGTGAAGGGTGTCATTTCCCTAATTTCTTTTTCAGTCTGTTTATCTTTCATGTAGAGGAAGGCTACTGATTTGTTTGAGTTGATTTTATAACCAGCCACTTTGCTGAAGTTGTTTATCAGGTTTAGGAGTTCTCTGGTGGAAGTTTGGGGGTCACTTAAGTATACTATCATATCATCTGCAAATAGCGATATTTTGACTTCTTCCTTTCCTATTTGTATCCCTTTGACTTCTTTTTGTTGTCTAATTGCTCTGGCTAAGACTTCCAGTACTATATTGAATAGGTAGGGGGAGAGTGGGCAGCCTTGTCTAGTCCCTGATCTTAGTGGGATTGCTTCAAGTTTCTCTCCATTTAGCTTGATGTTGGCTACTGGTTTGCTGTAAATTGCTTTTACTATGTTTAGGTAGGGGCCTTGAATTCCTGATCTTTCCAAGACTTTTATCATGAAGGGATGTTGAATTTTGTCAAATGCTTTCTCAGCATCTAGTGAGATAATCATATGGTTTTTTTCTTTAAGTTTGTTTATATAGTGGATTACATTGATGGATTTCCGAATATTGAACCATCCCTGCATTCCTGGGATAAAACCTACTTGATCATGATGGATGATTGTTTTGATGTGGTCTTGGATTCGGTTTGCTAGAATTTTATTGAGTATTTTTGCATCGATGTTCATAAGGGAGATTGGTCTGAAGTTCTCTTTCTTTGTTGGGTCCTTGTGGGGTTTGGGAATGAGTGTAATTGTAGCTTCATAGAACGAATTGGGTAGTGTTCCTTCTGTCTCTATTTTGTGGAATAATTTGAAGAGAATTGGTATTAGGTCTTCCTTGAAGGTCTGATAGAATTCAGCACTAAAACCATCTGGTCCTGGGCTTTTTTTAGTGGGGAGACTTTTAATGACTGCTGCTATTTCCTGAGGGGTTATGGGACTATTTAGATGGTTTATCTGCTCCTGGTTTAATTTTGGTACCTGGTATCTGTCTAGGAAATTGTCCATTTCATCCAGGTTTTCCAGTTTTGTTGAGTATAGACCTTTGTAGTAGGATCTGATGATTTTTTTAATTTCTTCCGTTTCTGTTGTTATGTCTCCCTTTTCAGTTCTGATTTTATTAATTTGGATACTCTCTCTGTGCCCTCTGGTTAATCTGGCTAACGGTTTATCTATCTTGTTGATTTTCTCAAAGAACCAACTCCTGGTTTTATTGATATTTTGTATTGTTCTTTCAGTTTCTATTTGGTTGATTTCAGCCCTGAGTTTGATTATTTCCTGCCTTCTACTCCTCCTGGGTGTATTTGCTTCTTTTTGTTCTAGGGCTTTTAGTTGTGCAGTCAACTTGTTAGTGTGTGCTCTTTCCAGTTTCTTTTTGTAGGCACTTAGAGCTATGAGTTTTCCTCTTAGCACTGCCTTCATGGAGTCCCACAAGTTTTGGTATGATGTGTCCTCATTTTCATTGAAATCTAAAAAGTCTTTAATTTCTTTCTTTATTTCTTCCTTGACCAAGTCATCATTGAGTAGAGAGTTGTTCAGTTTCCATGTGCACATGGGTTTTCCATTGGTTTTGTCATTATTAAAGACCAGTCTTATTCCATGGTGATCTGATAAGAGGCAAGGGATTATTTCAATCTTTTTGTATCTGTAGAGGCTTGTTTTGTGACCAATTATATGGTCTATTTTGGAGAAGGTACCATGAGGTGCTGAGAAAAAGGTATATTCTTTTGTTTTAGGATGAAATGTTCTATAGATGTCTGTTAAGTCCATTCGGTTCATAACTTCTGTTAATGTCAAAGTGTCTCGGTTTAGTTTCTGTTTCCATGATCTGTCCATTGCTGAGAGTGGGGTGTTGAAATCCCCCACTATTATTGTGTGAGGTGTAATGTGTGTTTTGAGCTTTAGTAAAGTTTCTTTTATGTATGTAGGTGCCCTTGCATTTGGGGCATAGATGTTCAGAATTGAGAGTTCACCTTGGTAGCTTTTTTCTTTGATGAGTATGAAGTGTCCTTCCTTATCTTTTTTGATTAATTTTGGATGGAAGTCGATTTTATTTGATATTAGAATGGCTACTCCAGCTTGTTTCTTGGGACCATTGGCTTGGAAAATTGTTTTCCACCCTTTTATTCTGAGGTAGTGTCTGTCTTTGTCACTGAGGTGTGTTTCTTGTATGCAGCAAAATTCTGGGTCTTGTTTGTGTATCCAGTCTGCTAGTCTGCGTCTTTTTATTGGGGACTTGAGACCATTGATGTTAAGAGATATTAAGGAAAAATGATTGTGGCTTCCTGTTATTTTTGTTATTAGAGGTAAAGTTATGTTTGTATAGTTATCTTCTTTTGGGGTTGTTGGAAGATTACTTCCTTGCTTTTTCTAGGTTGTAGTTTCCCTCCTTGTGTTGGCGTTTTCCATCCATTATCCTTTGAAGTGCTGGGTTTGTGGGAAGATATTGTGCAAATTTGGTTTTGTCATGGAATATCTTGGTTTCACCATCTATATTGATTGAGAGTTTTGCTGGGTATAGTAATCTGGGCTGGCAATTGTGTTCTCTTAGGGTCTGTATGATATCCGTCCAGGCTCTTCTGGCTTTTATAGTCTCTGGTGAGAAGTCTGGTGTAATTCTTATAGGTCTGCCTTTATATGTTACTTGACCTTTTTCCCTTACTGCTTTTAGTATATTTTCTTTGTTTTGTGCATCTGATGTTTTGATTATTATGTGACGGGAGGTATTTCTTTTCTGGTCTAGTCTATTTGGTGTTCTGTAGGCTTCTTGTATGTTTATGGGCATCTTGTTCTTTAGGTTAGGGAAATTTTCCTCAATGATTTTGTTGAAGATATTTACTGGCCCTTTAAGTTGGGAATCTTCATTCTCATCTATACCTATTATCCTTAGGTTTGGTCTTCTCATTGTGTCCTGAATTTCCTGGATGTTTTGAGTTAGGAGTTTTTTGCTTTTTTCATTTTCTTTGACAACTGTGTCAATATTTTCCACCGTATCTTCTGCATTTGAGATTCTCTCTTCTATCTCTTGTATTCGGTTGGTGATGCTTGCGTCTGTGACTCCTGATCTCTTTCTTAGGTTTTCTATCTCCATGGTTGTCTCCCTTTGAACTTTCTTTATTGTTTCTATTTCCAGTTTCAGATCCTGAATGTTTTTGTTTAATTCCTTCTTTGTGTTTTCTTGCATTTCTTTAAGGGATTTCTGTGATTCCTCTTTAAGGGCTTCTATCTGTTTACTTGTACTCTCCTGTATTTCTTTAAGGGAGTTACTTAATTCCTTCTTATAATCCTCTATCATCATCATGAGAAGTGATTTTAATTCTGAATCCTGCTTTTCAGGTGTGAAGGGGTGTTCAGGGCTTGCTATATTGGGAGAACTGGGCACTGATGATGCCAAGAAACTTTGGTTTCTGTTGCTTATGTTCTTGCGCTTGCCTTTCGCCATCTGGGTAACTCTAGTGGTACCTGCCCTCTCTGTGTAAGATTGGAATCTGTATTTCCAGTTATCTTGCTTATCGCAGAGCTCCTCGGAGTCCAGAGGTCTCTGTGGTGTTATGCCCCTAATCTCCCGGATAATGCAGTCAAGACAAAGGGATGAGATTTTCTTGTGGGAATGTTTTAAACATAAGGTGATAGCAAGTACATCTGAGGAAGAAAAATTATAATTGGGTGTAAAATATTGAAATACATTAATGCATACTATGTATCACAACAAATCCTTAGTAACTGGTTTTAAGTAAGTACTTGTATTAGCTAGATTTCTCATGTAAACTTTCATGTTATACCTTAAAAATAAATAGCTGTACAATCTTACTTTATAATATAGATCTCTCCAGGACATTGAAGTACATTTGATTTTCTACTTACTATTCACAGGATTATTTTTTCTAATGAAATTTACACTTTTGTGATACAGCTCTCTCATTCATTCGTTCACTCATGTGTGTGTGTGTGTGTGTGTGTGTGTGTGTGTAGGGAAAGACACAGAGAGACAGAAAGACAGAATAAAAAACATGTCATTGCATGAGTAATAACCTATAAGCACCTTTGTTTGAAGTGATGACATTAGAAGCTCCTGGAAGTAGATTTGATGGCAGTTGTGAGAAGGCTGTCATATGTACTTGAAACCTGTCTCAGGTCCTCTATTAACGCAATACATGCAGGTAAATGATGGACATGTCTCAAGCTCCAATAGAATGTCTTTCTATGAAATAATGTCATGATAAATTCTACAACCTGAAGGAGAATAATTACATATAAATCAATAAAATATCTCTGATTTTCAATAAGCATTATTTGGATAAGGCCGAAGGATAAAGGTGATATAGCTGACAGTTCTAATATGTATTATATACTGATTTATAATACTTTTATAGTCACTACATAGTAGAGATACGGAACACTAAACATTCTATCCAAGGATCTCTCAAAAGCAGAGGTAGCTGGAACCACCAATAAGCACTAGTACAAACTATATATTAAAGCAAAAGTTGTCCATCTCTGCATGACAGAGCTGAAAGCCAGTAAGTAAATAACCAGAAGCTGCATTTAGTTGACGGATATGGATGGATCCTGATTGTAAACACCTTAGTAGTGCACTGCAAAAATCTTTCAGTCTAGAATTTGTGCTAATTGTACATTATTTAGAGCCACTGGATTAGGATGACAAGAGTCCTCATATTTGGTCACTAATGAGTCTCAGATCTATTCTTTTTTTTTTAATAAATAATTTATTTATTTTTTTCAAATCGTAATTCATTCACACAGGGGTTATAAACACAGAAAGGTAGGGCGTGGGGAAGGGGATGACACTGGAGTGTGGGTGTTCAGGGGGAATACAGATATCTTTCAAAAAAGGGTATTGGCTGGGTGAAGGTTCAGGGGACAGGTCACTATGACTCTGCCTATGATTCACTTGTCATCTATTCTAACTGATGAAATGGTTTCAGCATTCCTCTCCAGTGTTGCCAAATCTTTCTTGGACACGTACTTTAGTTTTAAGTTGTTCCAAACCATTTCTTCCCACTCCATTTCTTTCACAGATGCTCAGCAGCCATGGTGGTTGGAGGCTTGTCTCCTCTCTTGCTCATTTTGGTTGATGTTTCGTATGCATTGCTTCCAGTGATCGCTTGCATCTTCATTCTCATGGCAGCTTCTCTGTAGGTTATAGCCCAACTGCAACAAATGTACGGGTTTTCTTTTGTTTACTTTTTACCTTCTAGGGTATCTGCCTCACATTCTCTTTCTATGAAGCCAGGGGTGTCTTCAGTTCCTGATCCTGCCGTATCTACCCCCTAAATACTTGGAATACAGATAGTCCTTTAATTCCCACATTAATGTTCTTTATATATAATTATTTAATCATTTGTTTGTTATCATGTACATATTAATAATTGAGTATGTGGATGTATCTTTTATGGTGTGCATGTAATGGCCAGTGGATAACTTTTTGGAGTCATTTTTCCCTTCCACCTTTTAATGTAGGCTTAAAGAATTGAACTCATGTTTGTTCAGCAATTATCTTTGTTTGATAGTCTGTGTTCTATCTCCACCTATAATATACTGATATTTACTATTACTAGATAAAATTTTCCCTCTGGATACCTACTGAAACAGGAATGACTAATAGGTATTATTATAGGTTTTGAAAGAATTTTGGACTAAACAAGTTTCAAAGTACATGAGCATTTTCTAGATTCTTTTCTGTTTAAAAATAAACAAACAAAACAAAACCAACCAGCCAGCCAACCAAACAAACAAACAAATAGCACATGAGCATAAGTAGCTTGCGAACGAAAGGTTTATTTGGCTTGGACTTCAAGTCAGTGGATCATGAGGGAAATCAGGACAGTTACCCAAGTGGGAACTTAACTGAAGCAGAAACCATAACACTGATTACTGGCTTCCTAAGTCTGGCCTGCTTTTTAATGCAGTCCTGGCCTATTTGCCTGTGAATGGTACTTCTCACTTGCTAAGCCTTCCTATATTACTAGCAATTAAAATATCTCATATACATACTTATAGGCCAATCTGATGGACACAATCCACTAACATGGTCCCAAATAATCTAGGATGTTTTAGTATACAGTTGAAACAATCTGGGAGAATATTCGATTCTGTATTGTTGAAAATAGTAAATGGCCAGTTATAACCCCAATTTTGAGGCCTGCTGAAATTTCTGACTATAACCCCACAAATTTTTGACTATAGTAGTCAATTGGTGAGCTCTAGACTCAGTGAGAGTTCCCTTCTTGCAATTGTTAAAGATGAGAAAGATACAAAAAACACTTTACATTGACTTCTGGTATATATATGCACTCTCATATTCATGTTTTCACACACGCGCACACACACACACACACACACACAAACACATACATACATATACATATGCACACACATACTAAGTAAAATGATAAAGCTTTTAAATGTTAAATTATCATTTGCATGAGATGTTATTTCGAATTCATTCCCAGAGTCAGAAATGTAACATCAAGAATGTTTGCTGAAGCCAGAGCTTTGTGATCGCTATGAGTTATTACTGGTCACAGACTTCTTGATTGTCACTCCAGAAGATCATGGTAATATTTAGCAAGTACTTTCTTTGCCATGAAATTCTATTTGATGAATTTTATCTGCTGGCATTTTATATGAGGATGCATTGCCTACATGTATTAATGCTTCATGGTGAAGCAGGGTGAAGTTCCCTTAGATCTGATTTTTTTTTTTTAATTTTGGGAGGTGATTTACATGACAGTCCAATTGTTTGATTCCAAGTTCTTACCTAGGCTATTCACTGAGGTGTAGTAGTATCTTTTCTTTAACTGTTGAATTTCTCTGGCACCAGTGACATTCTCCCTTAAAGCACACTGCTGATGTTACTATCCCAACCTATGCTGTCATGTGAATCCTGGAGCTTCACCATTTCTTTGCTACTGATAGTACCTAGACAAGTCTTTAAGTTGTATCATGTCTCACTGAAATGCTTTGCCTTCCTTTCCAAAAGTCTCTAGACGATGTAGAAGCGTCCCAAGTCTAACTTGTTAACGGGAGACAAGTCAAAGTCTTACTGTTAGAATACATGCATTAGGAGATAATGTAGTCATTTCAGGAAACCACACTGGAATAGGCTAGTTAGGTAAATAATGAACTCTGAAATATGTCAGGGTCCGTGTATCTTTCAAAGAACCAGAAACGTCTTTACTTCACTGAATGTCACATTTTAATTTAAATGGTATCTTAATTTTCATCTTAGAGAGATGAAATCAAGGTCATGGTTGAGAGACACACCATTTAAAAGCCATTAGGAAAGACACATATTCCACGAGAGCAGAAAAAGCATCTGAGGTTTTCATTAGCTTTTCCTATGATAAATTATAAAATGAATCGGCTTTACACTAGGAAGTCATCACAGCTCAATAAACCAATCAATGAACTATGGCTGGAGCATATGGCAAGGACATTCTACTTCCCACAGATATTTTAAGATTCATCAAAATAGTCCAAACCAGATGCACTTTGAACATTTTTTTAATACTGCAGTAAGACTCATACAAAGAACAATTTTTCAATTCCTTTTGAGGTATTTACATTATATTTTCATGACCTTGAATATCTGTTTCCACAACTTTCCAATGAATCAATCAAATTACATTGGCAGTGGTAGTAATACAGCTGTGTATGGGAGACTAAAAAGGAAGATTCATAGTAGAAATCATTGTGAGCAACTCAGATTATGTTATGAAAACAAGGTCTAGCAATCTGGCTCACGAGCCCTAGGACCTGTAGCCAGTAGGTCAAAAACAAAGAGCAAAATAATGGATTGGAATAAGGTCTAAGTAATCCAATAAAATTTAGGGTACAACTGGCTCTTCATGGCACTATTACTGCCATTACTATTAGGGTTAAGAGATTAATAAAAGTTACGGATTATCACATAAGTGTAGATTCTCTCTGAGCACATTTTATTACCAGTGCTCAACATTAGAGCATATGAAAGGTAAAACTCCTGAGAGGTGCACTCACTAGCATACCAGTCTGTAGTCAGTGTGAGTTAAGTCGCTGCACAAAGTGTTCTCTATAATTTGCTTCCTTTAATCTTGTGGATTTATGCTGTTTCAAACACACATGACATTTATTTAGTCCATAAAGACAAGAAAAATTCTGAAATAATCAGTCTAAGATTTAAACGATACTTACATAGTAGCATGAATTCACTCTTTTTCCTCTTGGGTTTATTTATGTCTTAATTTTAGAAAGGATGAAAGGGTAGGGCAAGAGCTGACAGCTCTAAAAACTGGTTTCAGAAATCAGCCTAACAAATTCTTTAAGAATAACGATAAAAGCTTGATAAAGGCTTAGATCTTATCTAAGGGGCTACTAATGGGGACTAGATTATATGCTCAAACTTATACTGTAAAATTATTTATTTCATTTCATTTAAAATATTTATTTGTGTGTGGGTAATTGAGAGTGTGTGTGTAAGTGAGAGCGAGAGAGCGAGAGAGTGAGAGAGCGAGAGAGCGAGAGAGAGCGAGAGAGAGTCTGTTTGTGTGTATCTAAACATATGTATGCGTCCTCAGGTGGAGCTCAGAGACACATTGCAGATCTGGTTTTAGTCCTTCACCCTTTGGTTCTAAGATCAAACTCCTGTAATCAAACAGCTTGTTTTTATGGTTTATACTTCGTAACTTTATTTTGATTGTACATTTTGAGACAGTAACTTTGTGTTCTGGCTGACCAAAAATTAACAATGTAGTTGAGGATGACTCTGAGTTTCTGTTCATCTTGTGACTAGCAGCCTAATGTTGGGATTTTGAACAGATACCAGATGACCAGTTTATGGGTACTGAAACATGAGCCTAGGGCTTTGTGCATGCTGGAAGAACACTCTATAAACTGAGATTCATCGACAGTGGCTAGGGAAAAGTTTTGGAGACATAAATTTTTGTTTGTGTCTGTTTATAGAAAAGCTGAAGGTACATTTGTTAAGACTCAGTGTCTAGTGTACATTGCATGCTCTGTAGGAAATGTACCATTATGTTGTCACCATACTGTGTTTCAGAGATGGGTGTGGCTTGGAACATTGAGCAGTTTACCTAGCAGTATCACATGTGTAGTCAGTGACACACTTGCATTAAAAAGTGGGATTCTGAATTTAGAGCCAAATATCCACTCATTCCTTGGTGCTAACTCAACTAGAGTTCTTAAACAGAGGACCACTATTCCCAGAAGTGAATATTAACATTCTACTTCACATAAGCATCAGAAATAGAACTTTAAATGTTTGTCTACAGAATGTTAAACACTTTCATGAACATCAACTTTTTAAGTGATATATATATATATATGATATGATATATGATATATATTATATTATATTATATTATATTATATTATATTATATTATATTATATTATATTATATTAGCTTTTAAAGGTCATACATACACATAAAATTTGGTCACCTACATATATATGTATATATAGATAAATAAATAGATATAGATATATAGATATAGATAAAAAATAGAAGTCTAGGTAATTGATTCACAATTATGTAAATAGTACAAGCAACAAGAACTCAATTTTGAATTTTTTCAAAGTTGCTTTCAGAAATGGGATATCTTGTGTATATTATGAGGACAGCACTTGCTCAAAAATCACAAAGCCATGGGCTCAGCCTATGATGTGGCAGACAAAAGGAAATGAAGCAAAGTTGATTTACTTTTATGCTGCACAGCAAAACTTGCAATTTTATTAAATATAACATCTATTTTTTGTTCATACCTAATATAGTATGGAATTATGTATGTTTATTGTTATACATATTACATATATGTATTATGTATATGTATTATGTATATGTATAATATGTATATGTATTATTATGTATATTATGTATATGTTTATCTGTATGTGTATATGTGTGTTATTTGTATGTATATATATCTGTATATGTATAAGTATGTATGCATAACTGAAGTGGAAATTTCTGGTTTCCTTATCAAGTTAGTTGTGTCACCTGAAGTGTTTTTGGAAGCTGTCTTGTAAGAGGGCATGCAATGTTTTGCTGAAGAGAGACACTTGAAAGGGTACACGGTGTTTAAAAAGGATATAAATGGAACCCCACAGAGAGTGAGAGGACACTCTTGTATTGTTATGCCCGGCAAAACTTCACTTCTCTTCGCTGGTCTTCGCTGGTTTTTGCTGGTCTTCACGGGTCTTCACTTCCTAGAGGGAAGTGTGCTATAGAACCTCTCATGATATTCCAGCTAAGTCTGGCCACTTCCATTGACTTTGCAGAGTTGGCAGAGTCTTGCTCTTTCTTCTGGAGTTTGCCCCACTACTGATTTGTCTTTGGTGTTTGCTATTGAACTCAACTGCTGGTGTGCTGACAACGAAGCATAGAATCGCCCCAAGGAACTACTTCTAAATAGGTTCACCACATCTTTTTCCTATTAACATTCATTTCTCCCTACCACTCAATGGTGAGCTAGAAGGCAGGTTGATTCATGTAAGAACCCTAAATAAGGAGATTTTGAAAAAAATCTAAGCCTACACATACCTATATAATACATTAAAAATATATGTGTATGCCAAGACATGTGGACAGAACTGTGTCAAAAGGTCAGGAGACTGAGACAGATGCTCATAAATTCAAGGATAGCCTAAGTTATATTAGCAGATTCTATCTCACAAAACAAAATCAGAAACAAAGAAATAAAATATATAATATGTAGTTTACAACACTGAAACCACCAACATGTTATCAACCTTGGCCTCTTGCAGCCACAATTTTACTTTTAATTCCTAAGTTTGACTACATAAAATCCATCTTATCAATAGGATTATTCATTGATTTCCTTTTTGCAACAGATTTAGTTACCTTAAATACTTGCTTCAACATCCATGTTGTTACATGTATATTTTATTTTAATGTGGAGAACTAACAATGTTCCAATGCATATATCATTCACATTTAGGACATCTAAACACTCTTATATGAGCATTTGCGTTCCTTGAATGTTCTGACTAAATCATACACACAAATATACACACATTCTCTCTCACACACACACATACAACACACACACATGAATATAAAATTCTGTAGGCCTACTTAAAAGTGTGTTTGTGAGTTTGTGTCCGTGTTTAATGGTATTATGTTATACGGGATAATAGTGCTCCCCTCCCCACCCCCCCAAACTGTAAACTGCCTAACAAAAGAAGTATCTTTGGTTTCAAAAAGTCAGAACTTCTGTATTTGGATTTGGTGTCATAGTACTTTTGTTTTGTACTAATTTATTGGTTTGTTTAGTTAACTACAGGGTCTCCTTATGTAACTCAATTACTTTTAACCTCATAATTATTTTGTCTTAAACTGTCCAGGGCTAAGTTCCAAGGTATGTGTTACCATTCCCAACCAGGGATTCTCTTTAAAAGCTTTCTTGTTATAGGTAGATTTCAGCTGAAAGAAAATATACTTTGGAAATAACAAGGAAGGAATAACCAAGGTGCCCGTATCCTACCAATGAATAGCTCAAGATATTGGTTTTACCCTTTGAATTGAATGGAGCAAGCTGTCTCTTTCTGGAAACCACTTCTCTGTTGTGAAAGCGACATGTTCAATTGTTAAAAAATGAGCAGTCACTTTGCCACCAGGATGATTTGCTATAACTGATACATAGTTTATGTGAACAGAGGTATAAAAATTAAATTTTATTTCCAGATACATGTGCTTGGAGAACCAATCTCCTCTTCTGAGCTTCTCATTTTGAAATAGACCTCTCCTTTAAAACTAAAATTTTAACAAATGTTTCAATAAAGGTCCAGAACACAGAGATACACAATAAACACCACACCCCTCCTTCCTTTCTTTAGATTCACTGAATAATGTCTGATACAAAGCAATTTTGTAGTTAGAATAATCCAGCAACACATACTTACCAATGAAAACAATGCACAAATGTAATGTTTACCCAGTCTTTTATAGTTTAATTCCTTTAAAAATTTTTCCTCTCACAGAAAAAAAGAAAACAGATTGATTTTAATTGAGATTTAGTTAACCAGAATTTAACATATGCTGGTGTCACCAGAGCAAGAGAGCATATATGCAACTATCAAAAAAGGACTAGTTTTAAGAAAATGTAATCCAGAACTCTTTTCACCTTAAAAAGTTACTGGATTTACTTTGTACTTAGAATCAGGAAGGTACAAAATGTTTTCGAAAATTGCAATATGTTTTGTGAGACATTTGCAAGTGTTCTGCAAAAATGAGGAGGCAGAAGCAGAACAAAAGTCACTGTAATCATGAGCCTGAAACTTTATTATGTGAAGCGGCTGTGCACACTTAATGGACCCAAATAACAGTTATTACAGTGACTTATCAAGACACGAACGAACTACTTTCTTTTAAGTAAATTCTTCTTTACAATCTGCATAGTCTTGTTTTCCAGTTATCACAATTTTTCTTACTCACAGATTCAATAAGTCCTTATAAATTTCACTGCCTAATAAAGAAAATTTAATTTATTTCTTATGACAAGAGGTGGTCTACATTTAAATAAATATGGCTATCAAGCCTAGTAATGATTTATTTACAGTAAAATGTGTATTTGTGTGCCTTTCTGATGGAATTGTATATGTGTATGTGATGTATGCATGTATCCATGTGTTTATGTGATCATGTACTTCTCAGTGCATGTGTGGAGGCCAGATGTCTACATCAGGGGTTTCTTTGATTGGTTTTCACCTCTCCATTTGACAAAAGGTCTCACTTCTAGCCTGAATTGAACATACTAACTAGCCAACGAACTTTAGGGTCCTTCCTATCTCTGTTCTCATCTCCCAAAGTGTGATTACGAACATGTACTTTTTAATAATGAAGATGCATTATAAAATAATAATTCTATAGGTAGTTCACATATCATTTATATTTTGAGATACAATCCTTTGTCTTCATCAATAATGAGATGGGTCATAGATTGAAATGGAGTTAAAGTACAACAGTACAGAAGACTGTAGGACACAATTTGTCTTCCTGTCTATTCACAAACCTGCAAGTACTGAACTTAAGATCTCCATGTGCAGACCCTCCAAACACACTATATCTCTTAGTTAATATTATTATTTTAATTTTAATATCTAGTCCTTTCCTCTTGTATTTCATGCTATTGACTCATCACTGATAACTCTGTCAACAATATGTTCTCAATATTTCAATCCTAAACTGTCTTTCATTAATTAATGACACCAATGCCTATGATCACTCATAGCATAAACCCACTGAAATTTCAGTAATAATCATTTTATACTCAAATATTTAAAGGCAATGTTCATTAATATGAAATTAAATTAATTAATTTATCATCATGTTAAATTAACCTTATTTGAGTTAAATCCCCATACTCAAGAATTTTTTTTTTTTTTAGAATAAAACAGGGGTTAGAATATCTAAAATATCAGTGGACAAAGAGGAAAATTCTCCAACTAACCAAAATAATCAACTTCTGATGTAAAAATTACAGAATCATTTGAATGCATAGTGAATAAAGTTTTAAAGGCTGTCAACTAGAAATGCAAATATGTTTGAGTAAGTAAGGAAAATTTTTCCGTTCAATGTGTTCCCAGATCTTCATAGCTTTGTTCAGTGATAAAATGGATGGTTCTTTTTGATTTCAGAACAGAAAACATTGAAGGTAACATTCTTGCCAATGGTTAAGCCTCAGATGAAGAGCACACAGTCCTTTACACCAAGGGTTCCCTCTCAGTAAATATAGCTAACATAAATATATTTTGACTAAGTATGACCTATGCTTTGATTATGTGTGAACATGGCATTGAATGGAGTCAATAAAATTTAAATTAATAACTAGTAATTGAATAAATATAGTTTTATGTAATGTATATTCATATCTAAACCTTGATACACACTTCTCAAACTTCTGTGCTTGCTTTCATCCTTGGTACATTTTCTCGAGTAGGAAACCCCATTTATAGTTGTCTCATGGTACTTGTTTTAGGTTTGAAGTATGACAATAGACATTAAGACATTTGCTCCATTGGAAATTGGAACTATTTTCTTCAAACTATTTTCTGTAACACACACACACACACACACACACACACAGACACACACACACTGCAGCTCTTCAGAATCCAGCCAGGTAAAGGGCAGACTCAGTTGGCATTGTGTTCCTGATTGCTGTTGTTTGTTTCAATTGCAGGATGGTATCCACATGCCACTTTAAAATGTCAGGAAACAAAACTCAGTTCCTAAGACCATTCCAAATGGCCTGGCGATGCAAAGCTGAGTCTTCTTATGTTTACATTCAGATATGTGAGGGCACATAACTGTCCAAAATAATATTCTGAGATACAATGGAGCATACGGAGAAAACTACTTAGAATGCAATTGGAGGGCACATGAAGGTTACTGTGCTGTTTTGTCTTGAAGAATAAAACGATGCTATGCACATTCTGCTTCTCAAACATTTTAAATCCTGGTCTAGTAAACAGGAACCAGGTCTACATGAATTACCACCTTTTCATATGCTCTTACATCTTCCTATTTGACAATTTCTTGTCATTCCTAGTGACTATGGTTTTGGTTTATGTTAGTATTAAAAATCAATTTCTGATGTGTGCAGGAAAATGAATCTAATAAATTATTTTAACTCATCTAGAAAAAAAGATATATTTATTTAAATAGTTCATCATAGTTGACTTTAAATTTGAAATAAGAATAAATAAGTATTGGGTTTCACTCCCTTGAACATAAGCTCTAAGCTCTATAGGATTTCTTAAACTCTAAATAAAAATGCTATCTTCTTTTTCCTAGGTTTACAAATATTTAGATTTGCATTTCTGTTTTTCTAATAATTATGTTTAAATAAAATACCATTTGCTTTTGTATTTTTTTATTTATTTAAGCAAAGTACTTGAGAACATGATATTTTTAACAATTTTATTTTCACTTGTAAATGTTGTCAACATTTAAAGGCTAGTTAATAAAACAGCAATGAAAGAAATTAATCATACTGATATCAAGCACTTTGAAGTATTTTAACATATAGTCATGCTTACATACAATTGAAAGAGCCTCTAAACACCCTAACACCTTTAACAATGTGCAAGCCAGCAATAGAAATATGGAAGTAGCCATAAAAATATAGTGAAGCATGTTATGCCTTAACGGATAGTCCATACTTCATTTATCCCTTAAATGATGTTGATTTCATTAACATTTATGAATATTTAATGTTTTCAACATAAATGCATGGAATATCTAAAAAGTAATATACACATATTTGAAATTTTATTTGAATCACCATTTGTTTAAAAAAGTCAATATTTTATTTTCCTTCAAATTCTATGTGTTTGTGAGGAAGTTGGAAAAGCTATAGTTAGCTGGAGAATTTTAATTCCCACATTATAATACAATCAAAGTTTTACCCAGTGACTCCAACACCAGGTGCAGCAATATTTGAATTAAAAGCATGTGTGTCAAACACCCACACGGCAGCCTCCTCCTCAAAATCAACATACCCTTGTTGACAAAACCTCTCGTTGTGACAACTGCTGTCAACATGAACATGCCTTTCTAGAATTTATTATTTTTATTTTATGTGTTTGTCTGTTTGTATGTACCATGTGCATGCAGTACCAACAGTGGCCAGAAGAGGACTTCAGAGTCCTGATTCCAGACCATAGTAAATTGTCTTGTGGAGGCTAATAACTCAGCCTGGGTCCTCAGCATGAGCATAAAATGCTCTCATATGCCAGACCGTCTTGCCAGACCTACGGTGAATATTTCTACTGCTTATTTCCAAGCTGAAGCCTCTGCTCACAGATGTAGTAGCATTGAAAATTGTGTCAGCTTTCCCTAAGTGAGAGTCTCTAGGGTCTTTTCCTCACTGTATGGATTTCGTGATGTCTCTACTCAAGTTCATTACAGTTGTGCCTCACAAAGTCCATTTGCAAAATTAATTTTGAGAAATCTCACATGCCTAAAAGAGAGAACACAGTGATTATAACACAGTTGTAAAATTCAGCTAAGAAACCCATGGGTAGATAGATTTGATGTTTCCCAAATATATCTACTCTATAAAATATCATTAGCATGTGTTTAAGTCCATATTCTCAAGACGACTTAGAGTTTTGTTTGCCAGATGGTTCTTTAAGCCCTGTTAAATCAAGCACTTTTATGCAAAGCTTCTCTGAACTTGTGACTCTCGTTCGTAGCACATAAAGAATAAAACAAAATATTTCCCACTTGGTTTCATTGTTAGTACATTTTAACATTTTAATGTTAGCCTCTTAATACCTCATAAACCCTACAAGGCAGAAAATAAGTCTGATTTTTTTTGAACTTGCATTATAAACAAAACAAAAAGTGACTTTAGTGTTTCCTATCCAAGTTTGAAAATCCTGAAAATAAATGTAGCTTGACTTCTGTTTAATGTTGAGCAGAAAATTGATTGGATTACAGATAAAAGTTGTCCATTTTGAAAACTGTAATTGCAAAGTAGCTTGATTTAATTGCTTTATACTTCAAACATAAGACATGACAGTGTTTAAATATATAAATGTATACAAACTATCAGTTCACAAAAGAAATTATCTAAAAAGTAATTAATACACACATTATTTTCTTCTTGGGAATAACATATCTTTGATATAAATCTAAGATAATCATGGCTTTGTTTTAAAGAAGCTATGTCCTAAACATGGAAAATACAAAGCAAGAAATGAAATCAAGCTAATGAAGAATCTAGGCAAAGAATATTTTAATATTAGGCAGTAGTCTTTCATTATAAGCAATAGATATGTTTAAATAAAATGTGTTAAAATTATTTCATATGCAAAATATTTCTCACATAAGTATTAAGTTCAATATTAGTATTATACAAGAAACATAAAAAAATTAAAGTAAAAATATGTTTATGGTTTAAATGTGCTATATTGGACAATCAATCTCATTTATTTAGATAGATTAACCTGAATAATTCTGTCTTATTCATTTATGAAAGCTCTAATTGCATAACTATACCATTCAGATTTTAACTAGTGGACTTTCATTTTAAATTTAAACTTCATGTTATTAAATACAACTGATTATATTGGACTAAGCCAGACTTTTATGATTTTTTTTTATCTATTGGCAGAACTTATAAGTATAGATATCCAACCCAGTAAACCAGATTGAACAAGGCAAAAGCTGTTGGGAAAAAGATTCTCGAGTAGGAATCAATTTTGGCAATGCGTATGTGTATTCGCCCTTCTCTCCAGGACCCAGTTCTGCAGTCTTCGAAGCAACAGAAAAAGCTAGCACAATCTTTGCCCTCCAAACACTGGTAACCATAATCATCTTCCCCTTGAGGCAACGAAATGCTGTTCATGGGAATCAGAGTAGATCCAGCATGGAGACCTGGGGACACCTGAGTAAACAAGGGAGACCATGAGACAAACATAAAAGAAAGGAAAATAATTTTGCCCCTGCCAGGGACTCATTAGGAAACTGATAATCAATTTAAAAAATATGCCGTGACTTTAAAATACTGGTTATTTTCAATTACAATGCATTTTCAGCTTTCAATCTACTTGGAAAAGTTCTATATAACTTTTCTTCTATTCAGAAAATTATGTAGGAAAAATAACTTTGGAAATATAACCTATTGTATAACTTTAGAAAGTCTATTTACAAAAATATTGTCAACCATGAATCTAAGTATATAAGGGCAATAAACATGTTTCTATGGTGTTGAACATTCAAACAATTATAATGTTGCTATTGGATGTTATATAATTTACTTATCTTAGTTATAACGGAATAAATAACAAGAAAAGACGTTCTTATTAGAAAAACACTTTGAAGAACCAAAAATGACAAAGACATATATGGTATGTATACAAGTGAGTAAGTAGATAAAGACACATCAAAATTATTTATAAATTCAGGTTTAGGAGCAATAGATGCATAAAACTAGGCCCATTTAAAGAATGTGGCAATCTTCACCGAGGAAAACTTATTGGTGCCAACATAAATTTTATAAGGTGTTATAAAACAATCAATACTCTGATGATAACAATAACTCAAAGATTATTTGAGATCCATATCAAATTAACATTTTCTAACAAGTTCTCACCATTATTTTTATAGTATTTCTCTTTGTGTGTTCTTCATGTGCACCTGCATCATAATGAATATCCAGGAGATTATATATATATATATATATATATATATATATATATATATATATATCTTGAGACCTGAGTCTTGGTAAAAATGTGTATTTCCCTGCTGAGAGACCCAACTTATTCAGGATGTGAATATTTGTAAGTGATAAAAATAATATTTGAAAATAGCATAGCTCAGGAAAGAGTCAAAATATTGGGTAACATAAAGCAAGTAGCTTAGAGTCAGAAAAACTTTGGCTGTATGTCTTCCACAACACAGGGTTTGGATGAACTTGAAGAAGAAATATGACAGCTCGTCTCTCTGAGATGCCTGTAATGGAAAGTGACTGTTGCAATATTACAGATCAAGTTAATTAAATTGGGTGTGTATAGCACTCATACGGTGGCAAGAAGACAACACATAATACTTCTGTTGCTTCTATGTTGCTATTGCTTTCTGAAAAGAGCATGTCAAACAGACTATAAAATACATAGTAAAACATATATATTCTGCTAACAAGAAGAGTGGTTACTAGGAAAATAATCAGTCCATTAAAATGGCAAGAATACAGCAGCTTTAGTCATCCATTGTCCTCTGTAAGTTCTGGATGGCATGATATCAGTGAGCTGTGGCTTGTAAATCTCACTGTAAGCACCGTTTTGTGTCCATCTAAGCAGTAAATTAGAAGTCAAGAATATAAAAAATCATTTTCCTGGGCTTAATTCTTTCTCACATAGACGCTTCTCAATTTTTCTTTGCATTAAATTTTGAAAAAATATGCATCTCACAGGCATGATATATTTTAGGAAAAAATAATTAAAAATCAAACAATATATAGGTTATTTCAAATTTGAACTTTTATTCAAAGCTACTGTGTTTCTAAATCATAAGAGAATACAGAGAAATAAAATGTTAAAAATTGAGCAGATGCAGACTGAGAAGAAATGGCTTTGTGGATAGAGCATTTGTCCTGCAGGTCTGAGCAGTCAAACTCAGATTGCTTGAACCCAAGTAAAATGTATGCTGGGTGTGGTGGTTTCTAGTTACAACAGTGCTTGGGAGGCAAGAGACAGAGGATCCCAGGGTAAGCTGGCTATCTCTTCTAGCATACCTGGTGAAACTTAAGTTCTATGGGAGACTTCAACTAAGTAAAGTGAAGGTTCTTAGCTTCCCATCTTGTTTCAGAGTACATGTGAAGCTAGGAAACTAGAAATGATCCAAAGAAGAGGATTCAATCAAAGGAGGTGACAGGAGAAGAAAAGGAAAATAATGGCAGAGAAGAGGAGTGCTGGGACCAGAATGATTCCAACTGGTGGGAGTGATGGAAATGGTAGAACAAGGAATGAGGTAAGGGCTTAACAAAAAGAGCTGTGTATAAGAAAGCTACATGAAAATCTATGATCTTGGCTCACAAGGAAAGTTTATAATATGGTGATAGTAGCATGCCTGTCGTATAAAATATGGGATTGGGACAAAATTGGGGACTTAAGTTTTAAGACAGAATGAGTGCAGCGATAGGGCCAAAGAGAGAAGAGGCAAAGAAAGGAGAGGATAGGGAGTGGGTTTAAGAAAATGTACAATGGATAAAGACTCTTTTAAAAAGCACTAGTTTGTAAGCTAATTAAACTTATAATAAAAAGTAAAAGATCATAAAAAGGATATCTGAACTGCATGATATCTCCTCATCAGAGAAGCATCTTTCTGCAGAGACTCAACGTTTAACAGGAGGAAAGTAAGAATGATTTAGATAGATAGATAGATAGATAGATAGATAGATAGATAGATAGATAGATAGATAGATGATATATGGATGTATGGAGAGAGAGAGAGAGAGAGAGAGAGAGAGAGAGAGAGAGAGAGAGAGAGAGAGAGAAATGATATAACATTCTACATGTAAATTTCAGAGATCATGTGGAAAGGAAGGATAAAAGATTTTAAAGAGCCAAAGATGGTGGATGTTCACACTGCAGCAATTTTACCAGATATAACAGGGCTGTTGTAACAAGAACTTTAGTTAGTACATATGAATGAACGTATGAGAGCTGCATAAGACAAAGCCAGCCAATTCATCCAATCCGGGGATAAACTGTGGAGGACTTGATGAGGTTTCATTCCTATCTGAAGAGGTATTGCCAATTGATAACTGATAAGGGATGGAGAGCCCATCTTCTTCAGGCATGTGGTCCGGTACATAGTCCTACATGTACATACATGCTAGTAGCACTAATTGCACTCAAGAAGTATGAAAAACAGACACATAAAGGTAAATGGTCAGAAGGTGTAGGATATATTGAATACTAGTAAATGGGTATCTATGTAATCAAAACATAAGTAAACATAAAATTCTCAAGAAGAAGATAACCATATATTTTTTTAATAATACCTTTTACTTAAAGGATGGATCTTCTGTTTGCATGTTTTCTTGTTTTGTTTTACTTTGTTTGCTTGTTTTTATTACTTTTAATATTTTACAGTCCAGTCATTATCCCTCTCCTGCTCCACCCTCCAGTGGTTCTTCATCCTATTTCTCTTCCTCTCTGTCTCCAACATGATGTCCCCACCCTCTCCCGTCTACACCCCAGCGGGTCTCCCCACTCCCTACAATTCAAACAACCAAATCAAAAAACAGGGTATAGAGCTAAACAGAATATTCACAACAGAGGAATCTCCAATGGACGAGAAGCACTTAAAGTTCAAAGTCCTTAGTGATCAGGGAAATGCAAGTCAAAAAGACCCTGAGATTCTGTATTCCACCAATCAGAAGGACTAAGATCAAAGATTCTTGTTGGCAAGGATGTGGAGAAAAAGGAACACTCATCTATTGCTGGTGGAATTGCAAACTGGTCTGGAAATTAGTCTGGAGGTTCCTCAAAAAATTCAAAATGAATCTACCTGAACATCCAGCTATACCACTATTGGATATTATGTTTCACCATGCCATTATGTTCATAGTGGCCTTGCTTGTGATAGCCGGATGCAGGAAACAACCCAAATTTCCCACAAGGGAAGAATGGATACAGAAAATGTGGTTCATTTACACAATGGAATACTATTCAGCTATTAAGAACAAAGACATCCTGAGTTTGCAGATAAATGGATGGAACTAGAAAATATCATCCCAAGTGAGGTTACCAAGACCAAAAAGACATGCATGGTAGGTATTCACTAACAAGTGGATATTAGCCAAAAATGTACAGAATACACAGGATAAAATCCACAGATCTCAAGAAATTTAACAAGTTGAAGGGCCCAATCCCACTTGGGAGGGAGAAGGAAGCAATCATAGGAGTGGGAAAGGAGGGCAGACCTGGGTGGGAGAGGGGACAAGGAGGGAAAGGAGAGAACATGATCAGGTATTAAGGGTGGGAGGGAGGGTGGGAGGTGAAGGACCCTCTAGAATGTACTGGAGACCTGGGAGGTGAGAGACTTTCAAGACTCAAAGGGAAGGACCTTAGATGAAATGCCCAACAGTGGGGAGAGGGAACTTGTGGAGTCCACCTCCAGTAGAAAGACAGGGCATAAAGTAGAGGGATAGTTTTTGACATCCCACAGTCAAAAACTCTGACCCAGAATTGTTCCTCTCTAAAAGAATTTCAGGGACAAAAATAGAGAAGAGACTGAGGGAAAGGAGGCCCAGTGACAGGCCCAACTTGGGACCCATCTCAAGGAGAGGCACTAGGGCCTGACACTATTGCTGGTGAATGCTATGATGTGCTTGCAGACAGGAGCCTAGCATGGCTGTCCTCTGAGAGGTCTAACAAGCACCTGACTGAGACAGATGCATATACTCACACCCAAGCAATGTACTGAAGTTGGAGACCCCTGTGGTTGAGTTAGGGAAAGGTTGAAAGAAGCTGAGGAGGATGGTGATCCCACAGGAAGACCAGCAGTCTAAATTATCCTGGACCCCTGAGATCTCTCAGATGCTGAGCCACCAATCAGGCGGCATACACTAGCTGGTAAGAAGATTGATATCTTAGTGAGGACATTTAGAGGAGAAAATAGACATTGCCATAATAAAGAATCAAGAAGAGGCTGGGAAAATGTCTCACTGTTTAAGTCCACATACAAGCTGCTGCTTTGCAGAGAGCCTGGTTTAGAATCTTAGCTCTATGTGTGGTTCATAGACACCTGTAACTTTACTTCCAGATGATCTGTGTCATCGATTGGACCCTAACAATCCCTGTACTCAAATGTACATATACATACACAGTCATACACGTAATTAACAATGATAAAATGAAGCTTTTAGAAGAATTAAATTCACAAGAATAAAAGATAAAAATATTAAATAAAAAGTTGGACCATAAATTAGACATTTTTTTTACAATATAAAACATAATAAAATTTAGAGGTTAGAAGAAACAAAGTGGCATCAGAATTGGTCATGAATATAATTTCAAAATTTAAAACATAAAGTTAAACAATATACAAAGTACTAAATACATGGTGAATACATTTATTCCTATGAATATATTCATATATGTATGAAAAGGAGACAGTAGAAAACAATCTCTCATATAAAATATGTACTTTTCTCTTTTCTGACATTTTTGCTTTAAAATTTGTTATAAACTGTTAGAAATAAGTGAGATTATTGATGAGAATAAAACCAAAATTTTGATAAATTTTAATTTTGAAATCTGTGACCAGTTGTGCTAGGCAGAGATACCCATTCTTCTCACAAATTTTATTGTTCTGTTTATTCATTTATTTCAAATACTACTATGAATATAAATTTAGATTTTTATCAAAAGCCTTATTCAATGATTAAATTTTTTATTTAACCTGGGAACAGTAGTAATATGAATGTATGCTATCAGGATGACAAAATAGAAAGCTAACTACGAGTGGGACCTTGATGCATGTGTATTTGCATTCTCTAACTGATGTTGCAATTGACATTAAATGATTACTGTCTTATCCCACCATCCACTGACATTTTGTAATTACTTAAGCTGACTGTTGTTGTTTTTTTTTTTTTATTTTGGTAGTTATATCTTACATATTGCCAATATCACAAAATACCTCCTGGGAGATTTGCCAAACACCATTTTAAAAGAAAAAAAATCTTTTATGATTTGCGAGATTGAAGATTGACACAAGTGTTTATTTCATTACATCCTTTGAAGGCTATCTGAATGTTTATTCATGCAGACATGTGCTGATTGGAAAGGATATTAGCCTTTTTGCAGAAAGAAGACTGTGAACTGGAGGGTTGGGAGGCCCTTCCCCACATTATCCTCCCTTGGGATGCCGGTTCTTATTTTCAGTAGTACATTGTTTCTTGAGCTATTACCATAGTCATGAGATTTAGGGCCCACCTCTTCTGCAATTTAAGAGTACATACTATGTACTTATCTTCAATTATCATTATTGTATATAGATAGCACTGTGCCATTCTGTTTAGAAATTTCTGTGACACATCAGAGCTGAAAGGACAAAAACTATAATCTTAACACGACACTAGAAATGCACGAGCTTTCCACAAACTACTTGTCTATCTTCAACATGGGTAATTTTGTCCAGAGAGCTTCTGTGTTATAAGTAGTGGTGTCCAACCGAGCTGCAATACACCCTCTGTCACCTCTACCCAGTAGAGCAGCCGTACATTAAACATGTAGTGCAACAGAGTTAGGAAGATGTTTCCTCTTGAATTTTGTTCAGCTTGTATCAGTTAGAATCCATTGAACCAGTTTCTAACAGCGACTGCATTATGATGTCATATTTCTGGACATAAACTAGGCTTCCTTCATTCCAAGCTACAAGCCTCAACTCAGTACATGTGGTTTTTCACTGTGTTAATTTTTCTCCCAAATCTATTTTTCTGAAAATTACAATTTATTCTCCAGACAAGTAATTCAACAGTGCTACAGTGCCTCTGAAAACTTTCTCTGCCAAACATCGAATGAAAGACTTATTTTTTAAAAGGTCTTACAAGCGAATTCTTTCCACTTAAAATGAAAAAAAATTTTCTGAGTGCCATGTGACCCACATTCGCATAACCTTCTTTTCAACACGATGTGGCTATTAAATCTATACTTCACAGACAACTTTCCACAGTGTTTCAAGCAGTCGATGAATGCTTGGCATAGCTCACGTAGGCCCAGCTTGAAGTAGTTCTCTGTTTCAAAGATAAGAGTGCTCATTCACTTTTAAAAACTACTGGTCTTCCTGCTAATTTTCTAATAGCCTATTTGATTACTTTGAATTTACAAATTATTTATAACTACTGCTTTTTGTGTATGTGTGCATAGTATACACATGAGTGCACATGTGTATATAAATGAATGTTCATGTATAATGTGTATCCTTCATTGACCACCTAAGGTGATAAATATGGAGACTATTACGATACAAAAGAAGCAATGTACTAATGAAAATAGGAACTGATGCACAGAGGAAAGATCACAAAGTAAAGCCTCCGAGCCTTCCAAAGCATCATCTACTTTTTGTGAAAAGCTGATGTATGAGTGGAGAGAGGTTCAAGGTCAATCTTGATTGCTAATGGTTATGAGCAAACCACATGTTTTTATTTGTGACAGTGTCTTCCATTGGGATCTGACGTAGGTAAAGGTGCAAAACTTGGCAAGAGAGCACCACCATGCCTGGTATCTGCATGAGTGTTGAGACTAGACCTCTGGATGCCATACTTGTCTGTCAAGGTTGTCTATACATATCTTTGAACACTCTTAGGAACAGAAGACACCATTTATTTCTTTTGTCGCCAAATTGCCTTAACAATGATACAAAAATAAATGCCTACCATACCAGTATTTGATTCAGTATCAAACTGTAGGTACCTTATGACTTATGAGGTTTTTGATAACCTATGAATATTGAAGCTTCACCATGAAATGTTCATCATTGCTAATGGCAGGTTTATAGATACTTCATGCCTACAGTTTTCACGTTGTCCACAAGAATTCTGATTCATAGTCTAGCATAGTTAACTTTTAAGGTTTCTCTTTTGATAAAACTATATGCAAATCATTTAACAGTAAGTATAATTAAGGGACAAAGCCTACATATTAAATGGGACTTAGATTTCTTCAGCTGTCACAGGTAGGCAGAGTAAAAATAAAATTAAAACAACAATAGAAAAGGGAAACAAAGTTAAATAACTTTAATTTTGGAAAGAGAAAGAAATAGAAAGAAGGAAGAGCAGTAATTCAAAACAAGAGAATCAAGTGCTAATTTTGATGCTGCAGGACCTGAGTCTGGGCTGCATTGTTTGGTTGGAAGAAAAGGAAAATGTAGATTCCAAAGTGTGCTTAATGGAAGATATGAGAGAAATTGGACAAAAATCTCTATTCTTCACAACATCGCATTCTGTCTACCAGATTAACTAGACTTTGTGGCTGAACACAAACCAGGCAGGAATACAAATTTAATTGTTGATCCTGTTTTTTCAAATTTAAATTTAGTACTGTAAGAGCTAATAAAATATGGGGCTCAGAAAAAATGAATGATAGAAAATATTGTATTGAATGTCTATAAAATACTTTTACATGCTCCAGTCAATTATAAAATATCAATGATGAGCTATTTGTGACTTAGTACTTCAAGACTGTCATCTTGTTGCTGTTTCTTTTCCATTTTTAATGCTTAATTTGCTGAGGTTGTTGCTAAATTTAAGAGACTAAACACACTACTGTTATCCTTAAATAACTAAAGAAAAATGTTGTCTAGACTTTAGTAGTTCTTAATAGATTGTGATAAAGTGATTAAAATAATATCATAATTTTAAAGTTTCCAATTTTATGCTTCAGCTCTGCTCAGTCAACCTAACATCAGGAGCTATGCTCAATACTTTTTGTCCTGGTGTTATATTGGGTAGCTGTTCTTCCACAAAAGGTGTGCATTGGTTAGTAATATGCCTCTTGCATTACATATCTGTAGAAAGAAATTGTAAAATTCACATGGCATTGCATATTACCTGTGGGTTAAAGCCAATTATTTTTATTCAAAAAACCTCTAATGCAAGTTTCAAAAAGCAAATAAAGAAAAAACAATGAATAGCTAAATACAGGAATAACTATTTGAAATAAGGGCTAAATGATGAGACAAAACAAGATGTTTGGCCCTGGCTATAGAAAAATAAAAGGAAAATAATGTTCAATTTTATTTGTTTAAATTTTATTTTTTGTCAGTAGAAAAATTGACAAACGTGGCTCAGTGGATAAAATCTTTGCCTTGGAGACCTCACTAATCTGAATTTGATTTCTGGAACTCACATCCACATAAAGATGGAAGGAGGAAACCTATACCACATGTTGTGCTCAGAGCTCTTCAGGCATCTTCTGGTATGTGGAAGAACACACCCACACATAACCCGTATTCACAATGATAATGATAGTTATTTTGAATCTAGCAGTGGTTATTTAAGTTAAAATCGTTATTCTTTGATACTTTATCCATTTGGGCAGGCTATCGTGTTGTAAACATCTTTTAAGATGATGTGAGGTTATGACAGTCACAGACTTGTGTATTAAAGTAAGTCCTTGGCGGTTTACAGCTTGCAATATCTTCTTTCTTTAAATACCACAAGATGTAAAAGCAATGTTTACTAGGCTCTACCTATTGAAATACAATGGATGACCTAAAATCAAATTAAAATTATGTCAAAATTTATAAATCATATAATATAAAAAACAAGAAAGAGATCCAAAACATTAAGTCTCCAAACTTAAAGTGAGTAATTTGTTCCCATGAGTCTCATGGTGCACACATTACAGCAGTGTTACAAGCTGCTTGTCAAGAATAGACGTTTTACACTGTCTTTATTTGAGCTTTGGCATAATCTGCTCTGAGAGTTGTTACTGGAATCAGTAATGTACTGTCACTTTGTCAATTTTGGAGAAGTGAAAGCCTACTTTTTATAAGTACTTTGAATAGTGGAAATGTTAAAATGAAGGGTAGAAAGTTGGAGCTATGAGTTCTCAAAAGTCCTGTGTATGAGTCTACAATCCAGCATTAACAAAGCTGTCCTTGTGAGGAATCGCCGAACCTGTGCTTTTATGGTTTCTTTGAGTCTAAATGAAATCATGTAAAATGCTCAAATCAATGCCTGGGACCCTCAATGAATGTTAGAGATTGGATTCAGATTGTTATAATTACTTTTTATAAAATGAAATTACTGTCAATCATCAAGTTGTTACATGTATTAGAATCATTAAAATCAATTTTAGCATCAATTGATGCAGTCTGTAATTTAGTCACTGTGATTGGGAACGTGGAGTGAAGGTCTACAAATCTACAGAAACAAGAAAGAATGTAACAGTTATGACTTTCTGCTACTGCTGGGTTTTAACCTTAACAGTGACCTTACTTTCTAAAAGTAAGTTAATTCCGTGTGCCATTCATTGTTGAAAATCCAAACGTATTATAAAATAGAAATCAAAGAGAAATCTTTGATGTTATTAATGTTTGCTTTGTTGCACTGGCACAAGGCCTTATTTTATAGCCCAGCACACATGATAATCCCCTTCCTCTACCTTCCAACTGCTGAAATAACAGGCGTGAAAACCCAAACATATTCAAAATGTATCTTAAATAACTTTAGATTCTTATATAAAATAATGTTGTATGAAAGAATTTTGGAGTAATTGAATATAAATGGCCAGAACTCGTATCTTTTTTTCTCATGTAGTAGAGGTATTCTGAGTTTCTCTTCATTTAGATGAATGTTGGTTGTGTGTGTGTATGTGTGTGTGTGTGTGTGTGTGTGTGTGTGTGTGTTATATAGCTTTTATTATGTTCGGATATGTTCTTCTAACTCTAAACTCTCTGAAACCTTTACCATGTAGAAATGTTGAATTAATTTTGTAAAAGGAATTTGTATGGACCTAATAAGATGATTACATGACATCTGCCTTTTGGCTTATTATAAATAAATAGTACTTATGGATTTCATATGTTGAATCATTTCTGCATCTCTAGAATGAAGCTATATTGGTCTTGATGATTGGTCTTCAATATAATCTTGGATATTATTTACCAGTATCATTTATTATTTATGGACATATGACCTAGCTCTGCTACTCTGAAAAACAGTATGCAGGTTTCTCCAAAAGCTAAAAAGAGATCTACATATTGTAAATCACTCCTCCACATATGCTCAAAGTATTCTATAGATTGCTATAAAGGTAATTGTACATTCATGTTGAGTGCTGCTTTGTTCACAATAAATAGGAAGTGGAATCAACCCAGATGTTCATCAATATCTAAAGAATAACAAAGGATAAAATTTTCAGGAAAATATAATGGAACTGGAATAGTTATACATAGTGAAGTGACCCAAATGGACAAATGTTACATATTCTTTGTCAATTACTTGCTTCTGTATGTTTAACATGTAGCACATGTGGAGACTAGGAAACTTGAAGAGGACTTTTAATGAGGAAGATGCATGTGTGAAAAGGGGAGTTGTAGAGTCCATATGAAATGAATGAGAAGAGGAATTCTTGGGACAGAAAAACTGAAGTAAGTAGTGAAGTAATCAGGATTAGAAACAGGAATACCCATGCAGGAGAGCATATTGGGAAACTATGATCTTGCAATTCAAGTGAAAATACAGTGAGAGAGGATAATAGAACACACACGATATAAGGTAACAGAGGGAGAATAAAGGTTTAAGTGGAGATTGGGGATTGAGGTGTCTTGAAAAGTAATGAGCACCATACCCTCATGGACTTGAATGTTTCTTCTCATTTGTTGAATTGTTAGGAAGGATTAGGAGGTGTGGTCTTGTAGAAGGTGTGTCACTGATAGTTTGAGATTTCAAAAGCCATGTCAGGTTCTCTGTCTGTATCTGTATCTCTCTCTCTCTCTCTCTCTCTCTCTCTCTCTCTCTCTCTCTCTTTCTCTCCTACTGTTCCAATCCCATACCTGTCTGGTTTGTGCCGTGATGATCATAGACTAACCCTCTAAAACCCAAAGAAAGTCCCCAATCAAATGCCTTCTTTCATAAGAGTTGCTTTGACGAAGGTATCTCTTTACAGCAATGGACCAGTAACTAAAACAAGGACTATGGAGATTTTGAGGAAGAGGATGAATTAAACACCACTAAGGATGTACAAAGAAGCATCATGCAAAACCATATTCACTTGTAAGCTAATTTAGATATAATCTTTTAAAAGACAATTTGAACAAAAATACTGCACATTAATGAATACTACTATTACTAACAGAGATGGATTATTAAACGAAAACCTTAATTAAAGGAATAGGTTACCTCCCTAAGGTCAGGAAGGCCTAAATACAAACTTAAACAATAGAATGTTTTGCCATTTCTCATGTTTGTCATATAATTAGATTCTATTGCTGGAGAAACCACATACTTGGTTGAGTTTCCAGAAAAATCAATCCTGAGCAGACCAGACACTCTACCTGCTGCCTGCTTTCATAGCACTACAAGGTGTTATACAGGCTGCTGGAGAAGAAAGGACATCAATGGTGCTGTCTAACTCTAGTCCCTGAATGCCACAGTACTGACCTGCTAGACAGGATCTGTTCATTGGTACAACAATGAAATTCTATTTCTGGTTTAACCAGCTGCTTTCTTGACTAGATTTGAAGCCTGCTTCACAGAAGGGGTACTGGAAACATAATCAAAACTCATGGCTATGGAAGTCTTGGACTACAGAGGATAACTTATTGATGTTATTCCTCTAAATGGCCATGTTATCAAACTGCCTTGTAAGTGCTTATGTTTCTATTACATATACTTATGTTTGTGCTGGTCTCAACTTTTGCCTGAGAACTTTTATAGTTCATTGCATTACTCTTTAAAGTGCTGGAAATTACTGTAAGTGCCCACTAATGGATAGAACATCTACCTCAATACAATCAATCCTACAAAGCTTCACTGAACTTTTAGGAAACAGAGATTCTAAGAAGAAGCATGTGGTGAAATGGTGTCCTCTGGAAACGGCTCTTTCACAGAAGAAACAGCAGCATCTGTGATTGCATACATAGGATCAATCGAGTTAAAAATTGTAGCTAGAAGCAGGATGTGGTTTCCACAACCACGACTCAGATGAGGAACTAATGAGTGATTGTAGTTGCTCAAAGTAAAAGCATCATTTTTCTTCGGAAGTATGACCATTGGAAGGTTGAACAGAACCTACTGCATGATCTCATGCACACATGCATATGATCAGGACAGATAAGATTAAGCACTTAAAAATAAATAGTTATAAAACAACATGAAGTTGGGATTTAAATGTGCTGCAACAGTCTTGTGGGGGAGAGATTAAGTAAGGGCGGTGAAGAATAGTAATATCAAGAATGGATTCTGTATAAAATATATATATATTTAAAAGTCATTTTGTAAGGAATATCCAGTACAGAAAACTATAAACAAGATTTTCTGACTGGGAAGTTACAGGTAATCTGGTGTTACCTTAATTTTATTTATCTTTTATCATAGATTCTCAAACATCCTGTTTATATAACAAGGTAAACCCATGAATGTTTAGAAAAGCATCTCTAACTAAAATGAGGTATGTTAAGGTATCCACATTGGTGAAAGAGAAGTATGTTTTACTCAGACACAACTAGCAGCTGTCTAATTGGACTTAATGGCAGCTCAAAAGGAAGGAATTTATGATGGTGCTATAAACATAGTTTCCTACCAGTGGCTGAAGTAGTTAGTCATAGGCTTGAGAGCAAAATATGATGATACCAGTTTTCTAATCCAGTACGATTTCTAACCATTTTCAAAATAACTATCATATCTACAGATAAGTGTAGCTGTCACTACTCATCAAAGAAGCTTCATTTTATAAGAGATGGAGACAAATATATAGTCTATACACAACTAGTGAATATACAGAGGATTATTGACTGTGGGATGATCAATCTCAAGTGATACATCTTCAGTACAATTCCTAACCCTGATGCTAAGGGAAAATCATGGATGAGGGAGTGGAAAACTGTAATAGACAGTGGCTGAGTATGCCTGTTAAGAGATCTTATCTCCTAGACAAGACAAGTAAACACACATATGAATTCTCAGCAGCCTACGTGCCTGAACAAGACCGTCATGACAACACCAGTTGCAGACAGGAGAAATTCTAGGTCTTACTCCTAGATGGATTGCTACAGAAAATTAGTTGTTACTGAGAAATGGAGAACCAGTTGTTCCTAGGAACAGACTCCCATAAAATTTGTCCAATCCCAAGTGAGCAACCCTGGACAAATGCACATATGAGCAATGGTAAAAGGACGCAGAGTGCCGTATGCACATCTGCACACATATTACATACAAATGTGTTTGTGCATCTAACAAGAATAGTTGAAGGAAAAGATTATGAACTAGGGAAGAAGGAAAGAGAAGGAGAAAAAATAAGAGTGATATTTATACAATGCTCCTTCCTGTGTGAAGTTATCATCACATAAGTATTAAAAACTAAAATTAAAACATACCGAAGTCTTGTTTTTCGGCTTCCTGTCTCTGGTGGTTTTTCCTTTATTGTTACTAGTAAAATAATGCAAGGTTCCATACTCCATGAGTGCTGCAAACACAAAAATGAAACACACAGAGACAAAGAGATCCATTGCTGTCACATAGGAAACCTTAGGTAAAGATTTTCTAGCGATTGTACTGAGGGTTGTCATAGTCAAAACCGTAGTGATACCTGTGAAGAAAAGGGGAAAAATAGATGATTAAAAGTAATTTAACAGAACATTTGTATTCTTTTGTCTTATTTGACAATATTGTCAGCTGAAATAAACAAAAGAAACAAAAGGATATGATTGCCAGAAAGAATTACTAGTAACCATGGCTACATTACATTCACTGTGTTCTTTGTGTAGGAAATTTTAATGATTTAAATTACCATGGATTGCAGGTTGGCTCCTAGTATTCCGTCTTTTCTCCCTCCATAGTTTAAAAAAATAACCATTTTTAGTTGATAGGTGGCTTTCTGAAAAACGTTTTCATTGTCTGCCTTCTCTGCTGCAGAGTGTGACCACAGAATAAGATCTAAGCCAGAAATTAATGTCTAGAAGAAGACACTGCTGGAGATGCCCTACTTTTTTCTGTATTCTTAGGTTTACTGTGATACAAAAATCCAGAAGCATAGCCACCATAAACTATTAGAAGACTCAAGAAATCCACCCACAACATAGCTGAAATCCCAATGTCCCTGAATCCTTCTTGCCACACTATATGCATCACAATGAACCACAACTTCTGGATTTGTACAATAACAAACAAGTACTTTTCACCTTACTTCAAACAACAGTTATTGGAGGGCTTTTTTATTTTGTTTTGCCTTACCCAGTGAAAATAACCTAAACTAATATATTAACAAAACTTTTTTTTAATATGGTAAATTGGACTTATTATTTAAAACTCCAAATTTAGGATACATCCAGAATTATATAAATTTTATATTTCAAAGACACAATGAATTTTTGTTTCCAAGATTTCAGTATGTGTAATTATAATATATATCAGAGCCAAGCCCATCGGTGGGTCTTTGGACTCATTTACTTATCTCTTTTATACATATCAGTCTTCTCTCCTCTCTGTTAGTCTTGGGACACATAAATGAGGAAAAACCTCCATATCCTTTGTGCCTAAAGCAGTCATTTTCATTCAACTATTAATATCGTTTTCTAAGCACTTCTGTGTATGCCTGTTTTGCTTGTATGTTTGTATTTACACCACATAGTTATAATTTTATTTTCATACAAATCTTTCCACAAGCCATAAAACTTATGGGCCATAGGACCATAAAATATTTTTACTAATTAATATAAATAAAATTTATATATGTAGATTGTTTTCACTCATTTTGTCTACACCTTGGAAAAGACACCCTAGTTTTTTTCTGATACATGAACCTTCAGGTTCTATTGCTAACATATTTATGTGATTTGCATTTTACTATGTTTATTAGATGAATGTGTTTAACCCTTCTCATAGAAATTACAGGAAAACCTATTTACCACAGAAAATAAAACCAACTTAGCTTTGTACTTTGGAATCCATTATAATTGTATTGAGATTCAATCTTCATGCTGTAAATGAATCAATTGATTAGTAAGTTTCCCTACAAGGATAATAAATTGTCTCTCTCTTATAAGCATATATAAAATACATCATTTATTTTTCTATATGGCATGTTCACTACAACACACTCTTACAGGAAGAAAATAATCTATTTTTTAAGTATGAATAGAAAGTACTTTTAAAATTATTGTGCAGGAAACTCTAAGAGTAACCAATTAATCAGTGTTTTTTATGGAACAGAAGCCAGGAAGCTTTATGCTCCTTCCAGATATCTGTCTCCTGGAACAGCTGAGTATTGATTTGTGATTCCAGGATTCACCATTAAATGAATGTTGTTTTTTTGTGATTCTGCTAAAACAAACAAAATTTTAATATAAAGCAGTTAAAACAGTGATTAAATGAGATTTAGATATTTTCCTTCTCTCCTCTTCATGTATTAATTCTCACACATTTTAAAGTTCTGTTTACAAGAAAAATGAGTTTTCTAATTCAAATTTCTTTCTCTGTGATTTTCTATTTTGTTTTGTTTTTTTTTCTTTTCTTAAAAGTCCTTTCAATTTGATATAATACTAAACTTTTCTATTTATTATTACTTCATTATAGTCTAAGGGATATTTCTAATATATACATCAATAAAGTTTTATTTACTAATCTTTAAGTTCTTATGGTGTAGTAACATAGCCTTACCCAGGGATGTTCTAGCAGGTACTGCGTCTTTATTGATCCAAAAAGACACCCAGGAAAGAACCACTGTTAGAATGCAAGGAATGTACGTCTGAATTGTGAAATAGCCCATCCTTCTGCTCAGGTCAAAAAAAATAGTCATGATAATATAATCTCCTATAAAAAATAAATACGTATTAAGGTGAGTAAAATATATAAAATGTAGATTCTACTTTATAAACTTTAGTAACAATGACCGTCACCACCAGCATTATTCATTTGACTTCAATTTCCTCCTTACCAGAGATTGTGTGAGAGATTTCAGTTGAATTTCGTAACCCTACAAATGCAAACTGATATAATCTCCAGTACTTAGGATCAGCTACTTCCACAGACGGCTTTTTCCACTTGTACTCAATTTCATTTTTAGGGTATCCATCTGCAGGGGAAAATGTTATAAAATATATGTAGAGTGGCAAAATTCAAAGAAGTTACCATTGCAATAGCAATATCCTACAAACCATGGCTTTTGGAAAGTCTTTTCTCATTCAGTGTTACAAGGTGGTACTTGAAATGTCTGTCTCTGTCTCTGTCTCTGTCTCTGTCTCTGTCTCTGTCCCTCTCTCTCTCTCTCTCTCTCTCTCTCTCTCTGTGTGTGTGTGTGTGTGTGTGTGTGTGCGTGTGCGTGTGCGTGTGCATGTGTGTTTGTGTGTGCTTTAAAGAACTATATAACAGTTATAATGATTACAGGTATGATTTGATTTCTTTTAGCATCATTAGTTTCAGAATGAGGGGGCCTTGTTGATGGTCCTTATTCATGCATCTCAGTTTTCCTCAAACATCATTGGTCTGGAATTTGAAAAGCATCCCAGAAACTCATGTGCTAGAATTATAGTTTGTCACCACTGTGGCCTGGTAATTTCTATTTTCTACTAGACATTATTCCTGAAATGTTATCAAACCAACACATGAAATCAACATGTTTTTAAAATATCCACAAAGCTAAGTTGAAGCTTTCTGATTATAACTGAAGAATTCTGATTATAACTAATGAGTTTCTGTGTTATTGACACCAAATTGTCCATACAAGACATAGTATTCCCAAGTAGTACCAATGAAAGCCAAATTAAGATCATACACAGTGCTTAGAATTAAAACCTTAACAGAGAACAATTCTACCTTCCTAGTTATAAATTCTTATATAAATTCTTGTGACTAAAGTGTTTCCCTATTTGAAATCATTCATAGCTTTTGACAATAGATTAGGAAGAAGAAATTTTTAATTGTTTCTATACAGGAGTCGGTATGCTTTTTACATAATCAGTACACAATAATCAGTGTAGATATTTTCAATACATTATTTTCAGGATATTCTATCATTGAATCAATAAAAAGAGTCATCTTTGAAGACCTACTTAAGAGTGCTTACTCTTTCAATTTTATCATTTGTCACTCCCTTATTATATCGTGTGTTGTTTGCTCTTATTCATTAAAGGTACAGAAAGTACACAGTGCATAGTATCATGGGCACTGACAAACATAGAATTATGACATTTACTGATACATTTAGGCTATAATAAAATCTTCTATAAGTTGTTGGAAAATGCAAGAAGTAAAAATTTGAATTTTCCTCCTGGACTTGTGTGATCAACCTGAAGAATTCTGATTATAACTAACGAGTTTCTGTGTCATTGACACCAAATTGTCCATTCAAGATATAGTATTCCCAAGTAGTACCAATCAAAGCCAAATTAAGATCATACACAGTGCTTAGAATTAAAACCTTAACAGAGAACAATAACTGTCATACCATCAATATTTACCTATCAAGTATGTCATGAGTAATCATATCTTGTCTGGAAATTGAATTTTATCTCCCTGAGATAAAGTTTGGAAAACAAAGAACTGAGATCTGAGCTGATTAGTATAGAATTATGTTGTAGTTCGGTAAACTTATTAATATATTTCAGGAAATTAATATTGAATTCAAAAGAATTTAAGAGGTAAATGAGAAACAATGTTGGGTAAAACTTGAGAGTGGCTCCCTCACAGTCCAGGATGTGGTCGAGACTCTTAACTAAAATCATGAATTACTTCTAATACTAGTTTTTATTTCATTTTGTATATTAATAAAGTATATTAAAGCTATACTTTGTATAATTATGAATTATTTTCACTTACAGCTTGAAAATTCCAGTGGACAGGAATGTTCATCCATAGGAAAATTATGAAGTTGAAGATAGCATTCTGCATTAATTGTTAACCTATTTAAATGGAAAAAAAGCAAATACTTTAAGTCATCAAAAAAATTCATTTATGTTTTAAAACAGCATTGGGACCTCCTGTAATGGACTATGGTATAATAGAATACTAATTTTAACTCAAAGTTTAATGATAAATATTATATCATACACTATTGAGTATGAAATTCAAACAATTTTTTCTTAAGCCAACTAAGTAGCTATTCTACTACTCAATATGTTTCAATCTCCACATTTACATTAAAATACCTTCTGGCACTTCATGAATACATATATGCAAGTATATATTTATAGGAATATGAAAGTAGTACATTATGCAAGGCTACGTATGAAAATTTTCTCTATTTTTTTCATGATCATCTTCAAAGACAACACCAAGGAACATAGAGAAGTGAAAACCCCTTGAAGCCTTCTAGAACTGCAGGCAACTAAGAAACATTGGGAGCAAGATAGGTGGTCTTCCCCAGGAAAAGCATAATCATTGTCTGTCCAGGAGACTTCGCAAAGAAGATTGTACCCACTGGCTGTCCAGGGCCAATCAGTCAGCCTTGAAAAAACACATAAAAGTTATACTATATGGACTGAGCAAGTCGTACTTAGAAATATATATTTACATGCATATATATATACACACACACATTCACACATGTATACATATACATATAAGCGCTTCTTTGGCTTCTGCCAGGCATGAATGTGGTAAATATGTAAGCAAGGCTGGGCAGTAGTCATGCACACCATCAGTCCCAGCACTGAGGAGACAAAGATAGTTGAATCTCTGTGAGTTCAACGACAGCCTGATCTCCTTCATGAGTTCTAGGGCAGTCAAGGCTACACAAAGAAACCCTGCTTCAATGAAATACGAACAAAAGTAATATACATATAAAATGAAAAGAACTTAAATCAACAGCCAATAAATGAATGAATGCTAAAACACTAGCCGAACTCTTTTCTGCTTCCAAGTAGAAACTCCAAGGACTTTCCCCAGACCTTTACATAAAAGCGACTCTGCTTATGAAAACGTGTCACTAAAACAGTCCCCCATTTTAGATTTTAGCTAATAAAAGGGGACCCTGTGTCCTGCTCAGCTGGTATAAATAAGGCCTGTTTGGTAGCTGACAAAGTAACTGTAGGTTACAATCAATATTACCGTAGAGTATAGAGAACCCTTCCATCACTCCAAATCCGCAGTAGGCGATTAGGCGTTGTTATCCAATGTGCATCAGACTTTCTTGAGTTCCTGAAGAAAGTGTCAGGAATCCAAATTTTTCCCACCATGTTGCTGTTAAGCATAAGTACTTTCATGGTGCTATTGAACTTCAAACGGCTGTCAAACCAGGTTTGGGCAAAAATTATGTCTATTGTGTACTCCTATAAGATTAAGAAATAATGGTATATTAATAATGTTATCATTTTAAAGGTTTTTGTGAGAAATTTGCATTTTATAGTACAAATTTCCTATAAATGAATAGCACTTAGATTCTGTCTCTTTGAAGAAATAATTCTGGTATTTTAAACTTCCTTTAAAATGATTTCAAGTGACTCACATAAAGTGAAATCCAGTAATTCCAGATATCTTCTATGGTATTAATCTTTTGTAATTTTTTTTAGTTCCATAGTCTTCAGTTTTAGCATTTAACAATTATTGTTAACAGTGTTAAGATTGGTTATATTTATATCATGCATTCCATAAACATGTCCAAAATCAAGAGAGGCAAATACCCACCAATTTATCAAAAGTCACTCAAAATACCTTTAGTCCAAAAATTTGACTCTCATTAATTGAGTTCAGTAGTGTTAAATGCCTTATTGACTACTAAGCAATTATAACATCTGAAACATCACATCAATGGTTCTATATGCTATCCTGTTGTCAGAACTTTCCAACATCTTGTAAAATATATACCACAATATTATTTCTCAAAAGCTCAAATGATGAAAGATAGAGAACGTTTACCCATATCAGGGTTAATAATTTCCAGTGATCATTTACAGGGTTGAATATTAAATTCCTATCAGAGTTCTAGTGAGACTTAGGTTGCAACACTCTACTGACAGGAAATAACTACCGAGAGAGAGAAGTGTGGCTGTAAATCACAGATATCCGATCAGATATCACCCACTTTGTAACCTGAAAAAGTGCCTACCATCTTTTTTTTTATTGCATATTTTATTTACATTTCAGATGTCACCCCTTTTCCCATTTCCCTTTCCTAGAAGCCTCCTATCCTAACCCCCTCCTCCTTTTTGTATTATACCATTTTAATTACATGCAAGTATTAAGGTCAGTTCTAGGTTGAGAGACCAGCAATACAATAGATGCAAATAGTCAAGGAACAAAGAAGACAATAAACACAAATAGGCAAAGCACAAGCAAGGCAATAAACAAAATTCCATGAGCACTCCAGTGATCACTGTTTCTAAGGGCTTATCAGGATAACCAGAATATCTGAGCCTACTTTCCTGTCCTAGCCCAAAGTCATTTTCATGTCTGAAGCCTACTTCCTTGTTCTAAACTAAAATTTAGATTCCTGTCTGAAAAGCCTAATATTTAGATTACTGCCTGAAATTACTTCTTTGTTCTAGCCTAAGATTTACCTGTTATGAGTGTTAATCTTATTTATAAAAATTAAGGAAAGAACAATAATAAATGATAAAGGAAAGGAACTATAAATATATGTCTCTGTGTGGACATTGGCTTGTATGTTTGCAAAACGTTTAGTTTAAATGAGGAAGTAAAAGCAGTTTAAAAGTAGGAAGTATCATGCTGGCTAGTAGACATGAAGAGTCAGTCCTCGCTCTTGATGTGATATTTACAATTGGTCAGTTTGAGTGAAAGGAACTATTTATCATAAGAAATGAAAGCATGAATATGAGTTTGGTTAATGAATATTTAATATCTATTTTGAAGCCAGGGAGTCTAATGAGTAAACAGTCTGGGACTCAGCTTATCAATAGGGAAGTTGGATAAAATCCTATTTTGCAGGAAGAATATTTATCATTTGGTTACTGAAATGTAGAGATAAATTAAGAGGGTAAACTTCATTTTATCACAAACATATGATAGAGATTCTTAATCATCTTACTGAATATTATCAGTGGTGTGCTACAAAATCTCAGCATTTTTAGCAAGTCAAATCTAATAAATACCCTTTCACTGGACTGACTGATCCTTGAATCATGTGAAAATTATTATTATCATTAAAATAAAAGGTTATTATATTTAACTCTTTTCTCAGTTCCTGATTAGTAAAAATGTCCCAAATAGATATTTGATATCGATGAGATTTAGCTATATATTCTCTTCATTTACTCAAATGATTAACTCTTTGATGCCCAACACTAACTTTGTCAATGATGGAAAGTTGGGTTTTAACAGCAAATATAAACAGAAAGAAAGCTCTGCACACCCTGGAGAGAGAGAATATGGCCGATATTATTTAGCAGAGTCAAGTCATACATTCATGTATTCGTCTGTACTTACTACTAGAACAAAATTCTGTCAGACCACTTGAAGGGTCTCCAGCAAAACTGAGGCTGCAGCAATTTTATTAAAAGCAGTCAAGCTTTTTATAGCTTTATCAGAAATGGAATAAAAATGCAATTTCCAGGATCAATACTGCTATAATTGCCAGAATATATGAAGTTTGTAAGCTACATTGGATACGGAAGATTAATATCTATGACCATTTGACCTGTCGAGCCATGACTCTTTGACTACTAAAGAAACATACAGAGAAAAACAAAGCAGCCTGAACATTTCACTACATGAGGGAGTGCATAGGTATCTCAAAAACTGGAAGGAACATTGTTCTCCAGGACCCTTGGACCCTACCTTGAAAAACCTATGATGAGTACCTCTCAAGGCAGCTAGCCCAGGCCAACTCCATTTTCCCTACACATTTGGATGGGCAACTACGGCAGATAATTCATATTAAACCAAATAGAAAATGTGGCTTGTATGATTCTTAGTCATACTTAAATTCCAGATTCCAGAGAAATCATCAAAAGTGGCATTTGAGAATGATTTTCCCAGTAATGGAAATGTTGAAACAACACAAATGGCATTCAGCAACTTCAAGGAATGTATTAACCCAGGGCTTTCTACCTGCATAGCCTTATGCTCAGAATGGAACTTTATTTCATTATACATAATTCTAAATGTGTTCATCGCTGTTGAATGGGTTATGGCATCAAAGAGGTCAAATTTCCCTAAATAGAAAATATTAAAGAAAAGAGAAAAGTCTCTACTCAAAATTAATCTGTGGTCAAAAGAAAGAGACACACAGTGTATTTCTTGATAACTTGTCCTGCACAAAGCCTTGCAGGTGCAAACCCTTTTAAACTGTTAATCCTTAATAAATGTCTTACTGAGATAAGAAGGTTATTGAAGTCTGTGCCATTTTATATGTAATCAAAAAATCCACTTTTGTTTACTCATTCATATTAGAGTAATTTTCAGAAAATGATCAAACTATGTTCTTGTACTTTATGTTCCTATTTAAAGGTTATAATCATCTGTGTAAAAAAACAAGAAAAAAAAATCTGAAATGGAGTTTCTCTTGACTCAGAACAAGTACAATAGCTTCTAGCAGAAACATTTTAGATAAAGAACAGTATGTTTAATACTTGAGATCTGCCGTGCCTTGTAAATTTAACTGTCTCCTTGAAATTTAATCAACAAAATGAATAACTGACAAAAATGTGCTACTCTGATTTATAAGGTAGCAAGAAAATATCATAAGTGGGTGTTAGTACAGAAACAAAAGTTATATATTGTAGCTACCTTTTGGATAACTATCGCAGATGGATGTTTGGTTTTTGGATTTTTTAGAATGAAATAATCTTCATATAAAATGCATAGTTTTCCTAGCTATTAACATGGAGTTATAACTTTATTATGCTGTTTGATTGATCCTGATCTTGTCTACTGTAGGAGTAAAAATTAAAAACAACTTGGCAAAGACCGCAGGACGGCTTGCTGAGCTTGCTGGGAATAGCCATAATAAAAATATCAAGCCCCTCTAGGGACGAGGTGACCAAAAATGTAGAAACAACCAAAGACATATCTTGACCAGTCTAAACATGCCCAAGTGAGTAACGGGCCACCTGGTGTTTATACTAGAAGGTCTGAGGCTTCATGGTCAAAAATAGTGGGTCATCCAGCCTGTAAAATGATTGCTTACACAAAGTGCTGATGTTTGAAATATTCAATTATATGTAACCGCGCCAGAATTTCCCGCTTTTCCCTTCCCCCTTGTGCCTCCCCCTATAAAAGTTCTAAACTTCCTGGGGTCTTCATCGAAATTCTCTCCCCTTCGTGGGATGAGTTTCTCTCCAAGGGCCCTTGTTAGTAAACTGCCTTTTGCCATTTGCATCGAGTCAGTCTCTCGTGTCTCCTCGGGTGCGCGCTGATCGGGACTTGAGTTGGGAGTCCTCTTCGTGGGTCCTTACATCTACCTTCAAATTAATATTTTTTTAAGTTACCTAGTCATCTGTAAACTAAAATAAAGATTCAGACAGGGAGAGAGATGAATATTGAACCCATATTACAGGAGTGTTAGTGGTAACACTTCATAGATACCAATTGTATTTCATTTGATTATCATAAAAACAGAAGATTATCACAATAAGTAAAATATTTGATGGTTTGTTTTATCTAAAAATTTTCAATGAGAATATGGAAGTCATGAGACTATGAAATGAGATAGATTCAAGAAATTCTCATGAGTCCTGAATTCGGTTGTGAACCCTTAGACTCTGGCGTTGTTTCTGTGAATGTAGTTTGCAAATATCACACGGTATCACAAATATTAATTTGTTAAGTCAACAAACAACTTTTGATGGCTCACTTATTGTGTTCTTTCTATTTGTTTGATATGAATATCTGCTTAATAAACACTTGAAAATCAATAAAGTTTGGAATAAGTGTAGCTAAATGGTAAAAACTGGTAGAAATTATTTTTAGCTGGAGCTAATTTAGAAAGCTATAGTGATATAGGCGCATATGGTCAGGGGTTTGGAAGGTGCAAAGCACCCTGATTGGTAGTAAGACTCTAAATGTCTGCATATATTAAAATGGTAAAGGAGTGCATACCCAACATAACAAAGGAATTGACTTTGTGTGTGTGTCTAAGTTGCTGGGTATTTTGTTTGTTTGTTTGTTGGTTTTGTTTTTGGTTTTTTGATATACATGATATTTTACATGTGTAAACTTTTGTTCATTTAATATCAAATTCTTAATTTCTGAGCTATAGATATAGCTCTAAATCCATTTACTACCACAATTGGAGCTAAGAACCTAAAATCCTAATAATTCACTTGTTGATTTTTCGGTATCATGCTTTAACCATATTTTTACTATCAGGCGTAAGTTTCATAATAGTCTTTGTATAATTGTTTTTTTAAAAAAGTAAATTATCCAAGTTAGAAGGGCCACAGCGAAACTCTTGCCATAGTATAGAAAATAAGAATTTTTCTAGCCTTGTGGAGACTTGAGCACAACAAAAAGGCTAGTACTAGCTCCTGTGTCTAACCATTTAGCATCCAGATCTACACACAGCTGTCTCCATGGATTTGTGCTGATCTGTTTCTGCAGAGAAAGAACAGACATTTCAGATGGACATGTGAAGGAGAGAGTAGATAGGCCTTTCCTATAGAATTGGCACATGGACCTGGGAAGTAGGACTAAGTCTGAAATCTGCAGATCAGGCAGGCAGCTACAGAGCAGGGGATGCTGATGCTCCTTGCTCAAACTGAGCATTCCTGAGGCCAAGTTGCCTTTTGAGGAACTGAATTTGTTCTCATAAGCTTTCCTGTGACTAAGGGAGGCTTACGCCAATTACAGAACCTAGTTTGCTTTATTAAAAACTGTTCTAATATGTTAGTAATATTAAAAAGTAACTTTGAAAACTGGTCTGGAATTGTATTTTGGACAAATAACTGATAATCTTACCCAAGGAAAAAAATAACATAGAAATTATTCTTCAGGGTGCCATCGCACTGGGAATAGCTATTCTTTGGCTTTGGAAAGAAAGCTATCTAAATAAAAATATCCACTTCTCTGTTACTAGACAAGGGAAATGAGTCTTCTTGGTGGGAAGAAGAATTTTATGTTTTCTAATAGTGTTTACATTTGTTTTTGTGTTGTCTCACCTCATTTTTAATTCTGCTTTGTTTCATATTTCTCAATTGAATGAAAAATAGACTAAAACTTTACATTTATAGGTTCATGATTGTATTTCACTGGATGCTGAGTTTCACATAAATGATCATCAATTCTAGAAAGAAATCACTTACCTGAAGACTTGTAGTATTCAAAGCAATTCCCAGAAAATGAGATCTGGAAAGCCATTAGGAATCGGGTTTGAGTGTGTGAAGCATCACTTGTAAGATACAAGTGTGTTCATATACACATTTAAATATTTCTTAGCACAGATGACTAAACATAATTTTCCAAGTGCATTCTCATTTCTTTCTAGAGTCTATAATTTTTTTTGCAAAATAATTATTCTACATTTTCAAGATTAGTCTTTTCATGCTCTCCTGATTTGTCTTGCCCTAATTGTGATGCAAGGAAGTACCTTCATAAAAGCCTACAACAGTTAAGAAAAGTTGATCTCAACTGTGCCAACTGTCACTTTGCTATGACAACAAGAGCTAGCTAGCTCTGTCCTGTTTTATTCCTTTCTGCTTGTTTTCTTCTCTCCTTTGTTCTCATCTCATTTCCTCCCTTCCTCCTTTCCCCACTTATTTCTTTCCATCTTTCGTTTCTTCTTTCCCCTCTCCTTTCCAAAGTTTCTCTCTCCCTAGCAGAGTTATTGTTGACTGCATTATTAGACTAAATTACCAGCCACATATTCATTTTGCAATATAGGAAAACATTACTCTTATCAACTTTTCTTTTATAACAAACAGCACTGGGATTATCTTTAACAGTTTAAACTGACATGGATTCATACATTGATCTTGATATCTATTTATTTTTCTGCTTTCTGAAAAATAACTACTTGTTAAAATAGTAAAATAAATAAACAATAGAATAATAAAATAACCCAAATTATCTACTTTCTAAAAAATGTGGCAGCTTTCCTCCTAATTTATCTTTTTCAGCTCCCACAGAAAGAGCCTCTATATTTCAAACTGAGAAGTGGTTGCACAGATTTTCATCAGCTAAGCAACAATAGATACCACAAACCCTAATAAAATCCAAATTTTGGGGCAATGTGATGGCTCATCAGGTATAAGTCCTTCCTGTGTATAGCCTGAGTTTGAGCCTCAAAATCCAAGTCATAGGTGGAAAAAGGGAACTATTTCCACAGAGTTGACCCATGACCTCCACTTGCATGTCATGGTGCATGTACCTACATACACAAACATCATGAATTCAAACACTTCAGGAATACATAAAATAAATTCTAAAATACACAAAAAACAGTTTTGTCTAAAGCAAGATAAAATGTATTTTGAATTTTAAGTACCTAAACATTAATATAATTTTGATGTAATAAGTTCATGGCTAATGAGAGTAGCAGATCATAGATGCCAAGAGAGGAAAATGTTATATGTATAACTGATTTTTCTCTCTGCTAGTGTTATTTTAAAAATGTTTCCTATTGTTCTAAAATACCGTTTGTGGTGAAAATCTTTTAGTAACCAGTGACAAAATGTAATATCTGGTGCATAAGTAAGGACATAAAATTATGGTGACAAGATTTTAATGATCATAAAAATCAAGGGAATAAACTTAAAAGTCAAAACTGCAGGTGGGTTTCTTCAAATATAACAACTGCTCATCAGTTACCAAATACCAAAATTATTTTCTCCACTCCACAGCACATGCAGACTACTTAATCTGTTAAGAAATAAAAACAAAGCTTTATTCCTGTGCCATTTTTTCCTGTTCATAATTTCTCAAGTTAAGGCTCTTGGCATGATAACATTTCCTGTTAATATAGTAAAAGGAAAATATTTTCTTTGATGTGCAAACTCTACATCTCATGGATTTTCTTTTTCTTTTTTCTCTTCTTAAATGTAGAAATAAATGATAAGAAGAGAAGAGAGAAAATAGAGTTGGGGAAGCAACGTAGAGATATTAGAAGCAATTGTATCTGCTATTCTGATACATAAGACAATGCAGACACATTATTTAATTATGCCCACAGATACAGACACCACACACACACACACACACACACACACACACACACACACACTGCTTAGACAGTTTTCTATTCTGTTAAATTCATGAAAATTAAACAGAGTGATGTCTCTTCCTCATGTTTGAAGAGAACCACCCTCTGCTCCCATTTCATTCCGACCAGAGCTTCTGACTTTGCATGTCTCTACATGGACATTTGTTTGAAAAATCCCCTGGGTTTCCTTTCCTTTTAAGAAAATCTTGTTTGTTAAATGTTTCTATATTGACTTATATAATTTCACTTTATTTATCAACCTGACCCAATTCTGTTTGTACCATTAGCCAAGTAGCCTACACTGGTAGTCTGTTATTTGGAATACAGTCCCACTGATTCTCCAGATTGTCTCTGACTTACACACTTTATACCTGAATCTTTGGTTCTCAGCCCAGTCTCCATTAGCAAAGCCAGTTAATAGGGCAGAGCACGAAGTTCCCAATGGGGTCTTCAATGGAAGAGTTAGAGAAAGAACTGAAGTTGCTGAAGGGGTTTGCAACTCCATAGGCAGAAAAATAATATCAACCAACCTGACACCCCCCAGAGCTCCCAGGGACTAAACCACCAACCAAGGAGGACAACACATGAAAGAGCCTATGGCTCCAGCTGCAAATGTATCAGAGGATGGCCTTGTAGGGTATCAATGCAGGGAGAGGCCCTTGGTCCTGTGAAGGCTTGATGCCCCAGTGTAGGGGAATTCTTGGGTGGGGAGGCAGGAGTAGGTGAGTGGGTGGGGGGAACACCCTCATAGAAGCAGGGGAGGGGGATTGGATAGGGGGTTTCCCGGGGGGAACAGGGAAAAGGGATAACATTTGAAATGTAAATAAAGAAAATATCCAATAAAAAAGGTAGGGAAAAGAAATTCTACCAAGAAGGATCTATGGTTTTAGAAACTATGTTCTGTGACTATGAGAGAGACCACTTTGGTAACTGGGATAAGATAAAATATGTTCTGAAGATATGGTATGGGTTCTACCCCATGGCAAGTTTTTATGCTTACGTCTCCCCCGTATTTCATTTCCAGTGATTCCCTCTAAGGATCTCACATCCAGTGCAAGCTTGCAGGTTTCAATGAGACAGTGGTATTACACCTGCAAATCTTCTGCTCTAGTCTCTGCACATAAACAAATCTGCTTTCACTTCTGGTTGCTTCTCTTCTTTTATCTTCACTGGAGGAAGTTTTTGGTTATTTTATTTATTTATATTTCAAGTGCTGTTCCTCTTCCCAAATTCTTTAATCCTTGATTGTTTTACCCACCAGTCAAAAGGCAATTACGAGCTGTATGTGATCAACAAAATAACATCCTTATCCCATCCTTATCCGCATCTCAAAGATAGCAAACTTACAAAGAAAGTACTTTACTTCCATTATACTAACCCTCTTGGTAATATCTAGCTTCATATCTGAATGCACCTGCTTTTCTGCTTATATTTATGCATTTTCATAAGAATGTAAACAAAACTTTAATGCCTCTTCACATTACTTAATTCTTTTCAGCCTTCATTAGTGCGTTCTTAAATATTCTCAAAGAAGATCTCAAAATAAAAATTAAAGAAATGATCTATTAGTTGGTTGAAGCATTCATGTAGTTAATATAAAGAGCACTAGTTTTAAAAATAGGAATATGGTTTTTCAAACTCATGTTCCAATCCTTAAACACAGGAAAGAAATATGTAGTTGATTGCGAAATGAAGTTTTAGGTTTTATAATGTGCTACTTAACCTAAGTAACTTTCAAAAGAAAGATAACATTTTATAACAAAGCAAACCAGTCCCATATAACAGTTATAACAGTGCATGAATATTTCCACTCTCTCTGCAATTGTCTGGGCAATTAGCAAGATAAATTTGAACCTGTGTTCTTGTCTGGTAAGTTGTACTCACGTTCCCTTGCTCTACAACACTCGCAGCAGAACACATAAACATCTCAGGAAATGTGAGTTCAATTTGTCCTGAATTCCTTAGTTAATACTGCTTTCTACATGGGCTTCTTACTAGCTCCCTTTGTAACTATGGGCTTTTGATTGGTTTTGTTTTGTTTGTTTGTTTTTCTACAATAAATTCTATGTTATTGGAAGTTATTTTTCTTTCCCACATATTTTAGTGCTATTAGATTCAATAGCAATTTCATTTAATTAGCTTTTTAAGAAGAAAGATGTTGGCTGGGTGGTGGTGGTGCACACCTTTAATCCCAGCACTTGAGAGGCAGAGTCAGGCAGATTTCCGAGTTTGAGGCCAGCCTGGTCTACAGTGTGAGTTCCAGGACAGCCAGGGCTACACAGAGAAACCCTATCTCGAAAAGCCAAAAAGAAAAAGAAGAAGAAGAAGAAGAAGAAGAAGAAGAAGAAGAAGAAGAAGAAGAAGAAGAAGAAGAAGAAGAAGAAGAAGAAAGATGTTTAGACAATTGTTGAAGATCTGACTATAGTCTTGCCTCTTGCCTTTCCCCTGATTGTTAGCCCATAAATAAGACAATCTTTTAGGCTAGTCCAATGGGGTACCACATTATCATCTCAAATTTTATTGAACAACATCCTGTGTATACTCACTTGCCTGACAGTAACTAGTTTGTCAGTTATGGTGTGGTCAAAATTCTATGGTTATATCCATCAGTGTAGACAATTGTGGAAGTTAGTGTTACACATGAGAACAACATATTCAGAGAGAGAGTTTTTCATTTTATTTTAACATGAGAACAACATATTCAGAGAGAGAGAGTTTTTCATTTTATTTTATCACATGTATGTATGTATGTATGTATGTATGTATGTATATAGGTATGTATGTGTGTGTATGTATATATGTATGTGTGCATGCATTTTTGCCTGCATATATATCCATGCAATCCACTTTTGCAGTTTCCCTAGAAGGGGGCATTAGATAACCTGGGACTTGAGTTACAATGACTATGAGTTTCCACATGGGTCTTTCGATCAAACATAGGTCTTCTGAGGAGGCAAACATTGTGCCTACCTGCTGAGCCAGGAGAAAGAGAGAAATGAGGTATAATATGATTTGGATGACTATGTACAGTCAAAAGTTAACATATCATAATAGTTTTCCTGGTAATAAATGAAGTAGGCACATAAGTAACTTGTATAGCACTTGGCTAGCATGTTTGGGGCACTGAGTTCAATTCCTAGTAAGTACCGTGTATAAAAAGCAATTAAGGGCTATAATAAGACACACTTTCCTTTTTTTAATATTGAATAAAGCATTCAAGGAAAAATTAAGAAAAATGTTAGAGATTCTTGGACTGAGATGTATACTCCTCAAACTCATGTTGAATTCTACGTGTTCAGTACCTCAGAATGTGACTGCATTTGCAAACATGAAATGTTAGGGGAAATAACACTTACAAATAAAACTTTCAATCTCAATCCTTATTCAGTAATGTTTATAATTAGAAAAGAACATTAAGATACTGAAAAGGGGGTTAGACAGTGGTAAGGAGCATGCACTGCTGTTCTACAGGACCAGAGGTCAGTTCCCAACACCAACACTGAGCTACTGACAACCATTATAACTCCAGTTCTAGGAGCAGCTGAAGTCTTTAGTCTCCTGGGTACCTGCACACATCCACAAAGACACACAGACTGACAGACCAACAGACAGTCAAAAACACACACACATCCACTCACCTGCACCCGGACACACATACACTTTTTAAATGTAAACTTCTTATTTTTAAGCATACCATGCCTGAATACTGTATTTACATTAAAGCACATACATAATTTTATAGAGAAAGACAAATATTTTAAAACATACTGAAAGAGACACCAGGGACAAGCAAGCACACAGAAGCACTGCTACGATCCAAGAAGAACGTGGACATGAAAGATGCCTACGAAGAACATGTACTTCTCTCTTCCACGGTTGTAAATTCAATTCCTCTCACAGCAATCTCCCTGGACAACCAATCTTTGACGGCAGTGTTAGATGAGCCACATAATACATTATATTACCAACCCCATTACATATACACAGGAATATGGCTGCTGGAATGAGGGTTTGTAGCCTCCTAGAAGCTATAAATCTTTATTCTTTAATAAATAAAAGCTATTAAAATAAAAACCTGTTAATAAATAAAAGCCATTAAAATGCTTATTCTTAAATACCTTTCTTTAATCATAAAATTGCTAGCACATACTATGTCTGTTTTGTTAGTTTGTTTTTCTACCAAGCCTTCTTAATCTTAGTCTGCTTTCACATTGGGCTTTCTCATTTTTTTTATCCTAGATTTCATCAGAGATTGACTCTTGAAAAATTGGGTGATAATTATTTATGCACTAGAAATTGAACTCACTGGAATAAGGTGATACTAGTTCTTCCCTAAGGAGTATCGTAGCCCCACTTGCCTATCTATATTTGACACTGAGTGCTTCTAGTTTGTTTTCTACAGCTGTAATAAAGGCCACAGCCAAAGGGAAAAAAACCTTGAGGAAGAATGAGTTTAGCTGCCTTGCAGGTCACAGTTCATCATTGTGGAAAGCCTTGGCAGGAATTCAGGGAGACCAAAACCTTTTTAAAAGGAACTGAAGCATTGACCTTAGAGGACTGCTGCTTACTGGGTTGCCCTCCAGAGCTGGCTCATTCTGTTTTCTCATACAACCTAGAAACACCTGCACTACCCACATCAAACATTAACTCGGAAAATTCCCCAATCAATTGCACTCAGGCCAACATGACAGAGACATTTTCTCCCGACCGGCATTCTCTCTACTCGGAAGAACTTACTCTGTGTCAAAATTGTCAAACTAACCAAGATAATAGTAATTTCCGTCTTAAAACAGAATCATTTCACAATCAACTATCTTAATTCACTCATTTCCTCATGCTGCTGTGAGGCTCGCACTCGTGAACCCTGTATTGTAACAGCTCTTACTCACCATGTTTATGGGATCAACAGGTCCAATGCTGTTTACATAAACATCAGTTTCAATTACTGTGGGTCTCACTGCAAAGTAGCACAGAATGGTTAATGATATCAAGGATTGAGAGAAACCTTAAATTTAGTTTTGCATCATATTAATTATATATTTCAATAATAATGTATCTCATTATGAAATGTAGTAACAAAAACTTGTTACAAAATTTGAAAATGATTTGAATTTGAAACTAGTTATATGACTATAAATCACTGAGTTAATATTTCATGAGTACAATGTAAAATATTATGGATATCAAAAATTGTTCACCAAAAAAATGTTCACCAAAATTACAACTAAATTCAATAAAATGTTTACCAGAATTTTTCTGAGTTAGTTCTAGGCTTTTAGGATTAGGAATATATATATATATATATATATATATATATATATATATATATATATATTTAAATTTAATGAATCTTTTTTAGTGAGTGTATAGCAATATTGCTCTCATAGAGTAAGGAAAAAGGTGTTGATTTCTAACTTTTGCTGTTTTCAAAGTGGTTATTTAATCCAGGATGGCTAATTTAAAGATGTAATGTGAAGTCACTAAATAGAGTTGAGATGATATATTGCAAGTGTCTACTAATTACAGCCGCTTTTGGCACAGAGTGCCAAAGTAGCATACATACTGAAGGAGGTAATGTAAGAAGCTGCTTGCACACCCGACTCACATGAGGATCTTAACAAATATTCATTCTTTCTTTTCTCTGTTTTGGTAAGGGTGTTCCTTGATGTTGCTGATACTCATTTTTACTGATCACTATAGAGATGTTTCTATGGTCCTCATCTATTTTGCTTTGAATGTTGTCCTTCGGGGTTTCTCAGGTAGTCTTCAGCAAATATATCTGATTTTGCCTATTCTATCAAAATACACATCAGTGGTCTGCATTTTAAATTGTTATAAAGTGATAAAATTTATAATTAAAACTTATCCACTAGAGTCCTGTATCTGATGATGTCTGAAGTCATTTGTTCCTATTAAACCTCTCTCTAATGAGATTTACCAAAATATTTGACAATTGTTTTTCTGCCAAAAAGAATATTTTTACATAGCTTCTTTAACTCTACTCGGCATCTCCATAAAAAAACATGCAAAGGACAATTTGTTTTGGTTCATTGGATTCTAGTTGAGAAAAGACAAAACATATTCACAAAGTAGACATGAGAGGATAAGAGTTTCAAGAGACAGATGTAGATACTTACAGCCAACCATTCAGTTGAGGTCGGGTCCACAATGGAAGAGTGATTGAAGGAATGAAGTTGCTGAAGGAGATGGCAACCTCATTAAAAGACCAAAACTGTTAACTAACCTGGAACCCTGGGAGCTCTCAGAAACTAAGCCACCAACCAAAGAGCATACACATGCTGGTCCGGGGCTCCAGGCATATGTGTAGCAGAGGACTGCCTTGTCTGGCCTCAGTGGGAGAGGATGAACCTAATTCTGTAGAGACTTGATATTGTAAGAAAGGAGGATGAAGGGTAAAGACCATCTCTAAGGCAAAGAGGAAAGGGGATGGGATGAAGTATTCTGAGATTGAGAGGACTGGGAAAGAGAGCATTTGGGATGTAAATAAATAAAATAATTAATTTCAAAAAAATCACTTGCAAGAAGACAATCTACCATGTTTTCCAGAGAACTTGATATAGGAAATGAGGAGAAAAGTTACCTTGTAGTTAAAAGTTTATCTGCCATAACAGCATGGCTGAAACCATATTGTTCGGTTCATGTTTCTATCACTGAAAGCTTTGTATGCTTTCTCTTTTTTAACCTCATATATATTACTTCTGTTCAAGGGTTGTGTTAGTCTTCACTGGATTTCCTTTCTCTTTTGCACAGTGCCAAATCTGTCAGTTTCAATGTTTATCAGGCTGTCATCCACTGGCCTATCTAACAAAGCCCTCAAGCTACAAAATTTCAGTAGAAATTTGTAGACATTTTTGCAAAACAGTGCTTACAATGACATGTCAATGATTAGCGTCTGCAGGTGGAGAATGACTCATTCTCTCCATAGATTTGTTTACACGTTCCCAACAACAAGAACTATTGACTATTATATCTATTTACCTAACCAGAAATATAAATAAGTCATTTTGAAGTAGCTTAAAAGAAAGTTGAGTTTCTAGACTAATGTAAGAAAAGGTAATTTTAATTGCCATCCTCATGTAGTTGTCTTAAATAAAAATAGGTCACATAATTTAGAGGTTTACAATCTATATGAGACTGATGACCTCTAAGATGAGTGCCTTTACTTGTCATTTATTTCTGCTAACTATTTACTGGTGGCAATAAATACATAATTAAGCTAATTACAGCTAGTATTTAAAGGATAATTTTTATGAAGCAAATTAACAACAATATAAGGGGTTCCTCAGTTGAATTTGTAAGTATATTTATTGCCTTTTCTAAGCAATTACAACTGATCTAAATAAACATACAACTCTTTCATAATCAGATTTTTCATTTATACACATAAATCAACAAATATTCGGTTTCTGCATTTATTGTGCAACACTTACTGCCTACAGTAAATACAAATGACTACAGGGTATTTATTTTACAAGACATGTTTAGCATATTAAAATGTAGGAACTTCTGCATATTAATCAGTTAACCTGACTCCATAATATCAAAATTTCTAAACTAATTATAAGATGAAACTGTATATATTAGTCAAATATTAACTCTGGTGTTAGGGGACAGGCTACATGACCTTCACGTAGTGGGAGAATTGCTTGCCAATATCAAAAAGCAAGGCCACTGAAGTTCCCACAGAGGAAAGATCATCATCAGTTCAAGACAAAATATTTGTTGTTGATATAGATTATTTTAATACTTTCTTAATAGGTAAACTACTGGTTTGTTGTATAAGGAAACTAAGTTTGTATAAGAAATGTGTGATGTATTTTTCAGGACTGGATTTTTTAAGACCAAAAACCAGAATGATAACAAGATGAAAATATTACTAAAATGAGAAAACAGTCTCCGTGTTTGTTTATAGAACATGGACAATTTTCACGGTTTCCTGTTTGTTTTCAGTGGTGAAAAAATATTCCATTAACAATCATGAAATTCATATTTTCCAGCTATGGGTCCTATTTTATATATATATATATATCATTTGGTAACATTAGCTATCTGGTAATTAGTTAAGGTCTTTTAAATTGTAGCCCTACACAAGATGAGGAGATATGGATGTAAGAAAATTACAGAAAATGTTTCAGATTAATTTGAAAACTAAGCTTAATGATTATAAGACAAAAAATACAGAATTAAGGAAAGAAACAAAAATCTGTATCTTCTTTATCACAGTGCTCATTGCCCCATGATTGACTTATACTATAAGTATTGTTTATAGGTAAAAATTACTCAAAATCAAATGCCTTTAAAAGTTGAGAAAATATCTTCTTGGCATTATGTTTGCAAAGTGGGACAATGGCAACATTTCAATGATATTTAGAAAGAAAAAAATATTCCAGATCAATTCAAGAGAAAAGTAATTTAGAGGGAAATGCCATTTGACCTCACAAATTGACTTCTTAAGAGTCAGCACATATTATGTTTAATTCACCAATATACACATATATCAAAGGTCTTCCCTGTAGCAGTCTAACAATAATCAAGAGACCCATGCATTGATAACAAACTGAGAAGAGACTGCATTAGTTCTGTAAAGTTCTTTCTTAGATGTGGCTTTAAATATTCGTTTCTAAATTGCTATACATTTTATTTATTTGGAGGATTATAATATAATTACATTTCTCCTTTCCATTTCTTCCTTCTAAAACTTTTATCTACCCAGAACTTTTCGGATTCATGACTTCTTTTTCTCACTAACTATTATCACATGCAAGAATGTATGTGTATATATGTATATTGCAATCTGCTCTGTCAGTATAATATTGCTCGTATGTATGTTTTCATGAATGATCATTTGTCACTGGACAACCACTTTGAGTCCTCTTCCTATGAATGGCCATCTCTCCTGTTCTAAGTTTTCCTCAGTTGCCTACAGTTCTTTGTACAGGATTACAGCCTCATGGTCCTTGTACCATCCATTTTGGCATGTCCAGGTTGGGCTCACATTTGGACTAAACATACTTCTATAAACATACACCAAGATGATAAGAGACATCCCAGAAGGAATAAATATACAAAAAACAGAAGTTCAGCTTAACTTGACCATCTTCATAAGAGAAAGAAAATATAAATTATATTTAATAAGGGGACTTCGGGATCATGCATTCCTGGAAACATTTTTCCAGTCTCTCTCAGACTGTTTCAGCAGAGTATCAGCCTTTTAAATAACATTGATTTGAAAATTTATTGCATTTTATAATAATTATGGTTTGATCTGTATGTATCTTTTTTCAACTATAGTTTATTACAGCAGTTTGTTTAAGTCAAACCTGTAATACATGGTGGAAGTTTTTACAGACTTTTCTTACTGTCACAAAATAGTCATTAAATCAATTAAACCATACAATTGATTGAGACATTTTATGAAACAACAGTTTTTTTTAAAAAAAACACTATGTTTATGAATTTTATTTCATATAGAAATAACTTCAGGAAACCAAACATATTACTGTTTTCAAATGGTACAAACCCAATTCCATACAGATCTTATTGTCTAAGAGTTTTTCACAATGTCTGTTTTCACATTCTCATATTTCTTCCTAAATTTGCACTTTAGTTATTAAACCATGGTCAGAGTTTAATGAAGTTTTCTTCAAATTTCTTTATGGAATTAAATATCTAAAAATTACTTGTCCAATAAACAATTTTACCCACACAGTATAACTAGGAGAGTTATTAGTCAACTTATTTTGAGATGTCTAACTCTAGTTTGTTTAGCAGAATTTTGCCCAATTACTAAAATGAGTCAGGGACCTTAATTGTCAAGATATTTTTCAGTATTTATTCATTTATTACCAATTTGGCAAATTCAAAAATAGAGACAAAAGTGATTCTTTTTATCTCACTGAATCCTTATCCTGAAATAATTAGAAATGGAACATGGATAAACAATATCAATGTATTAGTGTTATCATTATCATTCTGATGGTTGTATAGGGTATACATGAAATAAAGATAAATACAAATATATGTTGATAACCTCATCTGCTTGTATAAGAAAATCCTGAAATACTTTGGATGTAAGTAAACAAAATAATGCAGAGATGAAGAAAAATCTGGAGGGAAACAAGTGTTTTAAAATGATAGCTGTGTGAAGACAGTGATAGCCTTAAGAGAGCCCATAGGATTTACTGAAGAATGCCTGTATTATTAAAGATACTGAATTGTGATTGCACATCTTTCAACAAAGAAAACTTCAGGTCCATCAAGCAGGTTGTACTATCAGTAAGTTAGAGAAAAATATGAGTAAGTTCTGTGAGATACCCAGGATTTATCTGCAACAAGATCAGTAACATGGAGTGGAGTTGGGAGTCCTGCATGAAATGTCCTCAGGTATTTGGTATCCCCAAGTTATGTGACAAACTGAATATAAAAAGCTGCTAAGATTTTAGGATAATATAGAAATTGTTTAGTTACTCCAGGAATATATGTGCAACAAAGGAACCAGAATCTAAATACAAGTCTTAGGCCCAGACAACTGAAGCCACTATTGTTCAGTAGAAATAGTCAGTGATAAGAATATTCTAAAACACTTCTCAACTATTGAAATTAGGCAATATTCACTTAATTTCCCATATGTCCAAGAAGAAACTGAAGAAGAATAAACTGTGTGGTCAAAGTAGTGTATAACTCTGCCTAAAGTTCCAACATTTCCAACAAAATGGAAAATGCAGTAGTGCAGAGAAGAAGAAAAAAATCTGTGCTCAAATTCCAAAATGGCTTTCTGGGAATAGATAGAATCAGAAAAATCCAGGCAAGGGGGACAGAAGTGAGGGGGAGAAAGAATTGAGAACAGATTCTCTTAGAAATACCTCAAACGTCTCACTCTGTATGACTTTTCTTCTGTTAACAGAATAAAACAAGATTTGTGAGAGAAGGAAGTCTGTAACAAGCTTCAGAATGATGTGAAAATCCCATTAAAGATAACTTGTGTGTCATCAATCTGAAGATACTTAAGAACATGTTTTGAGACTAGAACAAACAGTAAGAAAAAAGAAATCTTTGACTAAGTGTGTTATAAAAGAATATTATTCAAAAATAAGGTGTTTCTGGGCAGAGCACAATGTCAAAAGTGAAAATAGAAACATGCTTTAAAAATTGAATGGGGAAAGAGAAAAATAGTGAAAGGAGAATTATATGTTTCTACAAAGGAACAGAATCCAACAATCCAAATGTCATTCAATCCCCATCAACACAAAAGAAACATCACCACCACAGCCACTAAATGCTATGTGTAGAGCCTGAGAACATCGATGGTAAAATATCTACAAACCACAAGATAATTAGACAAAAAATTATTTCAAAATTTATTTAAAGTCATAATAATGCAATATGGGAAAAAATGCTTACAAGCAGTAAGCCATAGAGACCCCAAAGGAAAAATCCTCAGAGTAGCTGCCTGTATTCAAGCCAGTATTCTAGAAAGAACACTAATCACTTTGAATCAGAAATTCAGATGGTAAGCCTGAGACATAGTCCCTGTCCTTCACAAAGCTGAGAAAGAAGCCTGTTGCTTGTGTACAAAGATGGAATCACAGGATGACCAATAGTGAATACTTTAGAAATGTAATAATAGAGTATAATCATTATAAAGAGATTAAATACATGATAAATTCAAGGTCAGCAAGTGTGACGAATTTACTGATAATTAAAGCCAAGAAGAAATCATTGCATTGGAATAGAAATAGTAATGGAATCATGTGAAACAAACAAACAAACAAACAAACAAGCAAATAAATGAATCTTCCTGGCATTAAATACATAAAAACAGATTCTTTAAAACAATCAAGTGCTTGGGGGAAAACTAATTAAACAGAATGATGTTTGGAAATATATTAGTAAAACCATTTTTTTGAAATATTACAAAACAATTGAATAAACCTATCACAGAAAGAGCAACTTAAAATCATATAAGCATCAAAGAATAAAGCATTGAACTGTCATCACACTTTTCAAACTGAAAAAGTTGAGCATGCCAGAAGCAAAGTATGCTATTAAGGGGAAACTCAGAAAAGAAAGAGAGCACTCGAGCTTTTACATCTGTATGTACATTTAAGATCAAGTCAACAAAAAAGGCTTAATATTCATAAATGATGAAGGAAAATCTGCCTACAGAAAGAATGACTCAAGATATAAAAATGACAAGAAAGACTATTGATTAAACTGATAAAAATGTAAGTTTAATAATGCAAATATAGAATAAGATATTGGACCCAAATGAAAACTAATTGAAAATATTGTTTTCTGTGAGATCACAAACATAGCAAGTAGACTCCTAGTGAGTATTATTAGGTGGGACTGCATATTAACTGATGCAGCAGGGGGTTAATTATCAACATATGCTCTGATAGCATATTCTGAAAATTCATAAAACAATGTTTAAAATAAAAATTATGAAATAGCAGAAAACATAATGAGGATTGTACATCAACATTCCTAGATATGATGGTTGAGAAAACATTGCTTGTAACATTAATAAATACCTAAGACTTGAATGAGGACATGTAAAGAAACTACATGGGAAATATTTTAAGTACTCTTAGAAATCACAACCTAAATGTGAACGAATGGAAAGTCAGTCCACATTGTACTGTTGGAAGATTCCATATTATCAAGATACCATTTTTTTTAAAGAAATTTTCTAACCGCAGTACAATTCTCATAAAAAAATACCAAAAATTTTAGGACAAATATAATGGTAGTAAAGTTGATATATTCAAACATATGTGCATGTTAACTCAGGTAACTCTAAAAATTAAAGAGACAATAGAATTATGAGATAATAGCATTAAAGGATATTATATATTAACAGTATTATAGTATTGAATGCTTTTGAGGTTTAGATCTCAAATTTTAAATGTCATTCCAAAAATCCAATAAAAGTACAACAGAATTCAATGTCCTTAGAGGATGAATGAATTCTAGTTCTAGGTCAAGATAAGCTAGAATATTACTATATTAAATACTATATATCATATACTATAACAGTATATTATGGATATATTATATACTACAGTATTATACTATATACTACAGTATTTCTAGTACATAAAATACGCATGAAAGTGAAGAAGCAAATGCTTAAAATATCATATATAATAGGAAAGTAACTCAAGTAATAGGTAAAATAGTTCATGATACTGAGTAAACAGAATAACAATTTGGAAAATATAGTTAGATTTAGAATTTATACCGAATCCAGGAATTAATTCAAAATATGTGATTAATGAAGCATAACATGCATAGAGATACACATTAAGTTCTAAACTTATATGCTCTTATGAGGGCTAAATATGCGGATATATGGTAGAGACATTAGGATCCTGTCCTAACGTTGGAAAAGAAAGCTGTAAGAAATACAGAGGCGGATGCTCGCTGCCGAACTTTGGACTGAGCACAGAGTCCCCAGTGGAGGAGTTCGAGAAAGGATTGAAGAATCTGAAGGGGTTTGCAACCCCATAGGAAGAACAACAATATCAACCAACCAGACCCCCCCCCCCCCCACTCCCCACCCATAGCTCTCAGGGACTTAACCACCAACCAAAGAGTACACACATAGAGGGACCCACGGCTTCATCTGCATATGTAGCAGAGGATGGCATTGTAGGTCTCCAAAGGGAGGAGAGACCCTTGGTCCTGTAGTATAGGAAATGCCAGGATGGGGAGGCGGGAGTGGGTGAGTGGGTGGGGGAGCACCCTCATAGAAGCAGGAGGAGAGAAAGGAGATAGGGTGTTTCCGGAGGGGAAACCGGGAAAGGGGATAACATTTGAAACGCAAATAAATGAAATACCCAATAAAGAATATTCTAGAAAACGTAAAACAAGAAAGGAAGAGAGAGAGAGAGAGAGAGAGAGAGAGAGAGAGAGAGAGAGAGAGAGAGAGAGAGAGAGAGAGAGAACCGAGGGCTAGATTGAATGTGATGTTTGTATTTAAGCCAAAACTACAGTTCAAAATCATACCTCATAAAACATGTATATGAGTATTAATGCCTAGGAATGTGTGTAAAAAACAAGTAATTTTCTACCATAGTCCACTGGGAGAATAAAAAAATGAGTGATACACAATAGTAATGAATACGTCTAAGGTTTAGATCTTGAATTCTAAATGTCCTTACAAAAAAACAAATAAAAGTACAAGAGAACTCAATGTTCTTGGAGGACGAGTGAATTCTAGTTCTAGGTCAAGATGAGCTGGAATGTCTGATGTGAGGGAAAAAATCTTGAGCTTATAAAACAGTAGGGACACTTACACAAACAAAGGGGACAAATTATAAGAAACTCCTGTGGTTGAAGGTTTCACATTGTAGAATACAATGAATAATGACAATGACGGATTATGAAGCATAAAGCAAAATAATGGCTTATGGTCTTTGTTGATGATATTAATTATAGGCAAGCAATTGCAAGAGGAGGAGGCACTGTTTTTTATGATAGAATTACAGTCAATACTCATAAAATGAATAATGGCCATCTTGAGCCTGTTTGGAAAGTAGGGCAGGAACAATTGTCACAGGTATGACTCACTGATGATCTACCAATAATGGACAGGTCTATGCTGGAAACTTTAGCACAGTTTCACAGTATCACTTTAAAATAAATTAACCAGTAAATGGGAACATAGCACCTTTTAGAGACAATTGCAAGATGATACTTAAGCATATTAACAACGTTTAATATCACAAGCAACACGCTAGACTAGGATTGAGCAGTAACACATCTTCCTGATGCAATGCACTGAAAGGGATCGAATCACTGCTGTGAGATTCTAAACAAAAGACTAACAAGACTATAATAAATCTATTAGGCAAATTCAAACTGAGGGGCACTTAACTGACTAGTGCTCTTGGTCTCTCTCTCTCTTTTTTTAAATTAAAATATAATTACCTAATTTTCCACTGCCTCTTTCTTCCCTTGACTCCTTCCTGTGTACTCCTCCTTGCTCCCAGTTGAAACCCTCAATGAGATGTCTCCATTAAGTCCCTCCCCTCATGGCTCAGAACACTCAGCTGCAGAAGCAGTGGTGAAGCCAGAGTGGATGGAGTATACCAAAGAACCCAAGGCCTTCGAGATACAGCAGAATTGGTTCACATATGAACTCAGAAACAGACAGTGACAGCATGCACAGGGCCAGAATGGTCCAAACCAAATGGAGTCCTAGAACTGAATAGGATCCTAAAGCTGAAAGAAGAGGGAGACACAGGGCGTCGTCCATAACTCACAAGCTATCTCTGACTCATACCCACTTCTAACAAACAATGAACATATAAGTACATAATGAACATGTAAGTACATGAATAAATGTATGCATATATATGTATGTACATATGTATATCTCTGTGTCTATATACATTTACTGTGCATTTTCTTTGGCTTCTTTGTATTTGGTTGCTTTGTCATACTCTAATTTGTTCATTTTGATTTATCCTATTATATTTTATTATTATTCCTCAGTTTTATGTTTTCTGACAAGAGATAGAAAGAGAATAAAACTGCATGAGAGGAGAGAGAGGAGGCGTCATATAGATATATATTTGCCTAATCATATAAACACATTCTGCTTAGAATGCTTAGGGCTTAGTTTTAACTTACATATACATATGTATATATACATATCTGATTGTGTGTGTGTGTGTGTGTGTGTGTGTGTGTGTGTGTTTTCAGGACTGATTGCTTGATTGATTCTGAATAACCAAAGAAGACTACTTCTATTTCTCTATTAATTTACTAAGGTCATATAAACACAAATACTGCAGGATGTCAAGAGGCATAAGGTTAGAAGATTTGATGTTTAAGTAGTAGCCTTGTGACAATACTCTTCTCTTAATTTCTCTTAAATTGAGTTTCTAATGTTAACATTGCAGATAATTGAATTATAAATACAGATTTTTATTATAACAATTTTAAAATGAATTTATTTAAACAACCTAGGAAAAGAGATAATGTATAAGTACTAAAATAAACTAAATTAATAAATCCAATATTTTACAACAGTGAAATGGTCCTGCAACTATTCACCACAGAAAATTGGCAAAGAAATAACTGGAACTGATATAAAAAGGAAATTGAAACTTTATTCAAGATTTTTTATAGATAAAGAAACAGATGGTTAATAAAATCAATGATAAATGGAAAATACTAAGATCATAGGAACATTAAAAATAAAAAATATAAAACTATTGAAGATGAGCAATTTAAAAATATAACATTCATTTTAATGATTTTCATCAAAATTTGCACACAAGTTTTAACTTTGCATGTAATCCACTAAAACTTTTATATACTGCAGATATAGCCCACAAACAAAATTCTATTCCAACATAAATTTTCTAAGGTTTTCTTCCAAATATTTAAGGAAGTATATACATTCATGTCAGATATCCAGAGAATAAAAGAAAAGTAATGTGTAACTCATTAGTCTATGTAACTAAAATCATTTTTAGAAAACATAGAGACAATGCAAACAGCAACATGGCCAATCAATCACTATCCTACGCACACACAGATACAATGTTATTAAATGAGGTATGAGATGTAAGTTAGTATGGTGCTTTACACTGGGGTAAACATGCAAACAGATGAAACAATGGAGAAACTGCACCCTAAATTTTATATATAAATCAAATTTATTTAAAGCTTGACTGACTTTTTTTTAAAATATTTATTTATTTTATGTATTCACCATTACTCTCTTCTAACTCACCAGAAGAGGGCATAAAACCCCATTACAGATGGTTCTGAGCCACCATGAGTTTGCTGGGAATTGGACTCAGGACCTCTGGAAGAGCAGTCAGTGTGCTTAACCTCTGAGCCATCTCTCCAGCCCTTGATTAAAGTTATTCAATAATTAAAACTTACTTGTAGATAATACTGAAAAAAATATGCTCTATATCAGAAAGTGTTTCAAGTTTTAGGGGGATAAAAGCCTTGCAATATAGGAAGAGAATATAACAAGCATAGTGTCTTAAAATATTCTCATACCTACCATCATTCCTATACATTACTGAAATGTAAATTAGTCCTCTGGGATCAGAAACAAACCAAAACTGTTGTGTCCTGTATTCAAATCTTGTCATGGCACTTTTGAATGAAATTAAACAAGTAATGTAGTCATCATTGTGAAGACAATCACATCTTTATATTACTAAAACAAATATACAATTATTGTACAATAAATAATGGTTAATCAATGTTGTGTACATATACAAAATTGATTTTATTAATATAGATTGAATGTACATTCTAGGAAAATACAATTACTGTTCTTAAAATCTTCAAGGATACCTATTATATTTAAGAATATTTCTATTATTATAATAATTTTAAGGAAAAATAATTTACACCATTAACCGTAATAAACTCAGGAAATTCTTCTACATGTATGAAATTTGTTGTTAAATGTAATTTTAAGACACTTTCAATTAAATTTGGTAAATTTTTGTTTGCTTATTTGGTTTTGTTTTGAAGTTAATGTAAGAACCTTCAGAGTTAATTGTTTTGTTAAATGAAGACATACTTGCCAGGGCCTTAGAGATACAATGGTGAACAGAGTTGATTCCTTCAGCAACTTTGCCATCGCTTCTTATAGTCCTCTATTAATAAAATATGTTCCCTTGCCAGAAATGTAGTACCTTCAATTATTTTTTGGCACCATCACTTTTATGATTCTCTTTAGTCTTCCAAAATATTTTATCAAAACTCCTTGCTAACACCTTTTATAGTATCAGTTGACACAAAACCACATTAAAAATATTTGTTTTCTGTTTCCTTTCAGAACATGAACTCTTCAAAGACTCCTGAGCACAGCTGTTAACAATCCTTATCCCCATGGTTCCAGCTGTATATGTAGGGGAGGATGGCCTTGTTGGGCATAGGTGGGAAACAAGGCCCTTGATCCTGTGAAGGCTGGATGCCCCAGTGTGTGAGAATTAGAGGGCTGGGAGTGGAAGTGGGGGGTGATTGGGGGCACATCCTCATAGAAGCAGGAGGAGGGGGAATGGGATAGGGGTTTCTGGGTTGGAGGGAAATGGGGAAAGAGGATAACATCTGAAATATAAATAAAATATCCAATAAAAATTAATTTCAAAAAATAAAACAATCCTTAACCATAACAATCTGGAACATCCATTGAATATAAGATAATGACTAAATTAGTACCAGTGGAGTCATCAAAATCCAAGATTGATACCTCAGACTTACCGCCTATGTCGGGACGAAGTTTGTTATCATAACCTTGAAGCAAAGAGTTGAGAATTTGTGTGATATCTCCTTCATGAATTTTTGGTGCCAAGACCCATGTTTTATTCATCGTTAAATCTTCATCATCTTCATCATCTGCTTTATCGACGCTAAATTATTCAAAGAGAATGTTGTGCAGAAAAAGTTTTATGAAAATGTGTATTTATAAATATGTAAGTTACTTCAAAATTGTAACTTATATGGTTCTATGAAAACAGGGCAAACATATATATCACTTTAAATTGTAATAGCATACAAGGTAATACTAAAATAAGAAATACATTAAAAATAAAGTCCACTACGCATGCTAAAGAAAATATTGAATATGTCTTTAAACTGCTCCATAACATAAACAGAATATTTAATAAATATATGAAGATTGCTCCTTAGACTTGTTCAGAATGTAACACCCAACGCTGCATGTGGTGACTTGGTAATGTTTACAGTAAATGATTAAAATTAAAAGTGAATAATCATAAGGAAATTAGTAAAGGTCTAGCAAAATATATAAAACATGAGTATATTACAAGAATCAGGAAAGCATATAAAGAACCATTTTACTAAGGAAGGAGTAAAATTTTGTATTTATAATCCTTTCATTAAAGACCACCAGACCAAAAACTTCAAGACAGAAACTAGTAAAAGAATTAGATTTATGTCCTTTCTCCTAACTCATGCCCATTATCTACAGTCTGTCCTTACTCGTCTCCTTACGTTTAACTTTTCCTCCTCTCTTCTCTGTAGTGGACTCTTTTCTGTACTGTTGTCCTGTACTCTTATGTGCATTTGGTTATATCTCTACATAGAAACACAGATATATTTATAATAAGCATAAGAATTCATTCTATTACCTAATAATGGTAAAGACATTCAAGTAAAACAGATATAGATTCAGGTATAATATTTATATATAGATTAAAAATAGAAAATAGAATTAATGGATTTTTTATCACAAAGTTTAACTACCCCATTCTTGTTTAATGGAAATCATTATAGACTTGTCAGCAGACTATATTTTATGTCTTTAGTTATTCAGTGAAGAAGGTCCAACACCTAAACCTAATATTGAATAACTCAAGGATATGTATTTTTCTAAATTACTTACATCAGTATATTTAAATCTTTATGCACTATTACTATATATCTATTGGTGTCACCACAAATTGTTAGTAAATAATATTCTTTTTTATGTATTTAATATGTGTTTGTCTATAGATTATATGTAAAATGTCCTCAGATGGGCCATGGGTAGAACTTTGATCTTCAGCCTGTGAAACCACTGAAAGGTAATGGGATCTTTGAAGATGAATTCTTGTATAGTACAGTTACATAACTGGGTTATGCCTTTGAAAGGCATCATGGACCACCGTTCTCTTTGTATCCCTATCACTTTGCTTCTAGATTTCCAAGAGAGTACACAAGCTGTCCAATATTGCTTTTACCTCACTGTCATGTAGCTTTACTAACCCAACATAATGAAATCAACAGTTACATGGTGAAACCTCCAAAATCATGGACCAAAATAAGACTGTTATCCGCATGCCTTGATTTATACCTGTTTTTTTTTGTTTTTTTTTTTTTTTTTTTACAGAACAAAATGTTGAGCAATGAAACATTAACTAAAACAATAAAGGGAAGCTTGATTTTAAAGAATTTCATGTCCTAATTCATCTCTGTCATGATTTTGATATTTTCAGCTAGTAGCTAGCTGTGTTTAGTTTCTTTACAATGTGTGTTTGTTCTTTTCTATTCAGGCATACTTCTCAGCCCAATTGCTTCTGACTTGGCCAGTTCTTCCTGCAAAAGAATTATCCAAACCTTGACTTCAAATATTAAATAATATTAAATAACCTTGGCCTCAAATATTAATAAGTATTAAATAATACTCTTTAAATGGTTTTGAAACATAAGTTATTAATCATACCAAGGTAGATTGTCTAATCCTATATAAATGTACCATGGCAGATAACTAGTTGTATTAAAGGGTACTTGATCTTTTTAGTCCAAGAACAAAGGTGACATGGGCAAGCCATAACAGAACTATAGTGTTCAAGCAGCCTAGGTTTGTAAGCCACAAGCATTTCAGATCAGTTTGCAACCAACAGGATTTAACCTGGTATTTTCCTACTTATAATGTCACCATGGTTTTTTGTATTTTTATTTCCTGTCTTAGAAAACAAGTAGACATATACTTGTGACTCTTGCCTCCGATTGTTTTCTCCAAACTTTCCAATTTCTCTCGCCAAGGCCACATCCTGTACAGAAGAAGACTTAGTCTGATCTTTGCTCTTTCATTTTATCCTACTTAAATGATGATGTAAAACATGTAATAGAATGTACTTTTTGTACAACCTTAGGAAATATCCTTTGTAGAGTCACAAGCTAATTGACAGCTCCATGCTTCTGCCTTATTATCTGTATTCTAGTACATTATCAATGGAGGAATAGCACCTGAGGGGATTAGTTGATTTGACTATGATCTGTTGGTGGATCTGAGACTCTGACAGTTGCACTGCTCAGCAAAGAGAATGAAATACTGCTTTCATTGAGGGAATACTTGCAAATGAAAATGATGGCTTTCCCATACACTTCAAATAAAGCAGTAGCTATTACAAATAATAAAAATAAACTTCTATAAAGATTTATTTATTAGAATTTTATACAAGTGATTCATTGTTTCAATTGTCTTTTATATATTTTGCAAATTATCGTTATATAACCTTATATTAATTTCTTAAAAAGATCTCATTGTTTTCTCTAAAATAAATAAGTATACACTTAGGCAAACTAAGACATTGAAAACACTGAAATTCTAAAAACTCAGGATGGTGAGACATCTTGGAATATAATTATTGGAAGTTAGTTATCATATAGAGGCTGAGACATTGTTAATAAGCTCTGTTTTAAACTCCCTTTCATCTCTCAATCCATGCTATAGAGAAGGAATATTTAGTAGGTGTGGAAGAATTGCTGAATAATATAAGTATATATCCTTCTCTTGAAACATAATCGCAGTCAAATCTCTCAGTAAATTAAAGATTTTTCACCCTACTTTGTATGGTAAACTTTGATCAACAAAACCACATTTATAATGACTTATATTTAATATGCAGCACAGAAAAGTGATCTTGTTAATATTATAGAACTATTTTTTCTTACTTTATCACATAATATAAAAGAAATTTCGTTAATTCTAATTTCACTACACCTTCCTTGAAGCTATCCAAATCAGTTTAAAAATATTTGTTAAGTATTTTAATATCATATTGGTCTTACTTAGATAATTAAGAATACTATTTTTGAAACATAATTTTTACACTCCACTGGTTATGTAGATCTTGTAAACAGTTTGGAGATTAATGTAAAATTGACATAGTTTGGGGAACAATAGGAACTAAATCTTCATGACTAAATTTCCTTTACTCACATTAGAAGTTTTCTGGACTCATTCTCAAAGAAGTCTATAAGCAATTCAAATTCATGTAAATGTAACCTCAATGAGTCTTTTAGTCTTTATTATGTAATTTTACTAATTGTCTACTATGATAATTAATGGTTTCATTGCTATTTCAGCCATTGTGCCTACTAAATATCAATGGTTTTAAGGAACTTTACCTACCCTTAACTTGTGGTGGTACCTTTGACACGTTGTCATCTAATATACATTAATTCTGGGGAAAACACATACATCTCTACCTCATAGGTATGAAAAGGTTTACAAGATGCCTTATGGGTTAAATAATAAAAAGCAGATTTATTTTTTTGTTTCTAAAATTTATATAATCTAAAAAATTGAGCCTTCTGAAGTTTTCCTGAATGACCTGATTTATCTTTACTAAAGATGGTGGGGTATGGATCTGCTACTTTGGAGGAGCCCACATTACATAGTATGAATGAAGTGATTGAAAAGTCTACAATGCTTCCTTCTCCATCTTTTGGTTCCAAGAAGGTAAAATAACTTCAAAGGATCACACTTCTGAAAGTGTGAATATTAAGGAATCACACTGTCTCTGTGAAAAAGGCTTTCTAAGAAGACTGGTCTCCAACACAGTTTTCATTCATTTATGGAGAAATTACCATGTATTTAAAATGTGTGGAATTCTGGAAATGCAGACAAATAGCATAGCATTACTGACTTAGTAAAGATTTCCTAAAACACAGTAGATTAGTCAAACAAATAATACTGAAAAACATTGCACATAACTGGGTTTATTGAGTTAAGAAACAGCAGACATTTTATAATATGAGTATGCTTTAGTAAATAACTAAATACTCACATAATAGATTGTTCATATGTAATCAATTAATGCTTATAAATAATCTGAAAAGGGGGCTAGGAACTTAGCCAAGCATTTGAGAACTCAAGAATATGCTTAGTATGCATGAGGTCTGGAATTTAATCTCTAATACTTACCAAAACTATAAATAAAAGGCATTATGATCACAAGAGCATATGAATATAACATTAAGCAGTTTGTCTATCATTTATGTATAAAGTGAGTCTAAGTATTTGATGAGAAAACAGGTAACATGTATACTCAATATTTTATACAAGTGAAACCACAGATGTTATTCTTTATTTAACAGTATTATACAATTTTCCAATATATAATTTATAATATGAATGAACAGAGAGAACCTAATATAGAAGTATTCACAACCTAAGAATGAACTTCTGCTGTATCTATACCAGAAGGAGTTCTGAATTGAATTTCTAATCATAGAAAATAAATAATTAAATGGAGCTTTTTCTGAGGAAAGATAGTACATTATTCTGTCGACATTATTATCATGATAGCCCTGAAATTTGCTGAAAGATACCCTGGTCTGGGAACATTGCTCTTCAACCTATTCAGCTGCAAGCACCTGAGAGCAGCCCTGAGACTATACAGGCCCCAGTTACCAGTGGATACTTTCAGGCAATAACAGAACATGCAGGGACAGTACTGAATCTATTCATGTCTGATACTTCCCTTTCTTAGAAGAGCAATATATTCTCAAGACATTCCATCTAAACTTTGTCTCCTCTTTCTAGTTTAACAGGTATCAAACAACTGTTTTGCACAAAGCTTCTCCGTTCTATTTGCCCTTCTCACATTACCTTCTCTTATATTTTTTTCAAATATCTCTACATGCCCTATTTCACCTTAGCTTCTGTATCCCACACCGAAGTGTCTGCATCTACAGTTATCTGTAGCTAGTTACTAAAAATGTTTTGATATCATATGTATCAGATCTTCCTAAACTCTTAATGTAGTACAATACAGGAAATTCTTTGATGACACGTTATTGCATATGAAAGGACTTTGATGATGGCTACATAAATTAATTGTTTTCATGTAGAAAGTGTTTTTACCTAATATTTAAGAGATAATATCAGAAAAGACAAGTGGGGTTCTGTCATACAATCAACAGAGGAGTCATGTTTAGTCAATGATAACATACATATGCCTAAAGCAAATCAATCAAGCACCATGAACTAATTTTCATTCATAACATGAAAATTCCTTAATTTTACCCAGGACAAGCCTGTTTCAAATCTGTTTCCATGGAATTATTTTTAAATCCCTCTCTCTCACTTACAAAATGACCTACTTAGGATGATGAATTATAGAGTAACTCCATAGATAGTTCACATAAAAGGGGCAGTGTGTTCTGATTCTGACACATGAGGGTGCCTCTCCCATTAATCTAAGAAAAAAAACCAGTGTAATCCCGACCATCTTAACGAATTGCCCAAGGAATTTCTCTAAACTCTAAAAGGAGTTTAGTAGAGTTATCTGCCTTTTCCCCATGATTTGAAATAGAAAGGTTAAAATTTCAAGAGATATCCACTGACAGGGTCATAAATTTTACATAGGTATTCCCTATATATTTCCTGGACAAGGACAGGATGATGATTGCTTATTGTACTGAGAATACATGGAAAAAAATCTGTGGGTAGAAAATATAATACACATTTTGCTACTATTACTCATACTTCAAAATTTTGGAATTAACTGATTACTACATCATCACAAACAAATTTACTATTACAGCTGCTGCTGCTGCTACTACTACTACCTTTATTAAAATCACCAAACATGGAACTTATATTATCATTATATTATTTTTAGGGATTATCCTAACTCTGCTTTCCAGAAATAAGAATGAGCTGTTGACAGTAAATGCAATAGGATAAGTATACTTGGGCAAAGAACCTGAGTTGGTACCATTTAACATTTCAAATATATATATATATATATATATATGTGTGTGTGTGTGTGTGTGTGTGTGCGTGTGTGTGTGTGTGTGTGTGTGTGTGTATGTATACTCAGATACTGTGACTACAAGTTTTGATCTTATTTTCACATCGTTCTGTACATTTAATTAGCTGAACATTTAAATATTGTCATGATAATATTATTAAATATAACTTTCTCTATTATTTGGTATAGTTAATTAGTGTTGGTTTATTGAGCCAAAAGGCCTAATGATTAAATATCCTTTCATGGAAAAGTGGGTATCAAAATATATATTTTACATATTTTACTATTTTCACAAACATTCAGTAAATAAAGCCCGTTTAAGAGTTAACTCAATGCAAATGATGTCATTTAATTTAAATATAAATAACTTAAATATGAAAGGCAAATAATTTTTCCAAAGGTTCTGAATGCACACAGAATCAGGGATGATTCGGTGGGTAAAATATTAGTTATACTACTGTGAGGGCCTGCATTCAAATAAGACAGGCAGGGCTGTATCAGCCTATAAACCAAGCAAACATATGATGAGCCACAAGGATGAGATTGTGGTAGAAAGAAATCTGTTAGGAATTATAAAACCATAGATAGTAATGCAGTTGTCAACTCTGCATGAATTCAACAAGGATTTAAGGGGTGCAACAATCTACTCTACTCTCTCATCAATGCCAGAAAACTTTGTAATGTTGTAGCTATTTTAATTTTACTCTATATAATTTATCACTAAATGCCACGTATATACTGCATATTGGTAGATATAATCATGTAATTCATTTTGTAAACGTAAGTATGAAACACTATGTAATCCCCATAAGTGTTAGGAAAATAAGTTACTGATAATGATACATGCGTAAATAGAACAATGCTGGATGAATAGCACCTATTGATTTGGACGCATGAGCTATGAATTAAATTTTAATGCTACTTTTATAAATGATGATACCTTATTTACAATAACTACCAAGTAATTGCTATGGGCTTAGCATCTTTCTAGATGATGAATGTAGAAGGAGAAATACAATATCCCTAGCTTAAAACTCGTAGAATATAGAAGACTTAGAATATGCATTAGTATTGGTCTGTTAATAAAACTGTGGGGCTTAAAGAAGTCGTCAAAAGTTTTTGCTCCAGATTGTTCTTATGGTTCACAATTTATATGTTTGCAAATCTTTAGAAGCTGCATTTTGAAAGAGTGTATTGGTTTAGTACTCTGTGTTTCTCAGAAACCAACCAGAAGTAGCAAAATGGGAGATGGTTTTGCAAGCAGCAGTCATTGATGAGTAAGGAGACTTCTCAAGCATGAACTACACAGTAAGTACAGGGGCTATACACATCGGGGATCTAGAATATGCTCCTTTCTGTAGTCAGGGGTAAACTCTTCATTAAGATGCAAACAAACGGCATGGCAGCAGATTACTGATCCTTTCTGGAACTGACTTGCATAAAACAAAACATCCAGTAAGGCTGAAAGAACAGCATAGAGTAATAGCCATAGAACACACAGCTGTTTTTACTGAATCATTAGAGGTGTTGAGTCTTCATTGCCTGCTTATATAAGTATTGTGGAGAGTAGCTTGGAAAAGCATAATAATTATTATTTTCAAAACTAAATAATGTTTTAAAGTCAACTATGTACCTGCAAGAATTTAAGAGAAAGCTATTCATCTTTTTTTTCATATAATATATCTTGATTACACTTTCCCTTCATCTAATCCATCCAGCCCCTCTCCACCTCCCTTCCCATCAAAGGTCCACATCTTTTCTGTCTCATATTAGAAAACAAAGACAGTATTGGTGGATAATAATTTACAATAAGTATAATATAACAATATGTAACATAAAATAAAGTCTCACACAGTGGAATTGAACAAAACAAACAGAAGGCAGAGAGTCTAGAAGAAGGTATAAAAACAGAGACCCACTCATTTCTACATTCAGAAATCTGATAAAAACACTAAGCTGAAAGCCATAATACAGAAAAGGAGGACTTAATGCCATTCTATGAAGGCCCTGTGTATATTGACACAATTTCAGTGAGTTCATTACATGTGCTTTGATCATGGTGATTCAGGGCACCTTGTTTTCTTGATGTCTTCCATCCAGCTGGCTCTTCCATTCTCATCACTTTCCCTTCTGCATGTTTCTCTGAGTTCTGAGGGAAAGGATCAGATGGAGGCATCCATTTAAAGGCTGAGTATCCCAAGGTCTCTTACTCTCTAAGTAAAGTCTGTCTGTGGATCTCTGTATTTGTGCTCATCTGATGCAGGAAGAAGCTTTTCTGATGGCTAAGTAAAACCATAAAAGGGGTATAACAGAATGTCGTTAGGAATCATTTTATTACTACTTTTTTTTCCTTTTAGAAGAAGGATTTGGTTTTATCTGAAGTAGTCAGACTACTTAGGCTATCTAGTCTTGAATCTTGGTTCTTGGTCACCCAAAGAATGACAAACATGTTGACATCACCATAATTCATATAAAAATAATATGGATTTGATCAATAACATAACATTCCTCCAAGATACGTACACCTCAGTCTTAGGAAAGTTCACATAAATGAAGTTGTATATAATTATTAAAATTTAACAGATCCTGCAAAAGATCAAATTTAAACAAGGAATGGTCCAGAGTGATTATTTTCCTCCTAAGATTCTATAGCATTTTGTTGTCATGTGTCAACTGGCTAGTGTTGCCTTTCATTACATACACAGTATTTGGATGATACTTTTGACTCTACCCAAACTCCTACCAAATCCTCCCTTCTCTCAAGCTTGCCCAACTTCACTTTTCCTCATGCTCTCCCTCATAAACATGACAACAAAATTCAAAAGAACAAAAAGTCTAAGTAAATAAGTAAATAAATAAAAACATAAACTCTGAAACACACATGCACTCATGCACATATACACTAACACATACACACACACACACACACACACACACACACACACACATACACACATACACAAGCATGTACCCACATACAGGCAACATGATATCCATTTTGTGTTGGTCAGCTATTCCTGAGCAGGTAGCCTGTCCTAAGTTTTGTTGACATATACAATGTAGCACATTGGAGAAAACTGATTTTTCCTCCCATAAATCTATAAAATACATTGCAGTAGCTTCTTGTTTGGGATGGGAAATTACACCTATTTCACCCTTCTCTGTGCTGTGATTTAGTCTTGTTTGACTGAATTTGAACAAGACTTGTGAATTTGCAGTTTATGTGAATGTGTACGTAAAACAATGTTGTGTCTGGAAGATGCTGTTTCCTGGGGGGGTCACTGGCTCTGGCTCTTATTCCTATCTCTCTACCTCCACTTTGACATAGATCATGTGAAAGATACTTAGCTTGTTTAGTATTCTTGAATGCAGTTTTGTTTTAAGTGAGGATTATCATATAGTTCAAAACACACTGACAAAGTTATGAGAAGAAAGATACATGGTCCTTTCTACTTTTATTTGTAGGAAAGAAGCAAAAAATAATAATCTCACTGCAAAAACATAAGGAAAACAAAAGACAATTGCCTAGTATATCCTGAGAATTCAATAAACATGTAAATATTTGCCAAAAATAGTGTTAGAAAGTCTCTTTACTCCATTGTCAATTGGAAATACTTAAGCAAGGTTTTTTGCGAAAGACAGTAAGTGTGAGATAAAAATTTACACATAGTTTTATATGATTGGAGAAAATTTCAAATTAAAAAGGAAATGAATTTATGTATTTTTATATAGATTCCTTAATCTGATTTTAAGTTTCCATTCTCCTTGTTCAACTGACCTACTAACCTGGGGATACTCGATATCTTATGTTCAATAGTTTGGTGTCAGAATTTCTTTCTTGTAGATGTTTTTTTTTAATTCAAAGAAATAAATTACATAGTCATAAATAAATTACAGAAAGAAATAAATTACATAGTCTAATTTTTAAGTCTACCCATTAAATTTGACACGATTTTTTGTCATGGTAATCCAAATTATGTCAATAACTCTCTGAAGAATAGTTTTAGATTCAGGCTTTATAATGCAGGTCAATCTTGTTCTGTCTATACTTCTTCTGTGCAGGTATATATTCATAAAGTAGTAGCTAAAGATGGCTATTCCTTTCCCCATGGATTTTAGCAGTTGTTTAAAGTGCAAGAAATTCATTTCTTCAAGACAACCATTACTGAACTTCTCTCCTGGTTCCTGATCATGCAATTTTTTTGTTTCGTTTTTATGTTTGTTTGTTTTGTTTTTGTTTTATCTCTCTCTTTTCTTTTCTTTTTCTTTCTTTTTTTTTTTTTTTTTTTTGGTTTTTTCGAGACAGGGTTTCTCTGTGTATCCCTGGCTGTCCTAGAACTCACTCTGTAGACCAGGCTGGCCTCGAACTCAGAAATCCACCTGTCTCTGCCTCTCAAGTGCTGGGATTAAAGGCATGCACCACCACTGCCCTTTTTCTTATCTCTTAATGGAAACTTTTGACTGTTAGGATTGGCCTTATTTGTTTTCTCATGCCACCCCATCACCTACAGTATAACATTGCAGAAAATAGAATCTCAATTATTATTTTCTCCATGATTGAACAAATAGAAATGTGCCTAACATAAGGTATACATTATGGCCATTTTTATAATCAAATACATGTGAAGTTTCTGAAAATTTTGAAGAACTTTCCAATTATCATAATTCTAGTTTCAAGACAGAATTCGCCAGAAAATGTCTTCATCTCTTGGATCTTTGTATTTAATAATCAACACAACAACCACTGAAATACTGTAAAAATGCAGGGCATAGCACACACACACACAAACACACACACAAACACACACAAACACACACACACACACACACACACACACACACAAACACACACACACACACCATTTTTAGATCCCTGGATCCTAATATGATGGTTTTCAACACACTCAGAATGACTTTCACCAGTTTCTCCATCTGGTCTCGCATCTTAAACATTTCCTCCTCAAACATTTACAATGGATAATACTTTAGATATTTATATGGTTTGTAACATATCTGATCATTTTATGTGAAATTTTAATCTGGACTTAACTAAAGATATTTATTTTTTTATTTTAAAGTCACATTATCATTCTAAAATCTGTACATAATTAAATAAGTACTTTATGCTTAATTTATTTTAATTATATAAGACTTAGAGAAAACATATTATATATATTAATATTATGCATATATCATATATATCATTTCTATATGTACATACAATATTTTCCCTTACTGAATATTAACTCCAAAATAACAGAAAAAAGTGACAGATCATTTATAAACATTTTATGTAAGCTGTAAACATAAATATGCATTGCCTTCACAAGTTCCACCTATGATCTGCTGCTCATGAAACATCCAATAATCTTTATAATTTTATTTTTATTTCATCTTTGAGAATTTTAATCAATGCATTTTGATACTATTCAACACCCTTCCCCAGTTTCACAGAGACCCACTCCCTTTTTACTTAAATAACTGTTTACTTTTTTTCCATCTTCAAGTCCAGATTGATCTTCTCATATTCTTTTGGATGTATGACCATCCATCGGAATATGGTCCACCAAAAAGGACCCACCTCCTGTAAGAAACCTGCAATCTCTCTTCCTGAAGCTATAAGTTGCCAATGGCTCCACATTTGAAGTGAGACATCATGCCTATCTGGGTTCCATCCATATTTCATGTCGGGTTTTGTTTGGATTCATCTTGTGCATGCACAATTAGAGCTCTTCTGTGTAATTTTCCTATTGTATCTATATGTATATCCACGCTTTCCAGAATTTGCAGTTTTTACACCTTCCATAATATTCCTTGAGCATTTAAGAATGAGTATTATACAGATGTTCAGTTTACGACTGAGCATTCAATACTCCTTCATTCTCTGGATTTTGTCCAGTTGAGAATCTCTGTGTTATTCATTCTAATGCAAAAGATACACTAACCTATGGGTACAATAAGTCATTGGGATTTGTCTAATAGCATGTCTATTTAGCAGAATAATGACAGACAGTTTTGGGCAGCCCAACAGCAGTATGATTTTCATTTGGTGGAGTTGATTTAAAGCTAACATAAAAGGATGGATATCTAGTCTCATTACGGTTGTATCACTATTATACCACTAAGCATGTCTCCAATGCTAGTCTTTATTGGTACTTGGTAATATTGATGATTATTTTTATATTCTAGCTGTATGCATTGATCCTTCTAGCACTAGGAAATCTAGCCAATAGGTCAGAATACTCGAGGTGAGTTCTAGCTCAATATCTCTTTGTTCTATGACTCAAGTATCTTGTATCTTCAGCAATGGGATCTTACGAGATCAAGGGTAATGAAGAGCATTGACACTAATCTGTAATATACTGGGAAATATGGGACCTCACTGGGCAACAGCTTCAAAAAACTGTAACCCATTTCTGATATTACACTGTTTATTTGTTAACCTGTTCTATCTAGTAAGAGCTTTGTCACTCAATTATAAGATAACTCCATTTAAGTTCTTTCCCTATGTGTATATATTTTAGGAAGTTTCTATGGTAGTAGGCTTCCTTACAATTTTAAAAATGTCATTAGATTTCATTTATCGTCCTTTATGCACAAACATAAGAAAAAACCCATAGGGCAGATATCTCAAGTGGCAAGTTTCAGGAAGGACATGAGTACCTGTTCAAAAATTTCTCAGGAAGGTGGCATGAAGCCCCATTCTTCACTAAAGATGCTTTGGGAGTGAAGTCAGCTGGGAGAAAGAGAGACCATTTTCTTTAAAGAGTGATCCCTTAGGAGTGATACTCATGTTTAAGTAGATGTTCTTAAGCTGTGCATATTTCCACTGACAGTGCTGCATGGACTTGCTGTAGAAACAAGTAAAAAAAGAATGCCTTTGTAGAAAGGGAGTCATAGTAGAGGATGAAGCAGAAATTGAAGCAAAATGAATGGAGGACTAACTTTATCAGACACACACACACTATATATACACATACACACACACACACACATATGTACATATACATATACATATACATATACATATACATATACATATATATGCTACCTTTCTATTGCTGTGATAAGACCCATGACCTAGACACTTTGTGAAAGAGTTCATTCTGCTTAGAGTTTCTGAAGGATAACAGTCTATTACACAGAAAGCATTGCAACAAATTTCAGAGATGAAAATGGGACTAGGATGCAGAGAGCTCAAAGGAGAAAGACTGAACTGGAGATAGTGTGAGGCTTTGAACCTCAGTGCCCGCCCCAGTGACTTATATCTGACAATATGGACATACCTCTTAAAGCTCTGTAAACAGCAGCACCAAGTGGAGACAATGTCTCCACTAGAGCCTATGGGGAAATCTCTCTTATTCAAACAACCATGAATGCATGCAAAAATTCTCAAATAACAAAAGTATTAAAAATAAATTTTAAGATTTTCCTAACTTAGCAAGACAAAAATATGTCACTGGGAGTAAATTAAATGCTCAGAATCATATCCAACGATGTGAAAATTTGGTGGGTAGAAAGAAAATGACTAGTTTGTTTAGAAAAAAATAGAGATATATCTAGCAAAATGCATTGAAATTGTGATTAACTCAGATATAAAAAATAAAAATCAGATTTCTAGCAGAAAATTACAGAGAAAGTCAATGTTGGAAAGCAATAAACTGCCAACTCTTAACGAACATATGGAAACAGCTATAGGAAAGATAGAAAAAATAGAAAAGATATATAACAAAGTTCACTTTAGACATCACTAGAGACAAAAAAGAGATACACATCACAGTAAGCGTATTAGAATTCAAAGATTGTAAAAAGCAGTAAATATATGGAACTATGTTAACATTCACTGGTAGTAGTATGAGTACATTAAAATATAATAGAACTTTTAAGCATCACATTGGCAAAATATTAAATGGTCCATCACCAGTAAGCAGAGGGATAAATGACATTATACAACCATTAATACACTCTGAGACTTGCTCTGTGTGAAATAATTTAGAAATATTGATCAACTTATTCAAATAAAAATCATGAATATTTTTTACCTATGCACACATATGCACAAAATCCATGTTTATAGAACTGAGAGAATATATTTAAAAATGCTTTTATAAACCAGAGCTCATCTTTAGTATAAAATACTAAGCTAATAAAAAAGCCATATAGCTAAATGTGTTTATCTATAGACATGTCATTTTTTTCATGTTGTATGTTTTATTGATGTTGTTTACCTTATAAATTCTTATTATATTTTTGAAAATTTCACATATGTATTTGGATCATAACTGTACAGACTACCTTAGTGCCTACCTTACCATACCAACTCTCAGTAGTGCTCACTCCACTTCCTTCCCGGATTCATGTCCTCATTTTTATGTTTTCTTCTCATCTTTAATAACCTGCTAAGTCCTATTAGGCCTGCCCTTGTACACATTAGTACTACTCCATCAACTGCAGGAGCAACCTATCAGCAGCCAGGTCCCCAAAGAGAGACTGAGTGACTCTCCCTCCCTTCACTGTTATCAAAAGCCCAAAGCTCCTTCCATATAAGTGAGATCTTGTTGATTTCAAAAACATTGTGAACAATAACTATGTTTTGCAACATAGTTTATTAGGTCAGATTAAAGCTACAAGATTGAAAACTTTTTCACTAATGAGAAATAGACAGAACTATAGCAAAGTAGATTTTTGAAAAATAAATCATGACTAGTACCATATATTGAGAAGGATGATAAAAATAAAATGATAAAAATATTATACCTAATATTTTAGATATCCATTTTGAAAATTTTTTACTGGTACATATTATAGTAAAAAGCAGTAGCAAATGTTACTAATAAAACATGAAACCTGTCAACATTTTGATTTTTGTCTGCTTTATATATTTATTTTATTGATTAACTCTGTCCTTAAAATCAGAGATTATTTTTGAATTCTGGACCATAGGTGCCTCTGGAAAACAGAACAAGATGATAGAGACCCCAAAAATGTAGCTACAGGAAGTTTCCAGTCAATCAATGCAAATTCCTGGACTCAAACATGGTCTTCTGAAATCACTCTGCCCCAAATTCTGGGTTACCTCTTTAACCCCTTAAACTGACTTTAGAAACTAGAAACCATGGATCTCGAAAAGTCTTCAGAGATATGGTCAATATCCCAAGATTATAAATGTCCTTTGTAACCACTTCCATAGGAGATAGAAAGCAAGCATACTCTTCAGTACAGTATATTTTAAATGGCCACTGTGTATAAATTAAATTAAAAGGAACATCAAAGTCTTCATTTTGATTTATATCCATAGAGCCTGACAAGACATAAATTGGATTTATATATGACACAATCCTTCAAGACGTTTACATTTTCTAAATCCTTGATGCATTTATGCATCAGATACATGCTTTAAATCTGTAAGAGTTTTTCAAAGTAAAGGCATCATGTTGATTTTTATTCAATTACAGAATATTTTAAGATATCTTTACAGGGAAAGAATTCAGATTTAGTACATCCATGCCAGGACCATGCTAGTTTCTTGTCCTGAGATCCAAAATAAGAGTGTAATACTCATTAATATAAGATCCTTGTGGAACATTTCCTTCAGAAGATAAGGGATACAAATGAGTGTAACAGAAATAAGTGATCATTTTTTTTCTCATACATGCTAATTGTGACAATCTGGGCTGTTAAAATGGAATTGCTACTCACTAAATCCTGAAAATAAGCATTTGTTCATAAGTCATTTGCACAAATAACAAAATGTATTATATATTGCAGACGTCTCTATGAGATCAAATTCAATGTATTCAACATGACTTCTTTAGGGAAAATGTATGTTTTACTGAAAACACTGAATTATATATATTATATGGATATTCTGAAAATTACATGAATCTATGATGACAGAGGAGCAAATGCATCCTTGCACTTAAGAATTTCTCATACTGCACAACCTCCAGTGATCATCTCAGAAGTACACACAATGATTATTTAATGGCCAGAACCGTTAATTCTAACACTTCTAAATCTATTTTACAAATTCGACCAAACCAATAGTAAACTGTTAATATGAAACCCAGCATGCATTAAGCATTGATTTTCTGATATATCCATGCAGCTGCAAGTTAGAATTTAGAATCCCTAAGTGTTTTTTCTTGTCCCTGTGGCTTGGTAGTCTCTTAACATTGCTACTCAGTTGTCCAAACATAAATCTATATGTCAATTTACAGACTACATGGTTTCTGTGAGAAAATGATGTCTCTAATTCAGAACCTCACTGTTACAGGAAATTACAGAGCCTTTACAGAAATGCTGTCTCTACTATAATGTTACATGAAATGATGATAGAAATGACATTTCCCAAAACTACCAAACTTCCTAATAGCACCTCATACACACACGTGACTGTGACCTATTTCCTGAGCTCTCATTCTATAACTCTGGACCAATTTCAGTCTAACACTTTCCAGAGGTCTTTGCTTGGATCTGCATTGATGGCAGAGTATTAACCATTAGCACTGCACCTCGCTTAGCACTTGGAACACAACTTATAGGGCTTTATTGTATTTATTGTTTCTATTAACAAACTATCAACAAAATGGGCAATAGAAATCAAGCCCCATTGTAGTAAGACCTGATATATCTGTCCTGTGTCATATCTATGTTCCTTTTTATACTTTACAAACACAAGGAGTCAAGGGTTTTTTTTTTTTTTCTTACCACTTTAGCACCAGGTTCCAGGACACTGGTTAACACTTGATGAGCACCGAGTTAATAGTTGTTAGATGAATAATAGGCAAGAAATATTCACTGAATGGATTAATAGCTAAGGCTATTTGTTAAAGCATTAGAATTCAATTGGCCAAACTATTTTAGTATGGAGAAAATTAGATACTGCTTAAAAATAGATAAAAACCATAAATCTCATCAGCCTCCCACTGAGTACAAGAACACTTTAACAAGCTTCTGCTTGAATGGATCTTGTGATAAGGCATCTATTATCTCTTTGTAGAGAAACTGGAGCTTCCTGTGACTTTCATTACTTGCTTGTAGTGTCTGGTACACTTATACACATAATACATATCACTGTGGTATTTTTATAGAACCCTGAAACAATAAGTTAAAGTTTCTTACAACAAATTGTATCTAAACTGTAAGTTCTTGCTTTTAATTCTTTTCTAACCTGTTATTTTTTAATGACCAAGTACCCCAAGTTGCTTACTGCTTTCCTAAAATAATGAATCTAGCATAGTGAGTGGCTTATGAGATAGGTATACACTAGAGTTTCTACTCACTGTGTTTGCATCAATGAACCCACAATTACATTTCCATAGCTTTCTCTTTCTTTCTCTTCTTCAGTCTCTTTTTTCCTCTTTTCTTTATATAACATTTCCCTTGTTTTCTCCTTTCCTCCGTCCCTAGTCTCCATCCATCAAGACCATACTCATTGATTTGACTTACAGTGCATTTATTATATGAAATGCTTGGTATTAAGAATGCAGGTTCTGGTCACAGAAGATGTGAATTTCTTTGATTTAGCTCTTAGAAGCAAGATAACCCTTAATATATTCTAAAAGTTTCTAGGCCTTTTGGTTTCCATTTGTAAAATGAGGCAAAGAGCTCTAACCAGAGTTTAGCCTCATATATATGCTAGTTATATTTACAAAAGGTCACAAAACTCTTATATGAATATACATATATGTATATTTAATTGAATCCATTTAGTGTTGTTCTTAATGTTCAGTGTCTAACCAATGGGATTAGATAAGCTAGCAGGCAGCTCATTCCTGAGGAAATGCGACTTTTGCATTCTCTGACTTTAAAATTATATATATATATATATATATATATATATATATATATATATATATATCAATGAAGTTGCTCATTATGGAGTCACAATTCACATCCTAAAAGTCAAAGACTATTTAACAAACCCAGTAACAGGCAAGGGAAATTGCCTGTTTGCTGTTGGTCAGATGAGTCCAATAGACTATCAAAACAATGTATTCTATTACCATTGTCTGTGGCTGTCTCCCAGAATTCAAAGGTAAAACTCTATTGCTGAAGACACAACAAACATCATATAAAGGACTTGAAGAAATCAAGCTGCAAGTTATCTGACAGCCTCCTCTCTGAGTGTTAGCTCCCACCTTATCAGAAAATGCTAAGTTACCTGCCAAAGGAGACAATCAATTGCTAGTTCTACCCATCACAAAGGCGAACGAATCTTAACAATTGCCAACCTAATGAGTTAACATCACTGGTACAATAATAAAATGTATATAACAATATACTGTATATAACTGTATATAAACTGTACAATAATATATAAGTGAAGGATGACAAACAGCTTTGTAATTATACTCAAAGATTGCTCAATAGAAGGAAACTAATAGCTGATTCTACAAACTAGCCAATTATTCATGAGTAGAAACGTCATACACCCTAGAGGAGAACCTCCTACTACCTTTTCCTCAAACCATTATAATTGTTAACTGTATTCTCAATACTTATTCTTATATTCACAGATAAGAGTATCTCTAACCTCTCAACAAAGAAGCTTCTTTTTCCAACAAATAGAGAAGATTTCTAAGATACACAATTGGTCAATATGCAGAATCCATCCCCAATTGATACAATGCAACCACTTTCAATGTACTGAAAGCTAAGAGAAAACTGAAGAAGAGGAGGTAAAAAAGTTGTAAGGGCCAATGGATCTGGGCCCTATAAGCTAGACCAGTGGTTCTCAACCTTCCTAATGCTGTAACCCTTTAATACAATCCCTCATGTTGTGGTGACCCCAACCATACAATCATCTTCTTGCCACTTTATAACTGTAATTTTCTTACTGATATATGCATTGTAATGTAAATATTTGATATGTAGGATATCTGATATGCAAACTCAAAGGAGTTTTGAACCACAAATTAAGAACCACTGTGATAGCCAGGTTTGTTTGTTTGTTTTAGATAGAACACGGAAGCTATACACATGAAATCTCTATAATATAGTTTGTTTAACAAAACTTAAATATAAAAATGGTATTTGACATCCTAGCATTGGAGAATGAAATTTCACAAGGTTTCACCCTTAGGAGAAGACCTATAAGCAAACTTTCTTTGGACTTTTGACATTCTGTTTCCTTATTCGGGTCGTATGCTTTTCTTTAATACAGCACTTGTAGAACTTAGCAGAGAGATAAGCTTCATTTGTGTAAAGCTTCTGTTTACCTTATTTGCTAGATTAAGCCTACCATTACTCACTGCATTTGTAACCAATTGGTACTCAATAAATATGTCTTAATAAATAAATGATGATCTCATTAAAATCTAAAGGACACTTAGTAACATAAAGCAGTTCAATATTTAATTCTACTGTATCTAAAACCACTTTAAAAGTTAAATAATATTAGAGTTACAATGAGTCTATACAATATCTGCTAGTACATCCTTCTCAACTATTATGTGCTGAGATTTTCCTAAATATTTTTAATATCTTAGAATTGATTTTAGAAAATGAGTTTTCTATGCCCCAGTGGTTGCTTGAACTCACTCAGGAAGAAATGAGAACTGAAAATGAAATTGAAATTTGATGATGAAGACCAGGATTCCCTCTATTTAGGAATATTCACCATAAATCTTTCATTTAAATTGTTAGAGACAGTTCCTCACTTCTAGGAAGTCACATGCTACATGTGACTTTCATTTTCCCAGGACTTCAACAGCCTTTATTCAGTTTTCTATCCTACCTTGATTCCTTCTTATTGGGAGTCTACCTTCATTCTTATATTCATAAACAAATATAATTGCATGTATATAAATACTAAATGTCTATGAATACTGCAGTATGAATCATTTCCTTTATTGCTTAACTCAAAGTGTTTCAATATACAGAATGGAGAGCAACTGGACTGTAATTTGTGTTTAGGTAATCTAAAAGATTCTCTATCTAGAACTTTCTTCAATTATAATCTTCTTATTCAATATTAATTTGTTTCTATAGCTCCTTCAGTATGTTAAACCATGAAACAATTACATGGTTACCATTGACATTGTACGAGAAAACTAATCCTAAAAGCTAGAGAAATATAAAAACTTATTTTATTAACTACCACACTCATATATTAAATTTCCTGAAATGACCTAAAATAACTTATTTTAAAAGTAGGTGCAGTTGAATATTTTAATGTGGGAAGTTGAATGCTGCAATGGATTTTTTTCAACCCATTGGAAATCTTTAAATATTTTCTATTTCTTCAGGATTCCAAAAATGTAAGTTCTCAATGGTTACAATAGCTTACTTTTTTAGAACATCTAAATCCATGTAAACTTGATTAACTTCCTTTAATTTTTATTTTTAAATTACAAAAGTGAAATCAAGCTGGTGAAGATAAAGCCAAGTTTTCAAGATGCCACAGACTCTCCTAGAGAATGAAGCCCAGGATCTAAGACCAGAGCTTTTAGGTACAACAGGAGGATCAGCTTTCAGAATTCAGCAATATGGAACGTCAATATACTGTCTCCCTTTGCTCTTTATGAAAACTAATGTGGAAACAATACCTCCTCATTGATTTGATATAAAAAGTAATATAACCCAAGTTAGTAAAGCTCTAAATCACATTGAAAGTGTATTTTAGAAACCAATATGAAATTGGAATTCTTATAGGCAGAACCTTTGATGTGTTGAGAAGAGAAACCTTAAATGAATGGGGAAAATAAGAGTAATATTTATGATCATACAAAGTTTATAAGTATTGATGACAATTTTCTACAAGTGTGCATTGAGAGAATATAAAATTCATCACAAGTTAGGCTGCTTTATAAAATAAAGCCATAAATGCTCATAATTGAGAAACTTGGACTATAGAATAGTAGCAATAATTATATTTGTTTCAATATGTATTTGTTCATCTGACAAAAGTAGCCCATATTATCTCTATAATAATGATAAATGAATTATTTATAAATTTGAATCCTGTAACTTATTTCACTCTTTCACACATACAATAAAAAAGGAGATGGCAGTCACATTAGAGTTTTCCCCTTCTGTTCTATTCAGATCCACAAAAAGACCCTTAAATCACTGCGTATTTCATTTCAAATCTCACAAGTATTGACTGTGAATATTTGAAGCAGTCAGACATGGTCTATTGCTATCCTACATTTTGTAGATGAAACTACTGTATCCACTGAGTTTAAAGAGCTCTGCCAGGTAAAAGCATGCACCCAATGAGTTCCCTGCCCACAGCACCTCAGAGCTCTTTACCCGGAGCAGCTTGATGAGAGTTTGCGAGCCAGCTACAATGAATGTAATGTGAGCCTACTCCAAAAGAAACATCTATTTGGATATACAATATGCTCTTTGTGAGACAGTACCCGTACATGACTGAAATAGAAATGTGAAGTTAGAAAGATAAAAAGGAGCATGCAAGTTGTTACTCCAGAAAAGCACTGAGCAAATCTGCATTTTCCTTTGCAATGGCATAAAAGTACAAGTTCTCCTTAAATATCTCCTTTTAAACATGATGTATTCAAGGACATAAGCCATTACAACATAGCATATAGAATGAATCATTCATTACATTGTCTGTACATAGAGAATATTTAAAGTCTGAAACAAAATGACAAATAGAACTGTAATACTCAAATGAAACCTAAACATACTAAATACCAAATTTTGAATCCAGAAAGGCCAAAATTGCTTATGCTCTGACCCAGTGCTCACATTCCGAGGATATATAAATGTTCTGTCTATTGGTAATGACAACAAAAGTCCATATACAAAAATTATCTTCATAGTAATTGCGCTTTACTGGGATTCTAAGCAGCAATAAAGCATAGAATACCATAACTTGAATGTAAATTTATTTAGAGCAAATGCAACAATGCATGGATAGTATACTAAAAAACTTTTAAAGTGTCTATGCCTTAGCCAAACATAACAGCATCTTCTACACTCTGTCTCCTCCACAGCACAAGTGTGAGATGTTCTTTCACTCACAGGATGACTTCAAAGTTTTTGAAAGGCTTTACAGTCCAGTCGTGTTCCTGTCACACTGAAGATTTGTGTATGGTAGTACCACACACAAATACAGCCAAGACATTCATAGTGTCATGTAAGACTTTCAAAGTTGTTTTTAATAAAATACAGAGTTATTTCTGATGTTTTCTGAATATATATTTTTTCACAGGTGATAGATGCATAGTCAGATCTAGCCTATAAGAGAACAGCTTAACTAATAATGTTACCCTAAAGAAACATCCAGAAAGAAATAAGAAAAACGTATTTGCTTATACACAAACAGCATAAACATCATGCTATCTAACACAAAGTTTCTGAAATAACTTTGTCGTTAAAATTCAGAATCATCCAGAAAGTTCATCAGCAGCATTCAATCCCAAATATATTGGCAAAGTCATTTCTACTCCTAATCTTCTTTTTGGAAATGGTGTCTATATTAGTGTATAATTCTGTAGAACTCAAAAACAAATGAATAAATATCTATTCTTCAGAAATAGGCCAAGTTCATGCTGTCTCGAGTACGCAGGATCAGAAAATTCAGTAATGGCAAACATTGCACATGTCCCGGGAAAATGCAAATTACTTGGAATGATTTTTTTTAAACAAAAAGAAAATTAAGGAGACAGTTTTAAGTCCTTGAATTTACTCACCAGTTTCCCAGATGCAGGGTTAGTAACAAGAATATCAACCTCACTCCTCTAGTTTGACTCCACAGGAGGGAGGGGGAGAAGAGGAAGGCTTTCCCAGAACCCATCAGTTCGCTTTTATGATCCTTCCTCCACTAGCTCAGTCCCGAAGCACAGAGTTTGCCTCACGCCTCAGCAGCAGCACAGTGAGTACCAAGGAGTGTGGATAGGCAGTACACCTCCGAAGCAGGTAGGATGCGACTCCCAGCAGAACTGAGCTAAGGAGCCAATCACACCAGATGGATGCAGCATAAATTATCTCAAAAACAGTTGGACCAATCAGCGTTCCAGAAAGGCGGGGTTTCCCATACTAGAAATCAAGCCCAGTGGGGAAAAGGGCTCGGTTTTTCTGTAAAAGAGAAATAAGCCTCTTCTCAGTCCCAGCCCCTGAGAAACACTGATGTGGCCTTGTGAGTCTGGATCTCAAAGAAAATGCTGCTTTTCCCGCTGCCCTGCTGTTCTGTATCAGGGGCCACCATCTCTTCTCTCTCCTTGGCTAGGAATCACTTATTTTCTTGTTTATTTTTATTTATTCATTTATTTTTTTAATTTGTCTTCAACAGAGAGCACCGAGAATTGTCCTTCTGTAGACAGAGCCTAATTGACTTACTCTGCGCTGGCGAGAATCCTGTCATTTTTTGATTAATTGTTGTTACTTTATTTTGATTCCGGACAGTGTCTTATTTCTCTTTGCAGGCATAGGACCTGACACACTACCCTGCACAAATGAGCTCTCTGGAGCTGGGGAATGTAAAACTCAGTGAATGAATGAGCAGGCTGGACCCATTCCCGTTAAGCACGTTTCGGTCCCCACCCCCTCCTACTGCCTGCATTCTAGTGTGCGGGTTTGCAATGTATATCTCTCACCAGTCACTGGAAAATGACAGTAATGAAGAATACCAGCCAAGTACACTCTTATTTTACAAACACAATTCCCATAAAACTAATTGTACTAGCTCCTTCAATCAAAGATGTTGTAACATTTGCCGTGGATGATCCAGTTGTTGTGTTACCCCTGCCCAAGCGCATTTCATTTGCATTTGTGGAGCTCCTGTGTTTGGTTCCTAACTTCAGAGGCTCTGCTTTGAGTTCTCAACAGAGAGCTCAAGGGTTGCCATGGCAACCAGAAAGCCTCTGGCAGCTGGAACAACTGTACTGCAAAGACCCGTGGCAGTGGAGAAACAGGCTCAGTGCCCAGCCATCTTCTGCCTTTACGCCTTGCTAAATCCGTGCTTCCCAGGGATGTCGCCCAAGGATGGGGTCCTAGGCTGCATCATTAATCACTCCACACCACCTGGAATTGCCCAAATTCAGAAATGAAGTGAAATGTACCATGTACTCGTGTGAGAAGCAAACAGTTCGAAGCAGAAGTAACAGTGCTTGTGCATGTGGGGCGGTAAGGGATCTGTTGCTACAATAGCCACTGAAATCCATTTAAGGCACCGGATGAGCATGGCAGGGCTAGAGACTGATTGATTTTCTCTCTTTGTCTCTCTCCCCTCCTTTTTCCTTTCTTTTATGTTGCTCAGATTAGCATATATTGCTGCATTTTTTCTTCTTTTTGACTCATCGTCATCTGAAACTGAGTGTTGACCTTCTTTGTTCCTTTTCTCTTATTCCACACTATTTAGCATTTTTCTCTTCCGTAAAGTATATTAATTAAAGCAGTTCATATCTAACAATTTGAATAGCAATTAAAGTACATTAGAATAGATTCTAAAATGAGTGCATTTAGATGGTCCACGACATCAATATAAATCTAAGGGTTTTGGTTTTTTTTTTTTGTTTGGTTGTTTGTTTTTGGGTTTTTTTTTGTTTTGTTTTTTGGGGTTTTTTTGTCAATTAACAGTGTTTGTGAAGGATTATTTAACTGTTTCACAGGATGTGCACACAAATTCAAGGATCTGATTAGCCAGTACAGCAGGAATTAACTCACTTCTAGTACATAATGAACAGCAAACACTTTCTGGTTACTCCTTGCATTTAGCTAACATGAAACAGGTTTTCTTCATATTTTTATCGAAATATGATACCATCTATTGTTCTACAACAGTAACCAGTCTTATCAATAACTTTCAAACACACCTTGGTCTTCTTCTCATATCTGACTGGAGGCTCTAACACCAGTTATAAGAAAGGAAAGATGAAGGATGTTTCTTTGGATAGTTACAAGGTACCTACTTACATTCACAAATTGAAAAGGGTTACTATGATGGGAGTTTTTTGTGTTCTCCAAAATACAATTTTCCCAATATGTGCTGCTGAGGTATTTTTCTCAAATGTATTACTATCTATAGCTACAATGGCTAATTCTAGTTCACTCTAAAATATGCAAAATAGATGTAGGCGCGTTACAAGCTGAAAAAGAAAAAAGGCACGGTAAGTTTGTATGTTGGCTGTTACTTGGCAACTTGACTCTGTTTCTCCTTTTGGACAAGAGAAAATAGCCGTATAAATATGGAAACTATCTAGGTTCTGAAAAAAATACAAAATGATCCACTGTACCCATCAAACAAATTCCTGCATGTCAGGAGTACACACTTAGACCATGTGTCCTAATGACTCAAGTCTAGGAAGTGGGAAGTGACTATCCGTACAGGGCTGGAGAGAGACCACTGTGGGGCTTCTTTTCATTTGGGGACAATTTGCTCATGTGAGATTTGGTAATGTTGGGAGTAATTTTTTCTTATTGCAATTGTGGAGGGAGAAATGGTTGGGTGGGCTATTGACCGTTAGTAAATAAAAGTTAATATGTTTTTTTTTCTTTATACTCTGAAATATACCAAAACTTCTCATATGGTAAAGAATTCAAGTGTGAAGTCTCAGTAGTGCCAAGGAAAAGCAGACCTCTGCTATGAGTGCAGAAGATAGGTAACTAGATTTGACCATAGTTATAAATATTTTTTTCATTCACTGTCATTAAAGTCATCCTTTTCTTACCCATTCTTTTGAATGACTGAGTCAGCCATTGCCCGCAAGTTTTGTGTTGCAATTAACTATTTAAACAAATATCATACAATGTGTTTTGAGCATATTTCCCCTCTGAGATCATCCCTATTTTCCTATTCTCCAACTTCATATTTTTTTTTAAATAAGACAAATAATCAAAACAAACTAAACAAAAAAAGCTTAAAAAAAGAGTCACTTGCTAAAGTTTCTTAATGAACAAAAAGGAAAGAAAGAAACAAGGAATAAAAAGAAAAGGAAAGGAAAGGGAAAGGAAGGGAAGGGAAGAGAAGGGAAGGAAAGGGAAGGAAAAAGAAAAGAAAGGAGATATAGAGACAGTTGTGTTGGTCAACGACTCCACTTATGGAGCATGGCATAAAGGATGGTTGATGTAACCAGTAACACTCCATTGTTTAACAGAATTCTCTTTCCTGCCAGTTATCAGCTACAAATTATTTCTTGTTTAGGGTTAAGCCTTTGCGTCTACTTCCCCTTTCTGTCCTGGAAATCTGTCTTTTGGGCCTGTGCAGGTTTTATGTGTACTCTCATAGTCTCTTTCCATTCTTATACGCATCAGTTCTTTTGTGTCTGGAGCACATTGTTTACTTGGAATCATATAACCTTTTGTCTTCTTTCCTATATAGATCTCTGACTTTTGAAGTGGAGGGTTTGATAAAGATATCCAATTTAGTCTGAGAACTATAAAGACTCTGAATCTCTGAATGTTGTCAATTATGTGTCCATGTGTTAATTACCATCTGCTACAAAAAAATAAAAGAAGCTTCAAACCTAAAGAAGGCTCTATATATGATATATAATTATACCTACTGCATATTTATTATTAAGTTTTATACTTAGGCATAGTGACTATCAACTCATAGTCATACTACTTTTCATTTTAAAAGGTTTGAGGGTTGTTTCCGGTTTTGGAATCACTTTAGAATAAAACATTTGCTATGCTACAGGTAAAACAACATAGGTTAAACACTGGACCTAATGGATTAAGCATTATAAATAACAGCCACTTAAAAATTTCATACATCAGAATTTGAGAGTCCTAGACATTCCATCATCTTGCATAATGACTAGTGATGACTAGTGTAAAAGTAACTTTTATTCACCAGATGTAATTATCCTCTCAGAAGCTTTCTGCTGAATAAGCTCGCCCTTTTTAGTTCCTTCAGGTCTCTGGATAGCTAGTTTAAGTCAGCTGTTCTGGCTAAAATCTTCTCCCCAAGCTGACTGATTCAAATTGGCTTCTCTCAGCTTCTGACTGAATTGTCTGTCTGGCCTCAAACAAACTCTGGCAATGTGTTCCAGTCTTCAGATTACTTCTCATTCTCTGGCTGGTTCTGTCAACACCTGCAGACTGTAAAACAGTTCCAATAAAACATCTCTCTCTCTCTCTCTCTCTCTCTCTCTCTCTCTCTCTCTCTCTCTCTCTCTCTCTCTCCTTCCCTCCCCCTCCCTTCCTCCCTTCCTTCTTCCCTTCTTGCCCTGCTCTTTTCTTTTATAATTTGTTTTTTATTAAATTATATCCCAATTTCAGCAACCCATGTATCCTCCTCTTCAGATCACATCCTTGTAAATTCCTACCCCTCTTACCCCCATCTTCTCCTCAGAGAAAGAGAAGCCATCGATGGGTACCTCCACAAACTGGAATATCTAATCCCAGCAGGACTAAGCACCTCCTCTCCCATTGAGGGTCCAACCAGGGAGTCCAGGTAGGAGAAAGGATTCCAATGAAAGGGAACAGAATCATAGGCAACCCCTGTTCCAATTGTTAGTGGACCCACATGACAGCCAAGCTATATATCTGCTCCAAATGTGGGTGGGACTAGGTCCTGCTTCTACATGCTGGTGGTTCAGTCTCAGTGAGCCACCGCAACCCCAGGTTCATTGATTCTGTCGGTATTCTTGCTGGATTCTTGAACACGTAGGTTTGCTCAATTCTATTCCCAACTCCTCCACACAACTCCCCAAGCTCCACCTGATATTTGGCTTTGTGTCTGGGCATCTGCTTCCATTGACTGCTGAATAAAGACTTTCAGGAGACAGTTATACTAGTATCCTGCTTGTAAGCATAGCAGAGTATCATTAATAGTGTCTGAGTTTGGCTTTCTTCCATGGGATTGATCTCAAATTGGGGCAGTCATTGTTTGCCCATTACCTCAGTCTTTACTCCATTTTTATCTCTGTAGATCTTTTTGGCAGAAACAATTTTGGATTGAAAGTTTTGTGGGTGAGTTTATACCTCCTCCTTCCACTGGAAGTCCTGCCTGGCTACAGGAGATGGCCACTTTTGTCTTGATATCCCCTGCTGCTAGAAATCTCAGCTGGAGTCACCACCATAAGCTACCCATAACTTCCCCCATCCCAGATCTCCAGCTGATCCCAAAGATAACTCCTACTGATTTCCATTCTCACTCCCAATCCTGTCCTACTCCTTTCCTCCACACCTGGTTGTCATTGCTAAATTCTTCCTTACCCCCTCTCCCACCTAGTTAACTCTCTCCATTCACATCTGATAACTATTTTGTTTCCCCTTCTCAGTGAGAATCACATATATCCTCCTTTGGACCCTCCTAATTACCCAGTTTCTTTAGGTCTGAGGTGTAGCATGGTTATCTTCCACTTTAATGCTTATGTCCAATTATAAATAAGTACATACCATAATGTCTTTCAGTATATACCTTATATTTCCTCACTGAGAATGGATACTGCCTAGTTCCATCCATTTGCCTTCAATTTTCAAGATGTCTTTTTTTTTTTTTTTTGGAAATAGCTGAATAGTATCCCATTGTGTAGAAGTATCACATTTTCTTTATCCTTTCTTTAGTTGAGAGACATCTGGGTTGTTTCCAGCTTCTGGCTATTATGGACAAAGCTGCTATGAACATAGTTGAGCAAATGCCACTGTGGCATACTGGAGCATCTTTGGAGTGTATGTCCAGGAGTAAGTATAGATGGATATAGAATTCTACCAGATTTTCAAAACGGAGTAAATGCCAATACTCCTCAAACTATTTCACAAAGAAGAAACTGAAGAAACATTGGTTAAACTCATTCCATGAGGCTACAGCCACCTTGATACCTAAACCTTATAAACAATTAACAAAGAAAGAACTTCAGACCAATTTCCCTTATGAGTATTGATTGGAAAATATTCAATAAAATGCTTGCAAAATTAATCCAAAAACTTATCAAAAATATCATCACCCATGATCAAGTAGACTTCATACCAAGAATGCAGGGATTTTTCAATTTATGAAAATCGATCACTGTGATTCACTTGTAAGATAAGAACATCCAGCCCCTAAAGAACAAATTTGAGGAAGATACCAGGAGATGGAAAGTTCTCTCATGCTCATGAATTGGTAGAATTAACATAATAAAAATGGTCATCTTACCATAACCAATCTATAGATCCAATGCAATTCCTATCAAAATTTCAACACAATTCTTTATAGACCTTGAAAGACCAATTCTCAACTTCTTATGGAAAAATGAAAAATAAACCTCAAAATAGCTAAAACAGTCCTGAACAACAAAAGAACTTCTGGAGGTTTCTCCATCCCTGATTTCAAGCTATACTACACAGCAATAGTAATAAAACTTTATGGTACTGGCATAAAAATTGGACAGGTTGATCAATGGAATAGAGTTGAAGATGCAAAAATGAATCTGCACACTTATGGATAGTTGATATTTGACAGAGAAGCCAAAACCAGACAATGGAAAAATAAGAACATCTTTAACAAATAATGCTGTTTTAATTGGATGTCTGCATGTATAAGAATGAAAATATATACATACTTGTCACCCTGCACAAAAGAAGTCCAAGTAGATCAAAGTCCTCAACATAAAACTGGACACACTAAATCTAATGGAAGAAAAAGCAGGGAACTGCATTCAATTCATTGGCACAGGAGACAATTTCCTAAACAGAGCATCAGTAGCTCAGGCACTAAGATTAAGTGGGACCTCAATAAACTGAAAGTTTTTACAAGTCTATGGATACCATCAATAGGACAAAAGAGCAGCCTACAAATGGGAAAAGATCTTCATCAACTCTACATCCAACAGAGGACTAATCTTCAAAATATATAAAGAAGTCAAGAAATTAGATATCAACAAACCATGTAACCTAGTAGCCCTGATCTTTTAAGTCAACTGTCTTTCCTGAGGTTCTTGTGAGAGATGGATGTATCCTATTCTCACTCATTCTGTCAAATATTTCTCTGATTCAACACTGCTTCGACACCTCAGGTAGATGTCACTTTGAAACATGGTTGCTTTCTTCTACAAACTAATCTTATCTACATTGTTTGGTATTAAAGACATATCATTCTATGTGATAGCTTGCCCGAGTAGTCATGTTTCTGGAGTAATATTCCCCTACAGAGTAGTGATACAGAAGCTTGATAATGCCATGTACATCTTTCACACTAGCAGACAAGAACTATAGATGATCCAATCTGTCATTCATAAACTATGATCTAGGGACAAAGACAGATACAATGGTAAGATAGGTACTGCTTTTTGCCTTTGTTTCTTTTCTTTATGAATAAGTAAGTACCTTGTTACTATGGAAAATAACATCAGGGGTAGATTGCCAACAAGGTAGAGATTTTGTCATTAAGCCTGATGATCTAAATTTGATTCCTGAGATCCATATGCTTTAAGGAGATAACCAAGTCCAGCAAGTTCTACTTTGGACTCCATACCTATATTATGGTATGCACATGCCCCACAATAAATAAAAAAATGTAATAAATAACTTTGAAAACCTACATTATTCTTACCATAGGAACAAAACAAAGTCTCCACATGGGAATTAGCTAAAAGAATCTAGAATCAGAGTATTACCTTCAAATGTAGGCTCCCATAACCTAGTTCTCAAACCAGACTCTACCTTGTAGTTCTACCAACCCATAATTGCATCAGATTATATACCTACTAAAAGATTTTTACACTGATTAGGTACGAGCCCTCAGGTTTTAGGAATATTTTAATGGTTATATTCACAAACGAAGGACCAGTCTTCAGCTTATGAGCATGTGAAAGTAGGTGTGACTATTTTAAATAATATTTTCATTAATTCTCTGAGATTTTCATACGATTTCCTTTGGGTGTCTGAGTATTTATCCTTAATTCAACTCCTCTCCCTACTTCACCCCAATTCTCTATCCATCAAACTTCATGTATCCCTTTTGTTTTCTTGACCCATGGAGTTCAATTTTGGTTAATCAAATATTCTAGGGTGAGGTGTTGCTTTAAGTCTATACCCTTAAAGTAAAAGAAAACTTTCCTATCTGTCTGCCTTCCTGTCTATGTATCTATCTATATATGAGCCATAACCAACTCCTATAATGGGTTTTTATTTTGTAGATAGGTGGATAGATAGATAGATAGATGATAGATAGATAGATAGATAGATAGATAGATAGATAGATAGATAGATAGATTTCTGCCCATCTCCATCTAGGTGTTGAAATTCAATTCCACCTCATTCCTCCATGTTGCTCAGGATTTCTGTATGCTGTCACCAATACTATGAGTTAATTTGTGAAGTCACCATTTTTTAGCTAGAAAACAATGTTTCTTTGAATTTTTTTAACCAACTCTGACTCTTAAAACCATTTTGCCCCATCTTCTGTGATATTCTTTGTCTTTGGGAAAAGGGGGTGTGTTAGATATGCCTTATTTAGAACTGAGCACTCTTGGTTTTCTGATTTTCTTAATTCTGACTACTTTTAAATCTTCATGTTAATTGCAATCCATAGCAGAAACGATTTTCTCTAATAAAGGTTGAAAGATGTACTAGTCTGTGGGTAGAGCAGTAAGTTAATAGGAATCCTTTGAATAATATGTTCATTTAACAGAATAATAGTACTAGGTGTTCCCCTAGGGCCTATGGAATATCTAGTCACCAATTCTTGATAATAGTGACAGATATTATTTCTATCTTGCAGAACATCCCATGCATCCAATTTAAAAAGTGCCACTAGTGTATCAGAATGGGCATTCTAGTAGCTCAGAGTTAAGTAAAACTGATTATTGTCATCTTAAAATAGCATTTACAGTACCTTCTAGACTGTAAAGAAAAACTTCATTCATCAGTACCAACTTGCATTCTCTGTTTTATGACTTGATTATGTTGTCTTTAGCAATAGGAACTTACCATTATTTTCTGGAGGGTAATCAAGAACATCAGAAATGACTTGTAATTTTTGAGAGCTTGTGGAAGCCCAAAGTCAAATACTCAATGAGAGATAACCAATTCCTATAATGGGTTTTGATTTTCTAGCAGATTATGTCTAATTGGAGCATAGTCAAGAATATATCTATTCTTGTGTCTAATACTCTTACTAACACACAAATATGCCCTTATGTATAACATTAATGCTTGAATACATGGCTTATAAAAATACTTGCCATTATGAATTTGAAGAATAGTGAGGAGTGATACATAGCTGGATATAGAGGAAGGGAAAAGAAGAAAGATATGTAATTAGGTTGTAATCTCAAAAAGAATATTTTTTTTAAATAGCCCTTTCTCTTTTCGTCTTTACAGTGTAACTGTCATCCAGAGCCATTTCTGCTGCTTCATTTCATGTTCACTCACTAAACACTCAGGTTTGTGTTTTGTCTCTGTGACACTAATGCTGCTTTCTTGATAAAACCAGTAGATAGTCCTAGTATGCTCTCTCATGTGCAACCGATCCAGCTGGCAATCTCCTCATTTTCAAAATCCAGTGCTTCACAGTGTTCTCTCTCCATGCCTTTGGCTGTGTTTTTAGGCTTCATTAAATACACTTCTGTCTCCTTACCATTAATATTTTGTCTTTATGAAACATAAGTTCAGCTTGTTTTCTTAATATATAAACATTTTACCTTTTCCAATGTCATATATATCAATATATGCATTTATCTTAATTATAAATATTATAACACAAGTATTTAGACCTCTATTAATAGTTACTCCAAGTAGGTTCAGCACCTGTTTATATATTTAAAAGCATTGTCTTTTAATCTGTCATTCATATATATATATATATATATATATATATATATATATATTATGTAGCAAAATCTAAAATTTTCATTTTGCTTAGAGTACTCAATCCATTCGTATACTTAGAACACCTCTTCCAAGAAACTTTTGCTTCTCAACATGAATTAATAGTCCAATTAGAACATCCAAAGGCACTCAGCACATTTCCTTCCTGACACTACTCTGTCTTATAATAATTCATTGATTCAATTAACTCAAGAGGGCACAGAGCACCTGGTTCTCAAGCACTCTTCAATATGCTAAAGACACCAAAATAATTAAATAGCATTCTATCATATTCTATGGTATTTCTTAAATTATGATTTTTTTAAATTTGAAATATGTTCACAATCATTAATTCAGCGTCAATTTATCCTCTAGACTTCATAGTATTATTTTTTCCTCTTCAGAAATCCAAACTTTCAAGTGCTGACAAATGGATAATACTCATAGTTCACTTCATAGTTCTTTGTGGATACTATTTGCCTAATTTATTTGGAGAGACTGGTATATTTAAATTCTTTAAAAATTCAATCTATTGTCTGTCTAGTATTGTTATTTCTTTATCCCTCAAGTGAGAAATATGAGGACAGGGAGTTAATTTTTCTGAGTTATTAAGTGACTGGCCAAAGCAGGACTTGAACCTAGAGTGTAAAGTTTGCAAATCCATGTCTGAAATTACTGCATGATCGTACCCTCTGGAAATGAACTATGGTACATATCTTTCAGGAAATGGCTCATATTTCTTCCAACACCATATTTTCCACTCTGGTTAACCGATACTGTTATTTCAGCAGCAACATTTTAGGACATATTTGACATGAAAACCTTTCATATTTTACTTTAAAGGGTCATCTCATAAAAATGTCAAAAGTGAGAAAGAATTTCTGAAGGATGACCTTCAATCAGCCATTTTTCAAAGGTATATAGTCTTATTTAAAGTATAGAACACTTGTAGGAAAGAGATCCAGTACTTGAAGATTTATTGCAGCCTGACATTTAATGAAAACCCTCAGGGTTTTATTATATAGTTACTCAACTCACCTCATATATAGCCTAATATATTTTATTTTTAAAATGTCTTGCTATCAAATCTACATTGAAATAGTAGCCCCCAGGGCAGGTATATATGGTCCTATTCAGTACCTCACTCCCTATTTATCAGGTTTATACCCCATAATAAGTCTACCTATGTGACTTTGACTAACAGCTGAAGAATAACATAATTTCTCATGATCATTATAACAGAGAAAGCAAGAAGCAGAGAAACTGAAAAGGAGAGAGTGGTTTTACTTTATATTTTTCTCTCAAATAATTACATAAAAATTGAAATAAAATATTTATTATTATATTTATTATTATCAAGTCTCTTCTTAGTCTCACAAGGAGACGTCATAAAACACCAACAGTGTTGCTAGTCTTCATGCACAGAAATCTTAGAAACCCTTGTGAGAATTATGTATGAAATATTTTATCAACATGAAAATATTGTAACATTTGGTTGATCAAATATATCGAAGGGGTGAAGAAATGGTGAAAAGAATCTAGATTTGAAATTGTGTTACTTTTGTATTACTGAGACGAAACATCTAGCGTAAACAACTTACTGGAGGAATAGCTATTTTTGCTTATAATTTCAAAAATGTTAGTGCTTAACCTTTTGCCCCATGGATACTTCTCTCACAGAGAGGCACAATACATATCATTGTGGGAAATGAATTTGAAGGAGCTGGAGATTCACTTTGGGATGAAATGAGTAAAACACCAGATTTAATGAACCATTTCTTCCACCTACACCAGAGTCCCTAAAGTTTCCTGATCATCTCAAAATTCCAGCAAACGCTAAGGAATACATTTTAACACATGAATCACCAGGGAACATAAATACTGAAAAAATATAACAAATATGTTAAAACAAGGAATAAGAGTGTCTCTTAGGAGTTTGATTTTCTGCTTCACTAATGGTTTTATGGTAACTTATGTTAACTAAATGGAAACATCCTTGGATAAAAAGTCAACATCCATTTTTTTTCTAGGGATAAAGGATTACATAGTCAAGTCCTGTAAGATTTGCTAAGCAACACCCATGTCAATGCTTGGGTTTTCTAAATACACTTCCTTAGTCTAAATGTTTTTTATGAAACATGTCCCACCAGATTCTCAAAGCCCTGTGACAATTATTACCCATAGATCAAGACTGCCAAAGGGAAATACTCCCGAGAGTCAGTATAAAGAAGTTTCCCGCACTCATTTGGATGACAACATTAGAGAATTGGAGATGCAGCAGAATTTGCCAAAGACAATGTGTGTTTTGGTTGCATCAGTGCACAACAGAGCATGCACATTAGTCATATTTTAAAGGATCAGTGTCTCATATAGTGGCTGGGAATATGACTCATTTATTAGAATGCTGATGTTCCATGCTTGAGGCCATGGGCTTTATCTCTAGCTCCAGGGAGAGTCATGTAATTACCTGTGTTACTTTTTTTCTATACAACATTATTTTTGATTCTTAAGAACAATTTGATGATATAAAACAATGGGATGATTGTGAATTAATACACTATGATGATGGAGGCACTTCAATTGAAATTAGTGCCTTTCGAAAAACAAAAACAAAACCAAAAAACATCAACAAAAAAAAATGGAAGAGAAGTTTCATCTTGGTCATGTGAGTGCACAACTGGAAGATAGCCTTTTATCAGTAAACAGGCCTGATTGTTTTATGATCTTGTATATCCTAACCTAGAATATTATAAGAAACCCATATCTGATGTTTAAGTAATTCACTCATTCTATCTTATTCTGCTATACTAGCTCAAACTATGATAGTTATTTGTGTGTTCATGTTCTTTAGAATCAAAGTCAATAATCTTTCTATAGCCTTATTGATGAGTACAGGAGGAAAAGTATGGTAAGTAAATTTATCATCAAATACCTGTTATAACTTCCATACCATTTTACCTATATAAGTTATGCCTTTACAAGACCTGAAGTATGCTAATGAAAGGAGGCATAATGTAGTTTTATAAACAAAAGCATCATCCTGTAAATATACTTTCTATTCTCTTTTGTCCAAAGAATGATGCTACTATTTATTAGATTTGTAGATAGAGTTAAATCAGAAATATGAACAATTAAGGTCTGCAACATTATGAGGCACATAAGGCAAAATTCAGAGCCAAATAGATTAATTCACTACAAAAGATTACAAGTGATATAAACAAAGAGCATAAATTTGTGAGAAATTTTGATAAAACATGCACATAATATTATGAATTCTTTCCCCAAATTGCACATTTGCCTAAGAGTTCTGAGGCTAAAATCTTCAGAGCTAGAGAAGTTCAAGAATATGCTCTGTCTATAGGAACTTTGAAAAGTAATGTACTTAAATTTTTCTGAAAAAGTGAATTTTACTTTTAACTTTGAAGTCAATACTACATTCAGTATTGGAACTTTCATTAATGGTAAAGGCATCGTTAAATTATTCTGCCCTAACAATTTGCTTTAAGGTTATTAGAAAATAAAATCATCCTCCATAGTCTTTTAAATTATATTTTCATCAATAATATTCTTTTTGAGAAAGGAAAAAAAGTACAAATTCGACAGTCTCATACTTGACTGGGGAGCATGATGAAAATTCCAAAGAATCTATAAAATGTATATATATATATATATATACATATATATATATATATATATATATATGTGTGTGTGTGTGTATGTGTATGTATATGATGTATATGCATATACATATATATGATGTATATGTATATTGTGTGTCTGTGTGTATGGGCATGTGTGTGTATATATATACATATATATATGTATGTATATATGTGTGTGTGTGTGTGTGTGTGTATGTGTGTGAACCCTGGTAATCCCTACGTCTGAACCACATTTCAAACTGATTTTTAGGAAAAAGATCTGCTGATGTCTTTTAAAAATACAAACTTTCTATCTTTTTATGATTTGATGAAGTTTGGGGAGGTGAAATTCTGAATGCATATGTCAAAGACATGTCTTGAAAGATTCTTCAATATTTACTTTATTTCATAAAATATGTGTAGGGTCAAAGTGCATGTGTGTACAGGTGACTGAAAATTCTAGTTGTATTGGGTCCATTGGAGCAGAAGTTACAGCTGGTTACAAGCTTCCTGATGTGTATGCTGGGAATCAAACTTGGGGCCTCTGAAAGTGTCAAGCATACCCTTACCTGCTTGGGGCCTCTGAAAGTGTCAAGCATACCCTTACCAGTCCTCTTAAGAGATTCCTATATAAAAGTAATTTAAAACATTTTAACCCAGAGATGTAAAATTCAGCAGAAAATTTAGTTTATCTAGACAATTAACAATGAGTACATAGAAGAACTGATCGTGGCTTTGGTAAATTTATTATCTTTCTGAAAACATTAAAATATTTCCTAGAACTTAAATTTTGTTGTTCGACATCTTTTGAGGATTTGTTGACCTTTTAATTAAAAGATGAATGAGATTTATAGTCTCCTACAGTATTACTCATGCATTTAAATTTTCAGGAAAAATTTCCATAATTTTATCACTGAAAAATAATGGGACCATCAGTGGTTAGTAACCAATGTTCAATATTCATATTGTGATTTGTTTCTGTTTATTGACCTTTACTACATACAAACAACCTAAAATATGGATATTTCAAATATCAATGAAGTTACCACAGATGTTTCCACTAATAAAATAGAAAGATTATGGTATGATAAATGAACAATGTCATATGGTATTAATTTTTGTACTAATTTGAATGTGACTTAAAGTCATATTTTTCTCTTTTTTTCCATAATGGACTTTAAGATAAGGATTAAAGATAGGAATATAAAGTCATCAGTCTTCTTCATTCTTGGAGTACACTGGGAGTACTTGCTGCTAATTCAACATAATGGGATACAGTTTCAGTGTCTAATAGAGAGTATTTCTAATCTACATGAACATTAGAGACTAATTGCTTCTCAACTAAGAGGTGAACTAAAAGACACCTTTTTCAAAATGATAAAAACTAAAAACGTCTTCCTCCCCTGCCTGGTCCTGTGGGCTGGGGCAGACACAGAGTTGGTCTGCTCCT
>NW_021604608.1:24354207-24457994 GCF_004785775.1 Grammomys surdaster
ACACAGAGTTGGTCTGCTCCTGTCCTGTGGAGATACTGACTCCTGAGGCATCCTAGAGGAGCCACTGCACTCAGAGCAGCTGACACTGAGTTGATCTACTCCTGTCCTGTGGAGATACTGACTTCTGAGTCATCCTAGAGGAGCCACTGCACTGAGAGCAGCCGAGGAGCCACTGCACTCAGAGCAGCAGACACCAAGATTAGGATCATAAGACTACAGAGACATCTGGACTCTGAGGAGCTCTGCAACAAGCAAGATAACTGGAAATACAGACTCCAGTCTTACACAGTGAGGGCAGGCAACACTAGAGTTAACCAGATGGCGAAAGGCAAGCGCAAGAACATAAGCAACAGAAACCAAAGTTTCTTGACATCATCAGTACCCAGTTCTCCCAATATAGCAAGCCCTGAACACCCCATCACACCTGAAAAGCAGGATTCAGAAATAAAATCACTTCTCATGATGATGATAGAGGATTATAAGAAGGAATTAAGTAACTCCCTTAAAGAAATACAGGAGAGTACAAATAAACAGATAGAAGCCCTTAAAGAGGAATCACAGAAATCCCTTAAGGAAATGCAAGAAAACACAAAGAAGGAATTAAACAAAAACATTCAGGATCTGAAAATGGAAATAGAAACAATAAAGAAAGCTCAAAGGGAGACAACCATGGAGATAGAAAACTTAAGAAAGAGATCAGGAGTCATAGACGCAAGCATCACCAACCGAATACAAGAGATAGAAGAGAGAATCTCAAATGCAGAAGATACAGTAGAAAATATTGACACAGTTCTCAAAGAAAATGCAAAATGCACAAAACTCCTAACTCAAAACATTTAGGAAATCCAGGACACAATGAGAAGACCAAACCTAAGGATAATATGTATAGATGAGAATGAAGAGTCCCAACTTAAAGGGACAGTAAATATCTTCAACAAAATTATTGAGGAGAACTTCCCTAACCTAAAGAACAAGATGCCCATAAACATACAAGAAGCCTACAGAACACCAAATAGAATAGACCAGAAAAGAAATACCTCCCATCACATAATAATCAAAACATCAGATGCACAAAACAAAGAAAAAATACTAAAAGCAGTAAGGGAAAAAGGTCAAGTAACATACAAAGGCAGACCTATAAGAATTACACCAGACTTCTCACCAGAGACTATAAAAGCCAGAAGAGCCTGGACAGACATCATACAGACCCTAAGAGAACACAATTGCCAGCCCAGATTACTATACCCAGGAAAACTCTCAATCACTATAGATGGTGAAACCAAGATATTCCATGACAAAACCAAATTTGCACAGTATCTTCCCACAAACCCAGCACTTCAAAGGTTAATTGATGGAAAACGCCAACACAAGGAGGGAAACTACAACCTAGAAAAAGCAAGGAAGTAATCTTCCAACAACCCCAAAAGAAGATAACTATACAAACATAACTTTACCTCTAATAGCAAAATTAACAGGAAGCCACAATCATTTTTCCTTAATATCTCTTAACATCAATGGTCTCAATTCCCCAATAAAAAGACGAAGACTATCAGACTGGATACACAAACAAGACCCAGAATTTTGCTGCATACAAGAAACGCACCTCAGTGACAAAGACAGACACTACCTCAGAATAAAAGGGTGGAAAACAATTTTCCAAGCCAATGGTCCCAAGAAACAAGCTGGAGTAGCCATTCTAATATCAAATAAAATCGACTTTCATCCAAAATTAATCAAAAAAGATAAGGAAGGACACTTCATACTCATCAAAGGAAAAATCTACCAAGGTGAACTCTCAATTCTGAACATCTATGCTCCAAATGCAAGGGCACCTACATACATAAAAGAAACTTTACTAAAGCTCAAAACACACATTACACCTCATACAATAATAGTGGGGGATTTCAACACCCCACTCTCAGCAATGGACAGATCATGGAAGCAGAAACTAAACCGAGACACTTTGACATTAACAGAAGTTATGAACCAAATGGACTTAACAGACATCTATAGAACATTTCATCCTAAAACAAAAGAATATACCTTTTTCTCAGCACCTCATGGTACCTTCTCCAAAATAGACCATATAATTGGTCACAAAGCAGGCCTCTACAGATACAAAAAGATTGAAATAATCCCTTGCATCTTATCAGATCACCACGGAATAAGACTGGTCTTTAATAATGACAAAACCAATGGAAAACCCACGTGCACATGGAAACTGAACAACTCTTTACTCAATAATGACTTGCTCAAGGAAGAAATAAAGAAAGAAATTAAAGACTTTTTAGAATTCAATGAAAATGAGGACACATCATACCAAAACTTGTGGGACTCCATGAAGGCAGTGCTAAGAGGAAAACTCATAGCTCTAAGTGCCTACAAAAAGAAACTGGAAAGAGCACACACTAACAAGTTGACTGCACAACTAAAAGCTCTAGAACAAAAAGAAGCAAATACACCCAGGAGGAGTAGAAGGCAGGAAATAATCAAACTCAGGGCTGAAATCAACCAAATAGAAACAGAAAGAACAATACAAAATATCAATAAAACCAGGAGTTGGTTCTTTGAGAAAATCAATAAGATAGATAAACCGTTAGCCAGATTAACCAGAGGGCACAGAGACAGTATCCAAATTAATAAAATCAGAACTGAAAAGGGAGACATAACAATAGAAACTGAAGAAATTCAAAAAATCATCAGATCCTACTACAAAGGCCTATACTCAACAAAACTGGAAAACCTGGAAGAAATGGACAATTTCCTAGACAGATACCGGTTCCCAAAGTTAAACCAGGAGCAGATAAACCATCTAAATAGTCCCATAACCCCTAGGGAAATAGCAGTAGTCATTAAAAGTCTCCCCACTAAAAAAAGCCCAGGACCAGATGGTTTTAGTGCTGAATTTTATCAGACCTTCAAGGAAGACCTAATACCAATTCTCTTCAAACTATTCCACAAAATAGAAACAGAAGGAACACTACCCAATTCGTTCAATGAAGCTACAATTACACTCATACCCAAACCCCACAAGGACCCGACAAAGAAAGAGAACTTCAGACCAATCTCCCTTATGAACATCGATGCAAAAATACTCAATAAAATTCTAGCAAACCGAATCCAAGAACACATCAAAACAATCATCCATCATGATCAAGTAGGTTTTATCCCAGGAATGCAGGGATGGTTCAATATTCGGAAATCCATCAATGTAATCCACTATATAAACAAACTCAAAGAAAAAAACCACATGATCATCTCACTAGATGCTGAGAAAGCATTTGATAAAATTCAACATCCCTTCATGATAAAAGTCTTGGAAAGATCAGGAATTCAAGGCCCATACCTAAACATAGTAAAAGCAATTTACAGCAAACCAGTAGCCAACATCAAGCTAAATGGAGAGAAACTTGAAGCAATCCCACTAAGAACAGGGACTAGACAAGGCTGCCCACTCTCCCCCTACCTATTCAATATAGTACTGGAAGTCCTAGCCAGAGCAATTAGACAACAAAAAGAAGTCAAAGGGATACAAATAGGAAAGGAAGAAGTCAAAATATCGCTATTTGCAGATGATATGATAGTATACTTAAGTGACCCCCAAAACTTCCACCAGAGAACTCCTAAACCTGATAAACAACTTCAGCAAAGTGGCTGGTTATAAAATCAACTCAAACAAATCAGTAGCCTTCCTCTACATGAATGATAAACAGACTGAAAAAGAAATTAGGGAAATGACACCCTTCACAATAGTTGCAAATAATACGAAATACTTTGGTGTGAATCTAACCAAGCAAGTGAAAGACCTGTACGACAAGAACTTCAAGTCCCTGAAGAAAGAAATCGAAGAAGATCTCAGAAGATGGAAAGATCTACAATGCTCATGGATTGGCAGGATTAATATAATAAAAATGGCCATCTTGCCAAAAGCAATCTACAGATTCAATGCAATCCCCATTAAAATCCCAACTCAATTCTTCACAGAGTTAGAAAAGGAAATTCTCAAATTCATATGGAATAACAAAAAACCCAGGATAGCGAAAACTATTCTCAACAATAAAAGAACTTCGGGAGGAATCACCATCCCTGACCTCAAGCTGTACTACAGAGCAATAGTGATAAAAACTACCTGGTATTGGTACAGAGACAGGCAGGAAGATCAATGGAACAGAACTGAAGACCCAGAAATGAACCCACACTCCTATGGTCACTTGATCTTTGACAAAGGAGCTAAAACTGTCCAGTGGAAAAAGGACAGCATTTTCAACAAATGGTGCTGGTTCAACTGGAGGACAACATGTAGAAGAATGAAAATTGATCCATTCTTATCTCCTTGTACAAAGCTCAAGTCTAAGTGGATAAAGGACGTCCACATAAAACCAGATACATTGAATACTTGGGCACAGGGGAAAAGTTCCTGAACAGAACACCAATGGCATATGCTCTAAGATCAAGAATTGACAAATGGGACTTCATAAAATTGCAAAGTTTCTGTAAGGCAAAGGACACTGTCAATAGGACAAAACAACAACCAACAAATTGGGAAAAGATCTTTACCAATCCTACATCTGATAGAGGGCTAATATCCAATATATACAAAGAACTCAAGAAATTAGACTCCAGACAACCAAATTACCCTATTAAAAAATGGGGTATAGAGCTTAACAAAGAATTTTCAATGGAAGAAACTCGAATGGCCGAGAAGCACCTAAAGAAATGTTCAGTGTCCTTAGTCATCAGGGAAATGCAAATCAAAACAACTCTGAGATTCCATCTCACACCAGTCAGAATGGCTAAGATTAAGAACTCAGGTGATAGTAGATGTTGGCGAGGGTGTGGAGAAAGAGGAACACTCCTCCATTGTTGGTGGGACTGCAAGATGGTGCAACCACTTTGGAAATCAGTGTGGCGGTTCCTCAGAAAATTGGACATAGCATTACCTGAGGATCCAGCTATACCACTCCTAGGCATATACCCAGAAGATGCTCGAACATATAACAAGGACATATGCTCAACTATGTTCATAGCAGCCTTATGTATAATAGCCAGGAGCTGGAAAGAACCCAGATGTCCTTCAACTGAGGCATGGATTCAAAAAATGTGGTACATTTACACAATGGAGTATTACTCAGCTATTAAAAACAATGAATTCGAGAGGTTCCTAGGAAAATGGATGGAACTAGAAATTATCATCCTGAGTGAAGTAAGCAAATCACAAAAGAACACACATGGTATTCACTCACTGATTATTGGATATTAGCCCAGAACCTTGAAATGCCCAAGATGCAACTCACAGGCCACATGAAGCTCATAAAAAAGGAAGACCAAGTGGGGGTGATTCAGTTCTTCTTAGAAGGAGCAACAAAATACTCAAGGGAGCAAATATGGAGACAAAGTGAGGGACAAAAACTGAAGGAGGGGCCATTTGAAGACCTTTCCACCTGAGTATCCATCCCATGTGCAGTCACCAAAGGTAGATGCTGATGTGGAAGTCAGGAAGTGCATGCCGGTAAGGGCCTGATATGGATGTCTCCTCAGAGGCCTTCAAGAGTCTGACATATTCAGAGGCAGATGCTCACAACTAGCCATTGAACTGATCATGAGGTTCTCAATGGAGGAGTTAGAGTGAGGACTGAAGGAGCTGAAAGGGTTTGTGGCACCATGAGGAGAGCAACAATACCAACCAACCACAGCTCCCAGGGTCCTAACCACCAGCCTGGGAGTACTTATGGAGGGATCCAGGGCTTCAGCTGAATATGTAAGAGTGGAGGGCCCTGCTGGGCATAGGTGGAAGAAGAGATCCTTGACCTCATGAAGGCTGGATGCCCCAGGGGGTGGGAATTTTGAGGGTGGGGAAGTGGGAGTGGGGGGGAGGTAGGTGGGGATTACATCCACGGAGAAGAAGGAGGAGGGGTAAGGGGATGGGGGGTTCCCGGGTGGGTGGGGGATGGGGTAAGGGGATAACATATGAAATGTAAATAAAATATCCAATAAAAAAAAACTAAAAACGTAGAAAGTTCCCTTTTAAAGGATAGATGACGTCATTTACTGAATGATAAGTGGAGTTGAGCCAAAAAGTACAGAATACTCATGATAAATCCCCAGACTCAAAGAAGTTAAACAAGGAGTAAGACCAAAGTGAGAGTGTTTGAATCCCACTTACAAGGAGGAACAAAGTAGTCATAAGAGGCAGACTGATGGAGGGAACTGGGTGAAATAGGGTAGGGGAAGGAGAATGGGGGCAGAAACAGTAATGGGGAAAGACAGGAAAGAGACCCAGAGGACCAACAGAATGAATGGAAACATGCTGCTTCTGGGGTGGGGGTAATCTCTAAGAAGTCCCCAGAGATGTGGGATGGAGGAAGCTCCCAGGACTCAGTGTGGGTGACATTAGCTAATATGCCTAACAGTGGGGATATGAAACCTGAAGAAATCACCTTCAGAAGCCAGATAGGATCCCCAGTGGTGGAATAGGAACACCAACCCACCTACAATACTTTCAACCCAAAATTGGTCCTGTCTAAAAGAAATGCAGGAAGCCAGAATGAGTAGAGACTGAAGAAATGGCTCACCAGTGACCGCCCAATTTGAGACCTGTCCCATGGGCAGTCACCGATTCCTGATTACTATTACTGATGGTATGTTGTGCTTACAGAGAGGCGTCTAGCATAGCTCTCCTATAAGAGGCTCTACCCAGCAGCTGTCTGAGATAAACGCAGATACACACAGCCAAATTTTGTACAGAGGATGGGGAACCCTTTCGAAGTGTCAGGGGAAGAACTGAAGGCTCTGAAGGCGATGGCAACCTCACAGGAAGACCAATAGAGTCAACTAACCTGGACTGCTATATGTTCCGAGAGACTGAGCAATCAACCAAAGAGCATAAACAGACTGATCTGAGGCCCTCTGGCACATATGTAGCAGAGGACGGCCTTGTCTGGCCCAGTGAGGGAGGATATGCCCAATCCTGAAGAGACTTGATGCACCAGGGTGCAGGGATACTGGGTGAAGGTGTCATCCTCTAGAAGCAAATGAGACGGAGTGGGGGGAAGAACCCTGGGAGGGGTGACTTGGAGGGGAAGCATTATTTGGGATGTAAATAAGTTAATTAAATGTTATCAGAAAAAAATACAAAACTCAAATATTAAATGCTAAAAGTCTAACACAGAAAAGTAGACTGGACATGATATTAAATGACACAATGACAATCAAAAATGATTTACAAGTGTGGAAGGGAGCCTGTTGTTGATACAAATCTACTATCTGAAGGAAGAGGTGAAATATTTTAAGAACCCATAAATTGCACTATATTCTTTTATATTAAGTTCACTGCCATAGATAATATCTAGAAATCATTTATGTGATTTCTAAATGTATAGTTTTTCATGTGTTACTCTGAACTCCAAACAAAATCATAATTTATACAGTATTATGTATGTGTATTTTTTCTTTACCACAAATAGAAAGTTTTAACACAAATTCATGTCTGATTTATTAGATATCAATATATTGCTCATTTTGTTGTTACATATTTTGCATTGTATAGGTATTATAAGACATATTCATTTACAATAGATTGTTGTCTTCAACATAAATATTTCAAGCATTTAAATATAACTCTTCTTATGAACGAATGCATTCTTCCTCTTGGGTAGATGTCTAGAAGGACAAATTCTAGGTTCCACATTATATTATTACATGGAAACATTTAAATATTACATTTGAACTATTGAACTGCTTTTTAACGGGACTTTGCATTTTGTCAGCACTGTAGAAGATTTCTCTGAATTCTCATTATCAGTCAGCATTGCTATATTTCCCTCATAAATGATGCTGTTGAATTCCTGGTATACTACTTAACATGCATATATCTTCTGTGGTGACCAATATGCTCAATTTCTTTTCCCTTATAAAAATGCATAAATTATTGTTATAGAAGTATAAGTGATATATATATATATATATATATATATATATATATGATCTAGATATATTTATTTTAATGGATACATGACTTCAAAATATTTTTCTAAATCTGTATCTTATCTTATAATTGAAGTACATAGTTGAATACTTACCATACAAAAAAGGGTATTTTGTGTCAAGATTTAAGTGTGTATGGAAACAGAGAAATTGGCATAAAGGGAGGGGCAGAAGAAGGGATCAAAAGATTTGTTTACTCAAAATAAGGATGTATGAAAAAACTTACGCAAAGTTATTAATTAGTATTATAATATCAAAGTATAATTTGAAAATAAGAACATAAAAGGTTAAACTGAGGTATCTCACATGAGTGGACAAGGTGCTACTAGAAAACATTGATTATTAAACAAAAATAAGAGTGCCTGTCATAGACTACCCCAAATAAGTGCTTAGTCAAAGTTGATGCATATGTCTCTGAACCAATAAAATTTTGTGTTTGCCAGTTGTTGCTCTAATAACTACATGGTAAGACCTTATTACTGAAGGTACCACATTCTTTGACTGTAGGACTTACACAATATTTTCAAATGGACCCACAAAATTCTTTTGTGCTAGATAGATTCCATAGTGCTAGAAGAAGCTACTCTTGGGGAAAGACGATAGTCTTATCAAGTACTTGATTTGCATATTATGATACTTATCTGCCTTACAAGATGTGCCCAAGTATACAATGATTGCATGATTTTTACATGAAACAAACTGCTTTTCTGATTATGTCTGAGACATGTTCCATTGGAAAGAGTTTATTTCTAATACTATAAAGCTTGTTAAAAGCCATCACTGAGGAAGTCATAGTTGCATAGTTTCATAGCATGAAACCTATCATGAATAATTCATTTAAAGGTCATGTTATTAAAACCTTCTAAATATTTCATCTTTATTTCTATAGACACGTGCTATTCTTGCTTTAGTCAGAGAAGCTTCCTATTGCAGTGCCTAGCAGTTAGTGCAGATTAATAACTAGTCTGTTCAAATTACATGGTAAAGAAGGAGGAAAAAGAATATAAGAGCCAGAGGATGGAAAGGAGTGTGGTGGAATCAGTCTTCTAGACATGGTATTACTATTGCACTGATTAATTTAAAGTTATTCCCATTACCTGTGCAGTAACAATTATGTCTAAATTCCAGTTTGAATTGAAAAAGAGTTGATGACAACCCTCATAAATGGGGAGTTGAGAGTTGTTTGGATAAATCAACCAGTGGGTATGATCACTGGTATGTTGCCCATCCTCCACTTGATGATCTTTACCCATTCGTATATGGGCAATGCTAATTGATTTTCTTTTGACACAAACAAGAACGTGGGAGAGGGAGGATCCAGAAGAAGTTGGTCAGTGAAAATTGGGGTAAGAAATTGTAAGGATAGTCTCTTGTTCACCGTGTGAAAACATCACTTGTTAATACAAAAGCTGATTGGCCAATGAGTTGAGGTAGGATTAAAAATTCGTACATCCAGTAGAGAGACTGAAATTTTGGGATAGAGTCAGGTCAGGAGAGTTGTCTTGAATTCTGAGGAGAGACACAGGAATCTGAGTAGAGGACATCAGCCATGAGGCATTCATAAAATAAACAAGCTAAGGTCTGAGCTAGTGGGAACAAGCTAAAGCTTTGGGTTTCCACATTCATTCATATATAATTAAGTCTCAGGGTCATTATTTCAGGAACTTGGACTGGACATGAGTGGAAAAGATAAATATATATATATATATATATATATATGTGTGTGTGTGTGTGTGTGTGTGTGTGTGTGTGTGTATGTGTATATATGAAATTTTATACATGTATAAAATTCTCAACAATAAGGTGGAAGCACTTAAAAGACCTGATACGCTATAAAAATGTACTTATCTAAAGACAAATGGAAACCAATTTAAACAGGAAACAGATCATGAAAACTACCCAAAGATCCCTGTGCATAATTAGAAATAATAAGTCCTAAAGTATATTTTTGCTCTTTTAGTAATTCATATAGTGAGAAACCCCTTGGTTGATAATTTTGGATTTTGTGATAAACAAATTATATAGCCTCAAGAAGTCAATATGGACCTTTGCATAATGAGTAAAAAAATAACTTTATATAATGGTTTATTGGTATGGAGAAATGGAATTTAAGTATAATTTTAAACTGTATTTTAAAAAAGAGGTAGAACTACTTAATACAACACAAATAAAAATAAAAATTTAAATGCAGTTTTAGATCAACATCATTATTAAAAATTGAGGATATCAGCATTACAGAAACAACCAGGCTTGCTCACAACATGTAAGGCACACACTCTTATTCTTTAATTTTATCTTTATCATATTAGTTTCTATTTATTAGAAAATATGTGCAAAGTAAGATTTTATCTTGACATTTTCATTCATGTGTATTATGTAGTTTGATCATATTCATTCTTTTTATTATTCTTTCAATATTTTAATAGTGTATATAAAGTACATGATATACTGATATATTTCAAATAAATAGTTTCAAGAAAATAAGGATATAAGACCTGTATAATGCAAGCCAGACAAAATTCTCTTCTGGAGTGCAGAGATGGGTACAAATTCCCATCCCTATCTGAGAAACCATTAGCAATTGTAAGACACCAGAAGAGAGTTTTCTATAAGGGTGGGACCCCTACTGGTAAACCGTACCCCAGGGGATACCACTACACCTGAATGTATTTGGAAAGCACAAATTAGATTTCATGTGAAACAAAAACATAAAAGGAAAATAAAGAAAAAAGAGAGGAAGTCTGATGAATATATAGGTGGGGAGGTAGTGGGGATGTGGGAATCTCTGGGGAAAGTGATTAAAATATAATTAAAACATGCTTTAAGAAATTCTCAAAGATTTAATAAAATATTATTTAAAAATAAATGCATTATTCCACAGTTCTGCATGCATTCTTGGAGGCTTGCCTGCACCAAGGACAACCAGGTCTCCTCACTGAAAGCCTGGCAGTAGTAAGCAGTGCCTTGTCCCCTGCATTCCACATTCCAGCCCACAACTCAGCCTGCATTCCAGGAGGACTGCCTGCATGAGAGACAACCAGTCGAGGAGCCTTCCCATTCCCTAATCCCCTGCCTGCCAAGCCCCTCTAAAACACATCCAATGACAGTGGACAGTCAACTGCCCCAACTCCACATTTTCTGGGTCACAACTCTGGCTGCATTACCAGAGGCCTGCTGGAACCAGTGACAACCAGATGGCTAAAGGCCAGCAGAAGAACACAGTCAACAAGAACCAAAGCATTATGGCACCATCAGAGCCCAGTTATCCTACTATGACAAACACTGGATATCCTAACTCAGCTGAAACACAAGAAAATGATTGTCAATCCAATCTTACAAAGATGTTAGAGGCCTTTAAAGAGTCGATGAATAAATCCCTTGAAGAAAAACAGGAAAATAAAAGCAGACAGGGAAGGAAATGAATAACATTGTCCAAGACTTGAAAACGGAAATAGAAGCAATAAAGAAAACACAAACTGAGGGAATCATGGAGATAAAAAAAAAAAAAAAACCTAGGTAGGATAACAGAAACTACAGACACAAACATCATCAGCAGAATATACAAGATGGAAGAGAGAATCTCATGTGCAGAAGATACTATAGAAGAAATTGATACATCAAAGTAAATGATAAACCTAAAGTTTGTGAGGAAAAAAAAACACTGGACACTATGAAAAGACCAAGTTATGTATAAAGGCAAACTTATTAGAATTATACTCAACTTCACAACAGAGACTCAAAAACCCAGAAGGGTCTGGGCAGATGTCTTTCAGTCTCTAGAAGACCACAAACACTAGTTTAGATTACTAAACCCAGTAAAAGTTTCAATCACCACAGATAGAGAAAACAAGATATTTCATGACAAAATTAATTTCAAACAATATGTATCCACAAGTTCACCATTATAGAATATACTAGAATGAAAATCCAACTTAAGAAGGAAATAATTCCACAGCAACAAAATCAAAATAAGAAAAACACACACATAAAATACCACCAGGAACATGAAAATAACAGGAATTAACAATCATTGGTCTTTAATGTCTCTCAAAATTAATGGCATCAATTCTCCAATAAAAAGACATAGACTATCAGAATAGATCTGAATCCATCATTTTACTGCATAAAAGAAACAAAGCTCAGCAATAAGGACACTATCTCAAAGTAAAGGGATAGAATTTTGTCTGGTTTGCCTTATACAGGTCTTATTTTCTTGAAAATATTTATTTGAAGTATATCAGTATATCGTGTACTTTATATATACTATTAAAATGTTGAAAAAACAGTAGGAATAAATATATTCAAAGTACATAATACACATGGATGAAAAAAATATGGCCATTCTACCAAATGCAATCTATATATTCAACAAAAATCCCTTCAGAATTCTAACACAATTGTAAGAACAATGCTCAACTTCATATAGAAAAACAAAACAGCAGCAGCAACAACAAACAGGATAGCTAAAACAACCCTGTACAGTAAAAGAACTTATGGATGTATAACCAGTCTTGACCAGATTTCAAGTTGTACTACAGAGCAATAGTAATAAAACCTGCATGATACTGGCATAAAATGGACAGATTGATCAATGGAATCAAATTGAGCAACTAGAAGTAAATCCACACACCTACAGACACTTGACTTTTGAAAAAGAAGCAAAAATTGTATAATTAAAAAATAAAGCATTTTCACAAATGATGCTGTACCACTAAATGATAACTGCATGAAGAAGAATGCAAAGAGATCCATATCAATCACCCTCCACAAAACTTATGTCCACCTGGATCAAAGTCCTCAACAACAAACAACAACAACAACAACCAGGACACACTAAATCTGATAAAAGAGAAAATGAAGAATACCCTTGAATACGTTTTCATAGAAGAAAACTTCCTTAACAAAATACCAACAGCTCAGGCACTAAGGTTAACAATTAATAAATTGGACTTTATGAAACTAAAAGTTTCTACAAAGCTAAGTATACCATCAATAGGACAAAATGGATTCCTACACAATGGGAAAAGATCCTCTCCATCCCTACATCCAACAGAAGACTAATATCCAAAATATGTAAAGAACTCAAGAAACTATACATAAATAAACCAAAATGACTCAATTAAAAATTGGGTACAGGTCTAAACAGAGAACTCTTGACAGAGGTATCTGTTATGGACCTAAAGTAATGTACAATATCCTTGGTCATCAGCAAAATGCAAATCAAAACCACACCCTGATTCCATTTTATACATCATAATGGGTAAGATAAAAAACACAAGTGACAGCTTATATTAGTGAGGATGTGGAGCGTACAGAACACTCCTCCAATTCTGGTGGGAGTGAAAACTTGTACAACTACTTTGGAAATGAATTTGGTTGTTTCTCAGAAAAGTGTTAATAGAAACACCGCAAGACACAGCTATAACACTCTTCCTCATATACCAAAAAAAAAAAAACAAAAAACAAAAAACAAAAAAACAAAAAAACAAAAAAAACAAAATTAGATGTCCTTCAACTGAAGACTGTATAACAATAATGTGCTGCCTGAGGCTAGTGTCTGCCTTTGGATCCTGTTTCCCTGACTGGTATGATTTGTCTAACCTCAATAGAAGATGTTCCCAATCTTACTGCAACTTGAGATGCCAAGCCTGATGGATATCCACTGGAGGCTACATCTTTACTGAAGGGAAGAGATGAGGTTATTGATGTGGGTGAGGGGAGGTGGAAGGGAGGGACTTGAAGGAGAGGGGAGAGGAGAAGCTGTGATTCAGATGTAAAGCAAAAGAATAACTTAATAAATTAAAATTATTTCACTAGTGAGCTTAAGGGGATGACTCACTAAAAGCTCCCTTCTCTCACAGTGTCTTCCTAGCTCTGATACTTACGACTCAGGTAGAGTGAGATCTTCAAAGGCAAATAAAAGCAGACACTAAGTTTTCAAAGTACCTCTGTGTTTTAACTATCCTACTACCTACTTTTTACATTTTTGAATATTTTTTCGACTCAAATTCAAAACCAGATAGCTCTTTCTGACTCAACTGCCTTATTGCTACAAACAAACATCTCATGATTAAATCTTGTATTACAGTATGGTTGTTCAACTAGTTCCTTTCATTTGGTTGGGATAATTAACATTTCTTCTTACTCCCAATACTTCAAAAGTTAAACTGCAAATTGCAAGTCTATTGAAAGAACTCTGCCTATTCGAGGTCACACAAAATGGATATATAGATGAATGATGACATAAGTGTCTGTATTCCAACACTGATCATTAAATATCCAAGTACTCTATCTATCCAACTATGTAGGTAAACAGTATTTTCCACAGAGTTAAAAGAAAGCCCCTAAAAGAAAATCTCATAGATTTAAAAAAATTTACCAACAGGTTACTCCCAAGAAAATACTTAATTTGAAAAATGTGACAATACTAGTCAAAGGAGGCTTAGGTATTTTTTCCAAGAAAAATAATGTTCCCGGTGAACTATGAATATCTAGGGTATATAGTTAATATTTAGTATTAGTAATGGAATTTGATTTCTAATTTGAAGGGTTTTTTTTCACTTTTCCTTCTCATATCATCTCACCATATTCAAAATTCTTCCTCAGTCCATTTATCATTTGTATAAAAAAGGCTACTGATTTGTTTGAGTTAATTTTATATCCAGCCTCCTTGCTGAATTTGTTTCTCAGTTCTAGGAGTTCTCTGGTCGAATTTTGGGGATTGCTTATGTATACTATCATATGATCCTTGAATAGTGATATCTTGAATATTTCCATTCCAATTCGTTTCCCCTTGTTCTCCTTTGGTTGTCTAACTGCTGTAGCTACAGATCTGAGTGCTGTATTAAATAGATAAAGAGCAGGCAGCCTTGTGTCATTGTTGATTTTAGTGGGATTGCTTAAAGTTTCTTTCCATTTAATTTAACATGGGCTGTTGGATTGCTGTACATTGCTTTTATAATACGTTTGGGTATGTGCCATGAATTCCTGGTAGCTGCAAGAGTTTTAATATGAAGGGGTGTTGTATTTTCTCAAAGACTTTTTGAGCATCTAATGAGATGATCAAGTGATTTTTTCTTTCAGTTTGTTTATATAGTGGATTATGTTGATGGGCTTTCATATATTGAATGATCTCTGCTTCTCTGGGGTGAAGCATATTTGATCTTGGTGAATGATGGTTTTGATGCAATTTTGGATTCAGTTTGTGAGAATTTTATTGAGTATTTTTGCATCAATATTCATAAGTAAAATTTGAATTATTCTTTGTCAGATCTTTGTGTAGTTTAGTTATCAGAATAATTGTACCTTCGCAGGGGCGGAAGGCTTGTAGCTTCATAAAATGAGTTTGGCAGTGTTTTTTCTGTTTATATTTTGTAGAAGAGTTTGAGGAATACTGATATTAACTCTTCTTTGAGGGACTGGTAGAATTCTGCAATTAAACAATCTTGCCCTGGGGTTTTTTTTGTTTTGGAGGTTTTTACTGACTGTTTGCATTTTTTTATGGGTTATGGGACTGTTCAGATAGTTTACATGATCTTGATTTTTTTCACCTAAAGCAAGATTTTAATACTTAGAATTTTTATTATATTCATGAATTTACCAATAAAATAAAGGTTTTTAAAAATACAAATGTATAATATGAAATATTTTTATAAGTATGATGTAGTTAATACTTTCTGATTTTATGTTATACAATAACAAACCCAAAATCATAATCACTGGGATTATAGTCACTGAGACTAGGAATGAAACAGATAAATCTTTATTTTGGAGGGGCATACATTCAACAACTAAGTATTTGACAGTCTTGATATTTATTTATTTAATAACTGGTAACATTCTTTTAAGTCAGCAGAGATGGAGACGAAAGAGTGGTCACGTCTCCATTGGCAAATACATGAAGCAAAGCAAGAACATCATTGAAGCAAGAAGCCTGTAATTATCAAGCTAGATCACTGAGGTGCAGCCAGACCATCGGAGCCAAGAGAAGTAAATTGTAAGAATTCCTCTTCTAAGGCAAAAAAGCATTTATCCTGAAAAAACATTCATTTAAATACCAATGTGTATCAAAGTATATTATATACAGTGAAAATGTTACGTTATCTTCTCACTACCACATGTTGCCTGAGTGAGCTTGTGAATTATATTTAACATACTTGAGTTCTCAGGACCTTACTTATAAAGCAGGAATGACATTCTTTTTTTTTTTTCCAAAATCTGCTTTTAGACCATTTTAATTACATGCAAGTATTAAGGTCAGTTCTAGGTTTAGGAACTAGCAATACAATAGATGCAAATAAGGAACAAGCAAAGCAATAAACAAAGTTCCTTGATCACTCTCTTGATCTTGATCACTATTTCTAAGGGCTTATCAGGATGACCAAACTATCTGAGCCTACTTCGATATCCTAGCCCAAAGTCATTTTCATGCCTGAAGCCTACTTCTTTGTTCTAGCCTAAGATTTATATTTCTGCCTGAAATTACTTCTTTGTTCTAACCTAATATCAGATTCCTGCCAAGTAGTCCATTTCCTTGTCCTAGGCCAATGTCAGATTCCTGCCGAGCAGCCCCAAAAACTCTCCACATCGCCCGTTTTTTATTCCATAAACAAGACTGAGCCTGTCTTAGGTAGTTCTGACAAGAATACCTTCCTTACCCATCATGGAATATGCATTATCAAAAGCAATGCACTTTTGTCTTAACTTGTTAAGGCTCTGTGCAGAATCTTACTAGCCCTTGGCTTGCCAGCCTGTTAAAATAATAACTCTGTCTGTGTGTCCATTTTCAGGTTCAAGCCATGATGTTTGACTGTTCAAAGGACACAAAGGGCTAGCATGATCAAGCTATATATGCTGTTCTAACTTTGATGCATGAAATCTGTCTAGAAAACCATCCCTTTCATCCAGATTTTGGAGTTTTGTTGACTATAGAAATTAAAGAAATAATACCCTTCACAATAGCCACAAATAATATAAAATGTTTTGGTGTAACTCTAACCAAGTGAATAAAGGTTCTGTATGACAAGAAATTCAATTACTTGAAGAAAGAAATTAAAGAAGACCTCATAAGGTGGAAAGATCTCCTATTCTCATGGATCAGTAGGATTAACACAGTAAAAATTTCTATCTTACCAAAAGCAATCTACAGATTAAATGCAATCCCTATCAAAATTCTAATAGAATTTTTCATAGATAAGCAACCACTTTCAAGTAGCATATGCAAAACAAAATTAAAAAAAAAACAAAAACAAAACAACTAACCAAAACACAACAAAACAAAACAAAAAACAGGATAGTCAAAATAATTTTCAACAATAAAAGAATCTCTTGGGGAGTCACCAAATCACCATCCCTGACCTCAAGCAGTAGTATAGAGCAATAGTGATAAAACGAAAAAGGAAACAAAATAGAAAAAGGAAAACAAACCAACTGCATGATATTTGTACAGACAAGCCAATCAATGGAATAGAATTGAGACACAGAGTTAAACCCACAACAAATCTTCAACAAAAAAGCAAAAATACATTGAAAAAATTAAACCATCTTTAACAAATGATGCTGGTCTACCTGGCAGTCTGTATGTAGAAGAATGCAAACTGATCCATATTTATCACCTTGTATAAAGCTCAAGTCTATGTGGATCAAGGACTTCCATATAAAACCAGATACATTGAATCTAGAAGAGAATTTGATAAATAGCCTCAAATACCTTGGCACAGGGGAAATTTTCCAGAACAGAATGCCAGTGGCTCAGTCTCTAGATCAACAATTGACAAATGGGACCTCATGTAACTGAAAAGCTTCTGTAAGGCAAAGAACACTGTCAATAGGACAAAATGGCAACCTACAGATTGGGAAAAGATCTTCCCTGAACCTATATCCTACAGAGGGCTAATATCACAAATGTATAAAGTACTCAAAAAGTTAGACTAAAAAAAAAAAAAGTAACCAAATTTAAAAGTGGGATACAGAGCTAAACAGAGAATTCCCAACAAAGGAATCTCATATGACCGAGAAGCATGTAAAAAAAAAGTTCAATATCATTAGTCATCAGAGAAATGCAAATAAAAATAACCTTGAGATTTCACTTTACACCAATCAAAATGGCTTAATCAAAAGCTCAAGTAACAACACATGCTGGTCAAGATGTGGTGAAACCAGAACACTGCTCCATTGCCGGTAGAATTGCCAACAGGTATAAGCACTCTGGAAGTCAATCTGGTGTTTCCTCAGATAATTGGAAATAGTTCTACCTGAGGACACAGCTATACCACTCCTGGGCATACCCAAAAAATGCTCCACTATGCCCTAAGAGCAAGTGCTCCACTATGTTCATAGTAGCCTTACTTATAATAGCCAAAAGCTGGAAACAACCCAGATATCCTTTAACCAAAGAATGAGTACAGAAAATGTGGTTTATTCACACTATTCAGTTATGGAAAATCATGAATTTGAAGGCAAATGGATGGAGTTAGAAAATATCATACTGAGTGAGGTAACTCAGACTCAAGAGGACATGCAAGTATATACTCACTGATAAATTAATATTAACCAAAAAGTACAGAATACCCATGATAAGAGCCACAAACTGTAAGAAGTTTAACAAGAAGGAGGCCCAGGCAAGGATGCTTCAATCCCACTTACAAGAGGGAAAAAATAATCATTGGAGGCAGAGGGAAGGAGGGACCTGGTTGGAACAGGGCAGTAGCAAGTGAAGAGAAGGGCAGGATCAGATATGAGGAAGACAGGAGAGAAGCCCAGAGGGCCAGGAGAATAAATGGAAATATGCAGCTGCAGAAGATTGGGAGAGAGAGGATTCTCTAGAAAACTCCAGAGACCTGGCATGCGAGAGGCTTTAGGACTCAGTGGGGATGACCTTACTTGAAATGTCCAACAGTATGGGAAGATGGAACCTGAAGATACCACCTTCAGGAGATAAATAGGGTTAGGACTCCTGCGAAGAGATGGCACCATCCACTCATATTCAAAATTGTGTTGTTCCTGACTGAAAGAAATGCAGGGACAAAAATGGAGCAGAGACTGAAGGAAAACCCATCCAGTGACCAGCCCAACTTGGGATCTGTCACATGTACAGGCACCAAACCCGGACACTATTACTGATGCTGTTTTGTTTGCAGACAAGAGCCTAGCATGTCTGTCCTCTGATAGGCTCTGCCACAGTTAACTGCGACAGATACAGATACTTACGGCCAACCACTAGACTGAGGTAGGGCACCCCTATGGAAAAGTTAGAGTGAGGACTGAAGGATCTGAATGAGGATTGTAATCCCCTAGGAAGAACAACAGTATCAACTAACTCAGACTCCTCAGAGCTCCCAGCGTCTAAGCCACCAACCAAAAGGCTGGTCAGTGTCTCCAAGCACATATGTAGCAGAGGACTGCCTTGTCTGGCCTCATGGGAAAGAATGTGTTTAATCCTGTAAAGACTTGATAGGCTAGAGAAGGGAGATGCTGCGGTGGTGAGGAGCGGGTGGGTGGATGGGTGACGGGGGTCAGTGGGTAGATGTGGGAGCATTCTCAGGGACAAAGCAGAGGGGCGATGGTGTGAAGAACCCTGGAAGCAGAGACTGAGAAGAGGGGGAACATTTGGTATATAAATAAATAAAATTATTTTAAAAAATAAAATTCTTTAAGATACATGTATCATATCATATTTTACTATAACATATGTTCTATTATAATGTATAAAATTGCATTTGTTATAGTAAGATGCCTTTATAATGGCAACTATAATTGCATGTTTTCCCAAACCTGGGTTATTCTTGGAATGCTGGTTTGGACTCATGTTTTGTCTTTCTTATTGCCTAGCTTTCCATGTAAGAATAAACTCATACGCTTCAACATTGAAAGACAAGTTGAGAAACAAGATAAAAACATCTCTGAACGACTAATTGGAATCTTCTAGAATATTCTAAATAAACATCATTGATATTCAATAGATTATCCTGAAATATTTACATTCAAAGCCTTTAAAGATTTAGTATGCTAGCATAAAAAAATGATAATACCTGCCATTAAAGTGATAATTGTTTTTGATGGTATCTTTTGGCTTTCTTGCATAGGCCTATTATTTTCATTACTCACCAGAAACATATTGTGACATTACCATCGTAATTTTCTTGATGGTGTCACAGAAACCCAGAGAAGTTGAATTAGTTGCCTAAGGCTACACAACATCTAATAGCAAAACTGATATTTAAATCTCAGACTTCCTAGCTATAACACCCTACTGCTTGCTACCATACTTCAAAGGACTGAAATAGCAGCTTAAAGCTAAGAGCACATTTGCTTTATTTAAGTAACATGATTCTAGAAGAACATCAAAGAAGGAAATTGCAAATTGTAGATTAATAGTACAGGAAGCATTGATTTCTGTAGTCATAAAGAAACATGGAGTAGGAATACTTAAATAACTGAAACTACTCTTGCCATCTAAATTTAAGAATAACCCCTCCATGATTTCCTTTGTTCTTCCTAATTTGCTTATTACATGCATGGGTTCATTAACAGGACTCTGTGATTGCAGATTTAATTCATGGTATCAGAATTTATTAATTAAGCAGTCAGTCTCACATCAGTTCAAGTGTCTTTATTAGATTTTCTCATCAGAGACATCACAGGCTTACACAGAGGCAAGATTAAATGGCCACTGTGTTACAGAGATGAACATAATTTACCAAGCATAGAAATACAAGCAGTATAGATGACTACAGGGAATAGTACAAAGAAAAAAATCAATCATATAAGCAAATATTAAGCTATGGTCTCTGAAGCCTTAAGCCACTCTATGGTAGTAAAATAAATGCTTGGTAATATCTCAAAGATATTTGAAGCTACTATTATGCTAAACAGTGAAGACTTTCTCAGGTTGTAAGATTTCCCAGCAGGACAGTGTTTCCTGTAAAATCTGCTGTATATTCTGATAATTTATGTTTAAATTGGATTAACCTTGCATGTGGTCCATATGCTATTGACTAAAATATGACTAAAGGGTCAGATGTGAAGCAGTCTTGATGGTAACCATGGAACTGGTAAGTTTAAAAATGTGGGATCCAGGTTTTGTAGAGCAGAAACTTATAGCCAAAGAGACTTGAATAAAATCCATCTTCATCACCAGTTTTTGTGTCAACTTGACACCACCTGGTGTCCTTTGGGAAGAGGGAACATCCACTGATGAAATGGTCTCTGGGCAACCCTGTTGTACATTGTCTTGATGGCTGACATGAGAAAATCTAGCTTGCTGTGGGCAGTGCTTCCTGATTTTGTGTTTCTGGGTGGGAGAAGAAAGCATGCTAAGTAAGGGATGGGAAATAAGCCAGTAAGCAACACTCCTGCAATTGTTCATGCCTACAGTTTCCTGTCTTGAGTTCCTGTCCCAACTTCCTCAATGATGGAATGTTACATGACTTGTAAACAGAATTACCCCCCTTTCCCCTAGTTTGCTTTTGGTTATGGTATTTTTATCACAGCAGTAGAAATTCTAAGATACCCATTTTCAGCTAACAGACAGAAAATGATACTTGGGAGAATACGCAAGTCTGATTGAGATCCCACACACACTGACTATCCAAACTGATACAGAAATATATTACTACTGTGTATTTGGTAGAAAAATTCTATAAGTAAAATAGAAATATTTCAGCATAATCCAAAAGACATGTGAAAGAACCAAATGTTGTTCATAGGAAAAAAAGAGGGGGAGTAAGGCCTGGAACAGAAACTTGTTGTTGTTGCTGTTGTTGTTGTTGTTGTTTTAATCAAAATATGAATACTAGTAATGAATATAAAGAACTAGATATTGACAAGCTATTCTTTCTTACAGGTCACTATATATAATAGCACAATGAATTCTAAATGGTTTTCATAAATGAACCTAAATCATTTTTATCTACTTCAAATACGTTTCAGTTGAGACAAAAGTGAACTTAATCAGATACTGCTGCATATTTTTATATGAACCACCGGAGCCTGGATGCTAGAATCGAGATCTGCTATCCATGTGAACAAAGCAAGAATAATTTTGCCTTCAAAGGCTTTAATTCTGTTTGAGTATGCTGAAGTAATTCTGTTTTTAAAAGCTTTGATTCTGTTTGCGTATGCTGAGCATCACAGGAGCATTTTCCTCTGTGTTTGAAATTTTATATTTAGTACTTGTCTTCTAAACTGAGAATCTGAGGGGAGAATTGAGCACTATTCATCTTCATGTCTCTGGCGCTTAGCATTGTGCATGGAATATGGCTGAGGCCTGATTTTTTTAAAAAAATAAATTGAATAAAATATGAATGAATAGAAGCATGAAGAGAAGCAGTGCAATACTTCATAAAGCAGAATGGATCATAAAAAAAAGAGACCTTTGTGAGTCTGCGTTTCCCATCGCTGCTGTGTTGCTGGTACACCTTTCGAGGAGACTGAACACACAGGCGCTAGGCTACGTTCCTTCCTCGCTGCCATCGTCATCAGGGTACTGGGTTCATGGGAAACATGGGCACAACACTCAGTAGAGGCAGAATGCAACCTAAGATGGCGGCCCCAGCCTGTGTGGTGCAGACTGGGGTCGAGGCTGTTCTCACGCTCCTGTGCATCCAGATACCTTTGAGAACCTTGAGGAGTTGAAATCCAGAGGCCCAGAGCTGGCTATGATTCCGGGACCAGGGGAATTCAGTCCAGCTCAGGGTGAGTGTAAGGAGTGCGGAGGACCCTTCTGTTAGAAACTTAAATGGCACAGCAGCTCCACAATGAAGGCTTCCTCCCCATAGCAGTCTTTGAGGAAGGAGACAATTCTTGCTGGCCAAACTGTTTTTCCATGATACAAAAGTGGATATCTTGCTCAGGTTGGACCAGAAATTAAATACCACTTGCAGGAAGGAATGTCTGGGAAGCTTATTCGGCTATGCCCTCCAGCAGGACCATCTATATACCTCACTAGCATGGAGAACTCTGGGCTCTATACTACTACCAGTTACCATCGTCCTCTTAGTGGGGTGTCATGGTCACATGCTCCAGGACAGGAGCGGGGAAGAAAGCAGATTCAAACGCTTACCATTCTCAATTTTGAGAATTGCCAGGGTTCTTCCATCTGCTCAGCCTTACCAGTTTTCTGTCTGGTAACAAGATTCCGCTTTCTTCACAGATCTTGGGTGATATCTTTAACATTAATCAAAGGATTAGTGACTTAGCACCCCTAAAAATACAAACCTTGAATTTTACCAGTCATTTAAAAATGTTTTACTAAAAGAGTTAGTGGTTCTCGACTTCTGTATAAAACTTTACATACCACAGAAAACTTTTCTTGAATCTCAATGTAAAACATAAAATTTTTTTAAAAAAAAGAGGATAAAATAAAACAGATACTTGAGCTGGCTGAAAAAAGCTTAGGGGTCGTTAGGCCTAATTCCCCCATTTACTACTGTTCTTCTTACTTCACAGTATCTGGAAACCATTTTCTTTTTTTTTTTTCATGTAACAAATATGGTCCCTTTAATGTAGACATGTTCATATCAATAATTCATCTACATATTATTCAGTCTGATACACCAATATGAGTTAAAAGAGGGGCTACTATTAATATTATTATATAATGTTATAACATAAAATATATGATTATATAACAATAATAGCATTGTCTTATGAGGAGTAATATTTAAAGTAGGAGCATCTAAGGAAACCTCATAGGCAGTGTCATTTTCTGTCTCGACTATGAAAAGATGAAAGTTGACCTTAAAGTTTATGTGAGCACTGAGATACACACCCATAAAGTTTTTCCTCAATTGCCAAAAGTGAAGTAGCAATCCTGTAGGCTTACCTGATAACTGAACTTCAAACGACAGCAGCCTTATATCCTGTACACATCTTACAGTATGTTATAGACATCATGTATTTTTTATATAATACATTTACCTTCTTCTATCTCTCATTAGTAACTTGCATATTTGCATACCTGTCTTACTGGTGTAATCTTTTTTTTTATTGGATGTTTTATTTACATTTCGTATGTTGTCCCCTTATCCCATCCCCCACCCACCCAGGAACCCCCTATCCTCTCACACCTCCTCCTGTTTCTCTGAGGATGTACCCCTACCTACTCCCCCACTCCCACCTCCCCACCCTCCAATTCCCACCCCCTGGGGCATCCAGCCTTCATGAGGCCAAGGATCTCTTCTCCCACCTATGCCCAACAGGGCCCTCCACTCTTACATATACAGCTGAAGCCATGGATCCCTCCCTAAGTGCTCCCAGGCTGGTGGTTAGGACCCTGGGAGCTGTGGTTGGTTGGTATTGTTGCTCTCCTCATGGAGCCACAAACCCTTTCAGCTCCAATGGTATTCACTCTAACTCCTCCATTGGGAACCTCATGATCAGTTCAATGGCTAGTTGTGAGCATCTGCCTCTGAATATGTCAGACTCTTGCAGACCTCTGAGGAGACACCTATATCAGGCTCCTATCAGCATGTACTTCCTGACTTCCACATCAGCATCTACCTTTGGTGACTGCACATGGGATGGATACTCAGGTGGAATAGTCTTCAGACGGCCCCTCCTTCAGTTTCTGTCCCTCACTTTGTCTCCATATTTGCTCCTTTGAGTATTTTGTTGCTCCTTCTAAGAAGGACCGAATCATCCCCACTTGGTCTTCCTCCTTCATGATCTTCATGTGGCCTGTGAGTTGAATCTTGGGCATTTCAAGATTCTGGGCTAATATCCTATAATCAGTGAGTGAATACCATGTGTGTTCTTTTGTGATTGGCTTACCTCACTCAGGATGGTAATTTCTAGTTCCATCCATTTACCTAGGAAACTCTCGAATTCATTGTTTTTAATAGCTGAGTAATACTCCATTGTGTAAAAGTACCACATTTTTTGAATCCATGCCTCAGTTGAAGGACATCTGGGTTCTTTCCAGCTCCTGGCTATTATACATAAGGCTGCTATGAACATAGTTGAGCATATGTCCTTGTTATGTGTTCGAGCATCTTCTGGGTATATGCCTAGGAGTGGTATAGCTGGATCCTCAGGTAATGCTATGTCCAATTTTCTGAGGAACTGCCAGACTGATTTCCAAAGTGGTTGCACCATCTTGCAGTCCCACCAACAATGGAGGAGTGTTCCTCTTTCTCCGCACCCTCGGCAGCATCTACTATCACCTGAGTTTTTAATCTTAGCCATTCTCACTGGTGTGAGATGGAATCTCAGAGTTGTTTTGATTTGCATTTCCCTGATGACTAAGGACACTGAACATTTCTTTAGGTGCTTCTCTGCCATTGGAGTTTCTTCTGTTGAAAATTTTTTGTTAAGCTCTATACCCCATTTTTTAATAGGGTTATTTGGTTGTCTGGAGTCTAATTTCTTGAGTTCTTTGTATATATTGGATATTAGCCCTCTATCAGATATAGGATTGGTAAAGATCTTTTCCCAGTTTGTTGTGGAAACCATTTTCTTAATGGACTCCTTTCTATTTGACTCCTCAAAAGCCGTTTATAAATCACAATTTATTTAAATAATGCTTGTGCATGAACACACATATAAACCACAAATTATTTGATATCTCAGATTTCAACACTACGTTCTAACCCTGACACATATTTGTTCTGACTGTACTATGGTTAGGATTTTAAATTTAAAAAAAAAAAAATGCCTGTATAGTTGAAAAAAACTTACAATGATCAATAAAGAATTAAAGATGGATTTTTTCTTGACTTTTTCATAAAAATTTTTCTGATCCTTATAATTCTTCATGACTTGTTTAAAGCACCTTAGTTTTAAGGAACAATGTAGTTATAATTACTGAAGTATATAGCATTTTAGAAGATAATTAAAGATTAAGGATTCTTTCACATGCGCTGCTTTTTGAATACCATATTTTCCTCTTCAGTTAATTTGAAAGATAATTTCTTAATCTAATTAAACTCTCACTTAACTCACGCAGCCAGTAATATATGCACAGAGAAATTGTAGAGTAAACCTTTTCTATTAAAATGCTCAAAGAATTCATTTAAATAGATTTAATTTGTATGACAGGATTTTCATTTCTAAATATGATTACATAGACTGAATTTATTTTGCCATCCATGCATGAGTATTGAGTACTGACATGCATGTTAGTTTCTATTTTATGAGTATACTTAATATTCTTAATGTGTCTGAAGGGACTTTTTGAATGTACTATTCATGTTTTATGGTAATGGAAGTTAAGCATTCCTTTAAAGTTATTTAAAGCCTCCACTGTATTTTCAAACATACAATTCAAACCTAACCTGTTTTCATAGTATGTGATTCTGAATGAAAGGACTTTTTAGGATATGTTTTCATATGTTGCTTTGTTTTTATGTCCACTGTGATGCTTGTACAAGATACTGAAATAGACAGTCTGTTCTTGTTTTCATAAATGCTTTGTATACATAAGTAGGATGCAAAAGTTTGGGTGAATGACAATATTGTTCTCTTGATCAGAAATGCTGTGTTCAGTGATGAGGCAGCTTCTGAATATTTTTAGAGTGTTAAATGGGAAGAAATATAGAAGGAAGACTCAGTGGTAAGCCTTTAAGAAAAACTCCCTAAACCATACATCAGTCAGGAATTGAGGAATGAGACAGGCACTAGTACAATCATTGGCTTTAAGAGGAACTGCCTGAAAACTGCTACTGAGAATTCTCCTCCAGCATTTTGGGCTGAAAAACATACCTATAAATTTTAGCGAGATTGGGGAATGTTGTTCATCTCTTTTTTATATTTTTTCTGAATTCAAATTTCTTAGTAATTAATCTGGTTGCCAAAGGTAAACAGGATCCAAACTCCAAAGCTATGGGAAAATTTTGGTTTTGCATGTTTCTCAAAAAAGAGTTCAATAAAGATTAAGTGAGCCAATCTTCTGTTTCAATTTTCTGGACAGTTATTGCCTTGTGTGTTAACATTATAGATCACTGTTATATATTGCAAATGTTTTAAAGACTAGATCACAAGGTACTGAGAAAAATTTTGCATCCCTCCAAGCCTATCCAGCATAAGTTGAAGCAAAAGGCAATGGAAAATTAGTTAAGCAAAAAGAAAGAAGGTAGACATGAAGTTAATGCATCAAAGAGATGGAGAAGCTGTCACATGTAGCATGAAGAAAGCCACAAATTGAATCCTATTCTTATACCAAAGAGATTCAGGAGTAGAGTATTCAGAATTCTTCTGATGTATTTACTTTTCAACATGGAAAATGTGAAGCATGTTCTGAAGAATTTTCTGTGTGATTTATATAGTTCAGCTATAAAAAAAATCATAGCATATCACTGGAATAGTGGAGAATATGACCTGTCTTCTACAGGTATTAACCACTATGGCAGGCCCATTATCATAATGGAAACAAAAAAATCAAACTCAAAAAGAGAACCTAAAGTTAGCTTGAAAAGTCCTCAGCTTATAGCTTGGCATGATGACAAGTATAATCCAATCATTAGGAAATATTATGAAGACAGACTTTATCTAGAATTTGAAAGACAACACAGAAATGATATCAAGGATTGATGTATTTGAGAATAGGCTCCAGTTGTCGTTCTATCTCACGACAGTCACAAGGTGATGACTTAAAGTGCAAGTAATCGTAATCACACAATCCTATCTGTATAATTTACACCATTAACTGCTATTACTGACATTTGTCAATTTAGGAATTTGAGTAGGTGTTTCCAGTTATGATTCACATGACTACAGTGAGAAGCTGTCTGTATAGATGCTTTAGTTCGATGCTTTCAGCACAAATGAAAAGTATTTAAAGTCATATTTCATTTTAAACCTTTTGCATAGTTGCTATTTATGTCAGTAACACCATTATATTTCAGTACTTTTTTCTTTATCAAAGGTGAATTATGACTATGGGAAATGTGGAGATCTTTCAAAGTAAATATCCCTCTTTACAGTTTTTAAAGGAAGCATATCAAATAGTGTTGATAACAAGCACAAGTTGTGAAGTGTTTCATTAATCATTATGACAAGATTTGATACTTCACTAAAGAACTGATTTGGGGCATAGTCAAGGTTATTTGTAGTTGAGAAATAGGACAATAAGTGAGAAGATAAGTCATTCTGCTTGATGGATTTGTTGTAGGTTGGACAGGAAAGGAGAGAAGGTCATCTGAGAGGGACAGCTGTCCAGAGCAGTGGTGTGGTCTCATGTGAAACAAATTCGTACATGGACAAAATTCCAGGGGACCTCAGTTGGAATCTCTTCCCTATTAGGTTACAACTTGGATTCTTTAGAATGGAGAAAACACAAAATTTCCAATACTTAGAGGTCATATCCCTTAGTCTTTCCATAAAATGCTAGAGAAAACTCAGAGTTACCAACGTAATTTGTTGTCGCTTATTGCCAAGACTTGTAGAAAGACCTACGCTGCAGACTCTGTAGGAATATGGAATTACCGACCTCCATGATCACTGCAACCTACTGGATATATCTTACTCAAATGTATGTATCAACGATTCCTGTGCAAGATTTCATTTCTCTAAATTTGTATAGCTAGTTTCCTCATGTTAATTCTTTCTCCATGTCAATATCCAGTCACATATGGATAAACTAAAGGCTAGCTTTTTTTTTTTTTTTTTTTTTTTTTTTTTACTTTTTAGTAAAGTAAGTATTGCTGACAAAAATCAGTCTTTAATACTATCTGGCATTTTTATGATGAGCAGATGAACTAAGACAAGGGTTAATGTAGGATGTGATACACAGAAAAATGATAGGAATCCAAACCAGTAACTTTATAGGCGTAATGTCAAACTGAGCATGTCACTGAGGGGAGCTTGCATCTGTAGGCTGTCCTTCAGGGGATCTGACCTCTTAGCAGATAATAACTTTAATCCAGTAGAGTTGTGGTCTGAATTTATATTTTTTATTTTTTTGTATGTTTTGTTTGTGGTTTTAGACAGTTAAACTTCAACTCTCAAAAATATCTCAAAATTGATTCCATTCTTATGAAACCAAACACTATACTAATACGAATGTGCAACTGTTAATATGACACAGTGTTAAGAAGGGACTTATTTACTTTACTACTTCTAGAACCCAACATTTTTTCCACTTAATTGTCGATTGGTTACACTTTATAAAACAAACTTATTTGTTTCTTGTATCTAGGACCCTGGCTTCTAAAAGAAATAAAGGCACTGACTTTCTCTCCTAAAGAAACCAAGCAGGTTATATTTATATTTGTGCAATAATAAAAGAAAAAGAGTCTATCAGCTTGAGAGACTGGAAATAAGAATCCCCAAATGAGATGGAGAGAAGAAGGGGAGGGTGAGAAGTTATTTAATCCTACTTTAATTAAAATCATATTTTACATGGATTTATACATACACATGTATTTGTTACAGATGTGTGTGCACACACATATGTGTGTACATAACAACTAGTAATGAAAAATCCACTCTGCTATTAAAACAGAGCCAAGAAGTTTATATGTGAGGGGATTAGAGGGAAGAAAAGGAAGGGGAACTGATGTAATTTTATTATAATCTCAAAAACCTAAAGAAATTCTTTTGTAAAGTTATATTTTAAATTATACATTTTTCTATTGATAGTCTTGTTCAAAAGAGGAGAAAAGCAATATACTCCCACAATCTGATTTCATCTCATCCCAGTACTATTATTTATATTCCTGGAATGTTGTGCTTTTTCTACATTTCTCATCTATTTATTTGGAGGTTTAGGTGTTTGGCTACCTCTCTCACTGTCTCACTGATGTAGAAATCCATTCTTTTATGAAGTTGAAGCCTTTCAGTACTTCTCTTTTGCTGCTTGTTTTGACAAAAGCAAACATTCCTCATCTTTAAAAAATAAAACCATTGTTTTCTACCTTTCTCTTTTGAAAAAAATTTCTATTTCTTGATTATGCTCCTACAAATACTATTATTACACTGAAATGGAGGTCACCTGGTTCAGGGATGTGTTATAAATGTCAAGCTGAATGTTGGACATTGGAGAAGATACAGTAAGTCTCTTATTTGCTGCTTTTGCCAAAAATATAACTTGAAGGTTATTAACATTTTCCTGCACACTTGAGAACATTAAATATTTGTGTATTCTTAATCTTTAAATATTTTTCAGTTATAGTTTAATCTTCATCTGAGTAAGTTCTATAAATTCTTGCTACTATGATACTTTTCAATGTGTTCTAAACAAAATAAATTTAGGGGGTTTTAGTAGGGGAAACAATGAAGGGGATACTATTTGAAACTTAAATAAATAAAATAACCAATGCAAAAAGAAACACAAAACAAATAATGCTGTTATAAAAAGTAAGTGTATAGGAGACAGGACAATTCTTTTTGGAAGAGTAGCACCATCATGCCTAATTCCTGACAGGCTACTGAATATGTGTTGAGCATCTTGGGTATGAAAGGGCATGCTATATCATCGACTGTTCCTGAAAGAGAAGTCTTTCAAACATTCGTAAGCCTTAAATTCTGGGTAAAATCTAATAATGCAAACATATCAGTTCATCACACATGATTAGATTACACTTGAAGAAGTAGATCACTGTTAAATTATGGTTGTATTCTTTTATTTAAAACACTAAACTTGTAAACAATGGCCATGTTTTTATTGATATGGGAGTTTAAGAATTCAAATACTCATGTTTTCATGGATATTACTTTAGTTAAGTTCTAAACGATCACATAAAAAGTATAGTTAAATATTTAATAAGTTAAAAGTAAAATCAAATAACTGTTTTCAGTTGCCTATTATGCTTCTTGAATGGGTTAGTTACGGGTACATGAAAATTTTCAACAATTCTGAAAGTCACATGCAAAATAACATACTCATAATTCACAATCATTAATTATTTTACACAGAATAAACTGTGTCTATTTTCATTTTGACTTTGAAATAAACTAAAAATCATGAGACAGTGTGTTGGCTCCAGAGTAAAAGCATTTGTGAAAAAACCTGATTTCAATCCACATAGCTCATGTAAAGAAGAAAATCAATGCACTTAAGGCTTTCTCTGATCCCCAAACATATGCCTTGTCACATGCATCTACTCATGTGTAATATACACATAAATGCACATATACACACAAACACACACTTACACATGTATACACACATATATGAACACACATAGACACACACAGAAGCAAACATACACAAACACACACACACAGATACACAAAACACACCCATGCACACAGAAAATTTCACACACACACGCATACCATACACACATGCACATATGCACATGCATAAATGCTCAAACACACATAGTAGCAAGCGGTGAGTTTAACATATTTTAGAGTATAATTTAATTGTGTCATTTCCCCTTCCCATCCCTCAATACAAATCCTGCCATATTCCCACCCAAACCACACTGATCTCTTTGAAATACGTCTAATCTCACCAACATGGCTTCCTAAATGAGATGATCAAGGGAATTCAAGGCCCATAGCTAAACATATTAAAAGCAATATATGAAAAACCAGTAGCCAACTTCAAACTAAATGAAGAGAAAATTTGATGTAATCCCACTAAAATCAGGGACTAGAAAAGGCTGTTAACTCTCTCGCTATCTATTCAATATATTACTTGAAATCCTAGCTAGAGCAATTAGACAATTAAAGGAGGTCAAAGGGATACTTGCAAAGGATGTCAAAGTGCCACTCTTTATGATATGATAGCATACTTAAGAGACCCAAAAAGTTCCACAAAAGAACTCCTAAACATGATAAACAACTTGAGCAAATTTGCTGGTTATAAAATCAACACAAACAAATCAGTAGCATTCCTATACTCATAGGATAAACAGGCTAAGAAAGAAATTAGGGAAATGACACCTTTCATAATAGTCATAAATAATATTAATAAAAATACCTTGATGTGACTCTAACCGAGCAAGTGAAAGCTCTGTGTGACAAGAACTTCAAGTCTTGAAAAAGAAATCAAAGAAGATCTCAGAAAATGGAAATAACTCCCATGGTCATGGATTGGCAGGATTAATATAGTAAAAATGACCATCTTGCCAAAAGCAATCTACAGATTCAATGCAATCTCCACCAAAATTCCAACTCAATTCTTCATAGAGTTAGAAGAGAAAATTGTAAATTCATTCAGAATAACAAAAAACCCAGGGGAGTGAAAATGATTCTCAACAATAAAAGAACTTCAGAGGGAATCACCATCCATGACCTCAAGCTGTATTATGGAGCAATAGTGATAAAAACTGCATGATATTGGTGCAGAGACAGGCAGAAAGATCAATGGAATAAAATTGAAGACACAGAAATGAATCCACACACATACTGTCAATTGATCTTTGACAAAGGTGAAAAAACCATCCAGTGGAAAAAAAGGCAGCATTTTCAACAACTGGTGCTGGTTCAACTGGAAGTCAGCATGTATAAGAATGTAAAGCAGTCCTTTCTTATCTCCTTGTACAAAGCTCAAGTCCAAGTGGATCAAGGACCTTCACATAAAACCAGATACACTGAAAGTAGTAGAAGACAAAGTAGGGAAGAGCCTCAATCAGATGAATACAGGGAAAATTTTCCTGAGCAGAACACCAAAGGCTTATGCTCCAAGATCAAAAATCGACAAATGGGACTTCATAAAATTACAAAGCTTCTATAAGTCAAAGGACACTGTCAATAGGACAACACAGCAATCAACAGATTGGGAAAAAATCTTTACCAATCCTATATCAAATAGAGAGATAATATCCAATATATACAAAAAAATCAAGATGTCAAACTCTAGAGAGTCAAATAATTCTATTAAAATATAGGGTAAAGAACAAAACAAAAACTTTTCAACTGAGGAATATTGAATGGCTGAGAAGCACCGACAGAAATGTTCAACGTCCTTAGTCATCAGGGAAATGCAAATCAAAACAATGCTGAGATTCCATCTCATACCAGTTAGAAGATCAGCACAGCTAAGATCAAAAACTCAGGTGACAGCAGATGCTGGCGAAAATGTGGAGAAAGAGAAACACTCCTCCATTGTTGGTGGGATTGTAAGCTGGTAAAACCACTCTGGAAATCAGTCTGGGGGTTCTTCAGACAACTGGACCTGAGAACCAAACTAAACCACTCCTGGACATATATCCAAAAGATGCTCCAACATATAACAAGGACACATGCTCCATTATGTTCATAGCAGCCTTATTTATAATAGCCAGGAGCTGAAAAGAATACAGATGTCCTTCAACAGAGTGATGGATACAGAAAATGTGGAAGATTTACACAATGGACTACTAAGCTACTAAAAACAAAGCATTCATGAAGTTTTTAGGCAAATGGGTGGAACTAGAAAATATTACCCTGAGTAAGGTAACCCAATCACAAAAGAACACGCGTGGTATTCATTCACTGATAAGTGGATATTAGTCCAAAACCTTGGAATACTCAAGATACAATTCACAGACCACATGAAGCTCAAGAAGAAGGATGACCAAAGTGTGGGTGATTTGGTCCATCTTAGAAAGCAGAACAAAATACTCACAGGAGCAAATATGGAGAGAAAGTGTGGAGCAGAAACTGAAGAAAAGGCCACCCAGAGACTGCCCCACCTGGGAATTCATCCCATATATAGTCACCAAACCCAGACACTATTGTGGAGGCCAAGAAGTGCATGCTGACAGGAGCCTGATATACCCGACTCCTGAGAAGCTCTGCCAGATCCTGACAAATACAGAGGCGGACGCCCACTGTCAACCATTGGACTGAGCACATGGTCCCCATTGGAGGAGTTAGAGAAAGGACTGTAGGAGCTGAAGAGGTTTACATTCCCATAGGAAGAACAACAATATTAACCAACCAGATACCTCAGAGCTCCCAGGACCTAAGCCACCAACCAAGGAGGACACAGGGAGAGACCCATGGCTCCAGCTGCATATGTTTCAGAGGATGACCTTGTCTGGCATCAATGAGAGGGAAGGCCCTTGCTCCTGTGAAGGCTTGATGCCCCAGTGTAGAAGAATGCCAAGGCAGGGAGTCAGGAATGGGTGGGTGGGTGGGGGAACACCCTCATAGTAGCAGGGAGAGAGGGGATGGGATGGGGATGGGCTAGGAAAGAGGATAACATTTGATATGTAAATAAAGAAACTATCCAATAACAATTAAACCAAATTTAAAATATTACTGTCTTGTTTATGCATTAAAAAAGCAGGAGATATGGAGGATTTGGGAGCTGCTTGGCAGAAATCTGACATTGGCCAAGGACAAGGAAATGGGATGCTTGACAGGAATCTGACAAAGGGCCACTCTTAAAGATGCAATTCTGCCAGTTAAGCCTCACCTCTAACATGTACCTAGGCCTCCAATAAATATCACTACTGACTGAAGTAAAAGATTCCTAATAAAGCGGAAAGAGATAATTCATATTCAAACAAGTTTGTAGGAGATAGTTCATATTCAAACCAAAATTATCATCTTATTAATCTGTAGCATTCTTGAAAACTAAATGAGAAATCTCCCTAAGATCTGAGGAACAAATAGAGGACAGTTGAAAAGAAGAAGAAAATAAGACAGTTTGTACCAGTTACTGTTCATGTGTGGTTTTGGCAATATGGTCATGTAAATAAATAATAAAATACTCAATATTCAATAGGTGAAAGAGGATGATAGACAAACAGACAGATAGAAGATAGATGACTTTTTATTGGCATGTAAATATTTAAACATATAAATAAATCCCTATAAATGTGGTAAATTATTTTGGTAACTCATTGATATAAAAATATTCAAGATCATCAAATTATAAAGTACACATGTGCATTTTTAGCTCTATTTTTGGAGGATTGCTTTCCATGCTCTTTGACCTTGGAGGTCTGCATATGTGTGGGCAACATCACAGTAAAAGCAAAACTATTCATTTCATGGACAGAAAGTAGAAGTAGGAATGAAGAAGAAAGGGTTAAGGACCTCTTTCCTAAAGTGTACAAACATACTTAACAGAAAACCTGATACTAGACCCCATTTCTGAAAGTTTCCTTGACCTTTCAATAGTTTGAGCTGGTGTCACATGGGCCTTTAGATAAATTTCAGGGATGAAATTATATCTTGTGTTTTCTAGCTTTTCTTATATGGTCTTATTAAATATTCTTATTTATAATATGACAAGGTCACCACCTTCATCATTAGTATAAAGAATAAAACTATTATTAAAAGCACATAAGTGTTCTGTTCTTCTTTCTACATTATTATCTTTCCCCCACATTGTCTCTTTGTTCAGGACACACCAATTTATGTAGGCTTGGGATTCCTTCAGTAATGAAACAAATGCAAAATAACTGTCTATGTAAAACGTGTTCCTTTTTTGGTTGTTTTCTTTCCTCTTTTGAGATGTATGGGGAGATGAGACAAGGTTTCTCTGTATAGCCTTGGTCTTCTTCAAACTTTGAGATCCCCCTGCCTCTGCTTCCCAAGTGCTGGGATTAAAGACATGTGCCACTACTGCTTATGAATCAAAAGCTCTTGACATCAAAAAAGTGAAATTGACCTTATAATTTTACCCTGTAATTTTGACTAGTACTGTGAAAGTAATGTGAATTAATTGGCTCCACCTGTTCAATGGATTGAGCCGTTGAAATCAGAGCAATTTGTGGAGGTGAGAGGCAGGCTTTCCAATCAGAGCAATTCTGTTTGAAGCCTAGAGAAGCCAATTGCAATCAGTCAGCTTGAATATGAATTTAAGCCAGAACAGCTGAGTTAAACCAGCCACCCAGAGCTCAGAAAGAAGTAGAAAGGGTGAGTTTAAGTCCTAGAAGCTGAAACGTTCTAGCCCTAGGTTAGCACACAGAAGCTTTATCTAAAGCCTTCAAGGTGTGGGCTTGCAGAGGATTAGATTGTATATAGGCTAGAACTGTGTAAGCCTAGGCCTAGCAATAGTTAGTACAGAGAAAGACTCTGGGCTCAGCCCAAGCCATGTATTCGTAAAGCATGGACACAGCTCTCCTCTCATCACTTCATCTGGTGAAGTGACATTTTCAGCCTTGTGCAGATCACAGCATTTGAGTGCACTGTTATTAGCCTCTAGCTCTTAAATTTTTCTGAACCTTCTTCTAAAATAGCTTTGAGATTGAGAGTTACGGGGTTAATACTGATGCCCCATCTATAGTTGAGCATTTGTAGTCAGTCTGAATTCTCTGAACAGTTATAAATCTCTACATGAATAACTACCCCATTCAGTAAGAACTCTCTCTGGTCTAGGTTGAGAGCAACATAAATCTATAGCTATAAATATAACATTTAGAAGTCGGTTTGAAAATATGACCATTTAGAAAAGCAATAGTAAGATTCCCTGGGTGCCTAGGGCATTCATAATCATGTTTTCAAGCTATACTTAAAATACCAGGCATTAATTCCATCTTCTGGAGAAAGCCTCAACTCTGATTATGAGAGGAGTTGGTTGTCACCATAAACAGCCTTGACACATCCTGCCTGTGTGAATGCATGGTTTGGCACTGGGCATGGCAAGACCACTGATTTTTTTTCTCCCTAAAAACCTACCTATAAGCTTCCAGAACTGTGAATGTTAGCCAGCAATAAAGTTTCCTGAACAACTTACTATTTATTTATATATGTCCAGAACCAATGTGTGGACATAGTCATCTGTATGGTAACATCTGGTTACTGTGGGCAGCCAAAAGCAACAGTATAAATATGTTGTACTGCTTTGAGTATCTCTGGGGTCTTCATGACCAATAACTTATAGAGTGATAAGCAGTGCCTGCTACTGGATAAAATATTGTTCATTAATGCAGGGTATCTGTTTTCAAACTCATTTTAAAAATTGTATCATTAATTGACTTATAGCTATACTGTTTTAATAAGACTTTTACATGCTTTTGGTTAACATTTCTACTACTCTCCATTTACCCATGTACCTGCCTGAATCTCCATATAATAAATGAGTTTAAAGTTTTTCACTTGAATAATTATAAGAAGTTAAGAAAAAGATTTGTAAAATAAACTAAAGTTTATTGCAATCATATAATAACTACTGATGATAACTTCAGTTAAAAGAATATCCAAGAGGCCTGGCAGTGGTGGCACACACATTTAATCCCAGCACTTGGGAGGCAGAGACAGGCAGATTTCTGAGTTTGAGGCTAGCCTCATCTACAGAGTGAGTTCTAGGATAGCCAAGGCTATACAGAGAAACACTGTCTCGAAAACAAAACAAAACAAACAAACAGAACATCCACAGCTGTGTCACCCACAATGAAAAGTACTGATACAAAGGTAGAAAATATTTCCTATTTTCAAGTAAAATTATTCTTTTCCTTCTAATTTTTCATGTGTAATTTTGAAATTTTATTATTTGTTATCAACACGGACTCTTGCTACTCTCTTCTCCTGGTCCATGAAAACGGTACTTCTACAGTAAAGTTACGATTTCTCAGTCTCCTATAACAAGTTCCAATTCTTGTGCATATGTTCACTAGCTTGCTCTGGTTAGAGCATGCTTTCTTTGAGAATGTTAGAATCCAAATGATGCCTCCAAAAATCCCTATGTACCGTATGATGAATTTTTCCATCTCATTATAAACATTATCAAATTTATTTCAATGTCTACATTCTAGTCTCACTGTTAAATTATCAAGGAAAATTCTTCTTTTCTTTGTTATAATCCTAGCATCAAAATAAATCTGCAAAGTAATAATTAAATGTTATTGTGACTAGTTTGGTACAAGACGCTCTATACACCATATTTATAGGTACACTCTTGAGTTTCTACAATGTTCCAGTTAGTACATGGGTTACTAAAGTATATATAAGACAGACAGATATATTATTAAAATGCTGGTACAAACTCATGTGGGAAACAGATGCAATATGTAACAATATTTCTAACATTAGGTTGCAAACCATCAATGTCTTCAGTGAAATTGCTAGCATTCCAACTAAGTTCTAAAGTTACTAGAGATAGTGATCCATTTTCTGAAACCTTGGGGTCACATGCATTCATTCAGACATCAGACTTTCTTATAATTCAGAAACAAGTAATAGCGTATACATATAGTATATCTTACCATAATACTAGTGGGAACTGGTTCCACAGTTCATTATATTATTTTCTATTTCAGTAAAGAAGTATGTATTCTAGTTGTAAAACAATAAATAGTTGCACTTCAGGTCAGATATTGCCTCCAAGTGAGTACATATCATGATAGTTTTGATTTTGTTTTTGCCTTACCCATTCCAAGAAATAATTCTTTCCCAGAGTTTCTGGGATTTTGTAAAAGGAGTAAACATTTACTGGGTTCCTGTTTTTTACGAGCACTATGACTTCATGTATTTATCATTAAATCATTATTACGGCACTGTAATGGGTTGTCCTCTTTTAAGAGGCAGTCAGAGGTGAAGTTCACAGACTTAGTGCTGTACAGTAGACTGGTTTAATCATATTTTTCCACGACAGTCTGCTATAGAAAATCATGTAATAAGTACAATGAGATATTTTTTTCTGTTAGTTACTAAAATGAAGTAGAAGATGACATATCAGAAAGGAGAAGAGAATGATTGGAAAAGGGAAGGCAGAACCAGTGTGCTAGGCAACACCATAGCAGTTCTTCCAAAACAAAAGTGAGATTTGATTTTCCATTATCTTATTTTTTATGGACTAGGCAAAGAAACAGCAGATGATAAGGTGCAGTAGAAACCAGCATACTAGTTAAGTTGCCTGATAATTTGTTTTAATGAGGGCATTTCCACAAAGTTACAATTAATTGTGTAATTTAGTATTTGGAAGTTTTACAGAGCTAAGACCACCATCAAACTCGTAATTGAGACACACAGAGGAATGGTACCTAAGTAAAGATGTTTCAGAAGAGATGAAAGGAGATTGAAGGAAACAGCAAATTTCCAAGAAGAAAGAATTATGAATAAAAGACTAAAGGAAGATGAATTTGTCTGCGGATTTCTCCTAAATAAGTTGCTGTACAAGTTCACCAACTTTACACTTTTAAGAGTACACAAGTTTAAAAGGTCTTTATTATTTGTTATTCCTTCCCATATTCCCTCATTTCCCTTCTTTCTCATTCCCCTTCCTATGTAAATCCCCTTCACTTCTCCATTATACTATAGTCTACTTCCTCTTTCTTGGGAGAGCCACTCAAAACCCTGGTCCATTAATAGGTACATTATCTCTGTTATGACTTAGATTGTAGTACATACATTAGAGATTAAAAGCTAACTTTCTCATGTAAGAGACAACATAAAATATTTCTATTTTAGTCCTGGATTACTTCTTTGAGGATGGCAATTTTTAGCTTTATCCATTTACCTGAAAGTTACATAATTTTGTTTCTCTCAACATCCAAATAATGTTTGATTTATAAATAATTATAGTTCCATTATCCACTCATCTCTTGATAGATGTCTAGATTGTCTCACATTTCTGGCATATGTGAATAGACTGTAATGAACATGGATGAACAAGTGTCCCTGTATTAGTACCTAAATGTTTCTGGATATACTCTTAGGAGTTGTTTTCGAGGGGCTTGAGGAGAATCTAATGCCAGCTTCCTTCTGAACCACATTTGTAGTTGAGTTGTGGCAGGGTAATATGTATAGATCTATTTGCATTTTTCTACATGCTGCCATATAATTTGATGAGCATCATTTTTGAAGATGCTATCTTTTTTTTCCAGAATGCTTTCTTGGTTTCTTCATAAAAAATCTGGTATGTTTTGTTGTGTGAAACTTATGTCTGCATTTCCAATTCAATTCCATTGATCAACTTGTCTGCTTTATACTATGTTGTTTTTATTATTTTATCTCTGTAGTACAATTTGTGATTGAGGATGGTGATCTGAATACAATTTCTATATTATTCAGAAAAGAATTGGCTATCCTAAAGTTGTATTATTATCATATGATATTTGCATTATTTTCCAACTTCTGTGAAAAAATGTATTGTGATTCTTATGAAAATTGCATTGGTTCTATTGATTGCTTTTGGTAGAATGGTCATTGTAACAACATTACTCATATCAATTGATGAACATTGTTATGTTATTGTTCTGAAAGAAAATGAAAGAAGGAATGAAGTCAAAAAAGGAAGAATAATAAGTTGGATGGATTGGGATTTGGCGAGGCTCTGAGAATAGTTAGAAAAGAAAAAAATATCATACAATATATTGTATGGAAATTTATTTAAAATGATAAATCCATAAAATATGATATTTTTGAGGGAAAAATTTGGGCTAGCAAGATTGTTCAGTGAGTGAAGGAATTTGATGCCAAACTTATGGAATTAAAAAATTCAGTCTTGGAGTTTAATTAAAGTAACACAAAATGAGCATGAGAGCTTCTTAAAACTATAAAATGTTTCCTGTAATTGAACCCTAGACAAGAACATACTCTGAAGTATACATCTTTGAAGTATTTAAAAGTTAAAATCCATTATCAAATTTCCTTTTCAGAAAGTACTCATTGAGAATGTAAATTATTTTATTTTATTTTTATAAAAAAGAACTCAATACAATTCACAAAATAATAGTTCAGGATGAAATATAAACCAGAAGGTAAATAAGAAGTCTATAATTCTGCCTGTAGATGCAGGTATGATGGCTCGGCTCCTGTCTGCAATCATCTATTAGGAAGGCTGATTTGGGATCATTGTTATTACTATTAAGCAACCTATTCTTCATTGAGCATTGTATGCCATCCTGGTCTGTTATACAATGAGACTCTAGTAAAATAATAATGATGATAATAATAATGATAATGATGATGATGATGATGACGAAAAGCCGAAGAAGGAGGAAAGAAAAGAGGCTCAGTGCTAACGTTGTTAATGTTTCTTAGTGTTTACCATGATCTTTTATAAAGAGAAATAGTGAGAAATAAATCCAAAAAGCAATGAGTGAAGATATTATTATATCTAGTTAGATCTGTACTTGGATAACTAAAAGTTTTTAATAAAAATCTATTAAAACAAACAGCAAATCTAAACAAAGTTTCTACTGTTAGATATTCATCAATACCCGTTGTAGTAACCAACACATTGAAATTTTAAGAAATAAAATTTGCTTCTTTTAAAAAATAAATCAAGAAAGTTAAGTCCAAACAGCTGCTAAATTTCATATATTAAAAATTTAAAATGTAAGTTGATGAAGGGATAGAAATAAATATTAGCTAGGGTGAATATTTTATTATATAAATTGCATGAAATTTTAGACTGAGTTGACTTTCAATTAATATACAATGTTATAGGTTCTTTTAAAATCATCAATCATATTTTTAGGTATGGAACTAGTATTTTAGTTCCTTAATTTTCTGAACATTTGTAGAAAATAAAAAGACAAAAGAAGAGAATAGAGTAAGAAGAATAGGCAGACATGATTCATCTAAGAAACTAGATAGATATTTAAGTCCATAGAATTATTGGAAGAAAATTTAATGGTACAGAAAATATTAGCTTCCTTACATACTATTAGACTTTAACAAAAATATAGATTGTACACATAATTTCTTATACAATAAATTCAAAGTTTTAGATCAAATAATGAAAAAAGAATTATTGACATAATCTGAGACAACTATGAGATATTAAATAAGAATATTAAAGAATATTAAAAGTAGAAATGTAAAAGAATAAAAATAATAAAATGCAAATAAAAAAGAAAAAACAGGTGAGAAGGAAATTGAACTTTAAAATCAATCAAAACTGGCTTTCATAATTACCAACAAAATTGCTGCAGGAAAGGCTTTATTAAGCATGAAACAAAATGTGGCCTCCCCCCTGGAAAAATCAGCAGTCTCTAATAATTCACCAGTTCTTTAGAAACACACTAGTATTGGCAGATTCAACTGAAAATGTCATAACATGTAGTAGACAGGATTGTAAGCAGGAGAGGGAACTTGAAGAGTCCACCACCAGTAGGGCCTCAACTAGAAAGACAGTCAAAATTTCTGACCCAGAGATGTTCCTGTCTAAAAGAACTGCAGGGAAAAAAAATGGAGAAGAGACTGAGGAAAGGAAGGTCCAATGACTGGCCCAACTTGGGTTCTAGCTCAATGGATGTGGGCACCAAGGCTTGACACTATTACTGATATTAGGATGTGCTTACAGAGGGGAGCCTGGTAAGGCTAACTTCTGAGAGGCCCTACCAGCAGCTGACTGAGACAGATGCAGATACTTGCACCCAACCATTGGAGTGATGTCAAGTGATTGTCTCTTCTGGTTGAATTGGGGAAGGATTGAAGACACTGAAGGGGAGAATTAGGAAGACCAGCATTCTCAATTAACCTGGACACCAGGGATCTCACAGAGACTGAGCCAACAAGCAGAAGCAAACACAGGCTAGTAAGAGTCTCCTGGAACATATATAGCAGAAACTGCCTGGTCTGGCCTCAGTGAGAGAAGATGTCCTTAGTCCTGGACAGACTTGAGGCCCCAGGGAAAGGGGAGGTAGGTCTGGTGGTGGGAACACCCCCTCTGAGACAAAAGGTAGGAGGAATGGGATGAGGAACTGTGGGAGAGGGAACCGGGGATGGGGGTGGGGGGCAATGACTAGAATGTAAATAAATAAAATAATTAAAAATTGGAAAGAACAGCAAAGTAGATAAAACAAATATCAAATTCATGTAAAAAAATATAAAAGAAGGTCACCAAGAGCACACCTATTCACACCCATCTGATGATCTCTGGTTTGTGAAATTACATCTTCTAAGCATGCACAATTTGGGGCTAGAGAGATGACTCAGCAATTAAGAGCACTGGCTCTTACAGAGGTCCTGCTCTCAATTCCCAGCAACCACATGGTGGCTCACAACCACCTGTAATGGAATCTGATCCCCTCTTCTGGTGTGGCTGAAGACAACAACAGTGTACTCAACATATTATATAAGTGAATAAATCTTTTAACAAAGCTTGCAGAACTTGTTTATTGTAATGTACTATGGCAGAGATGAAAGAATTCTACAGAGGTGATAAACTACATATTCCATTGAATGAATCAGAGGAGAAAGAAACTCTCCTTAACCTTCTAACAATATCAATACTTCTGAGTAAAATACTAAAAACAAACAGATACCATTTCTCCTTGAGTCTAGGTGGGTCATATGAGGTCACAGAATTAAAAAGAAAATCTTGCCAGCCGTTAATTAAAAAAGAACTCCAATCTTTCCATGTAAGAAGTTCAAATGGTGGGTTGAGAATTCCCTGTTGACCTTTAAGAACTGGCTGTGTTGAGATGACCAATGACTGGGTCCTTTGCCAGGCAAAACTGTTGTTCACATCCAGGATTTGAGACTGACTCTGAAATTATACTTTGCATTGTGAGACTGGCATTCTAAGTGGTGTTCGCATCACTCTTACCACTGTGTGTGTTACTTGTATAATGAACTTTAGGAGTGAGACTGAGGAGGGGCCAGCCAACAGTGGCACTGCCTTACTCAACAATATGAAGAGTAGTCCTGACATATGTATTAGGTGACTCAAAAACTAGAGAAAAGCAAAATGTTGAGGCTTACTTATTCTAAAATGCTTGAATATTGATAAACGAGAAAATTCTGTATGAATCAAAAAGTGTTTGGAAACAAACAGATATGGAAAAAGCAGACTGTTAAGAATGAAGCAAGCTACTCAGAGAAACCCTGTCTCGAAAAACCAAAAAAAAAAAAAAAAAAAGAATGAAGCAAGCATGAGAAGAATCTGCTGCTTCAGTATTCACCAATCAGGGTGTATGTAGGGGAGTTCACGTGACTCTTAATCACTGGAAACACCTTACTTTTCTGAATGTTTCTTCTTCCAGAAAGTTGTCATTTCCTTCCTTCCAGAAATCAAGACACCAAATCAGGAGGAGCCCTCCAGAATGTGGCGATTTTCCAGGCTGCATTAACAAAAGTATAAGGAGTCCCAGCAGTGAAGACAGGTCAGAGAGCAGAGTAGAATATGCTTGCCAGGAAGTGCCCAGAAAGAAAAAGGGAAATTTCAAAGAGCCATCACATTCAGCATCTAATTTTATCCTTAAGCACCCTGAGGCAGTTAAGCTGAGGCTTATTCTTGTATTTCAAAGGTGAAACTGAGGTATCCAAGGTCAACCAACCTGGCTATGAAGCAGCTCTGTGCATATTTTGGGGGACTTCTGTCTCTGACACCACATGAGAACTAAGGTGCTACAATGTTTTTTTGTTTTTTGTTTTTTGTTTTTCAGTGGCAGAACCCCTTTTAATTGTTTTGAGAGCCTGAAGTGTTTTGATCTTTCTGAACATAAAACTCCTTGCCATCCACTGCAATATTCAGTTTTGTTGGGATTTTGCAAGTTTTTCTCTTTACACAGGAATTTCTTGATGATAGTTATATCTGGAAGGAAACTATCACAGGTGACTTTTAGTTTTTAGCTTTTATCCTCCTTTACTTTCAGTGACACACTTCAGTACATGTGTGATCCCCATTTATTGGATAGAAAAAAAGACTATAAAGCTAAGACTTTGGGACTATTCATTCTGGCTTGGTGTGACATACAATTAAATGCCAAAACCACAGTAAAAGTTGTCATAGGAATTCCCTCACAGTTTCTGGAGTATGGCCACAGACTTCCTAAACTAACCACATATCAGCTTTGCATTTGTAAAAGAGAAGTATCTGTTTTGTTTACAAAGTAATAAAGTCATAGCATTTAGCTTTTGCTATTAGCTGTACTTTATATAATTATAAATTATTCCTGCTATCTTAGATACTTACAGAGATTAAATATTTAATGTAGAATAATGGCATTATTAAAGAATTAATTGTTTTACGCAATATTCTGGTTAAGTGACCTCTGGTTTATAATTAACAAAATAATTCAGAGATGTCTAAAATATACACACAATTCTACCAGGATTTTAACATATAATTGTGTGTGTGAATGTGTGTATACGTGTGTTTTGTGTATGCCCTGTATTTGTGGGTACATGCCTGTCACTCCACACATGTGGATTTCAGAGGGTAGCATTGTGAAATAGATTCTTTCCAACATGTATGTAGGTGCTGGAGATCAAACATAGGTTTCCAGCCTATACAGGATGCACTTTGCTGTCTTGCTAGCTGAAGACCACTCCAATTTACACAAAGAACATTTTGGGGCAATCTACAACCTTATCAACTCTCAATGCAACCTGAGAGGCTGGTTAGATGGCCCACCAGATAAATTCCTTCATGCTATCATACAACCAGACTTAATAGGTCTGAGTTACAATGACAGGGCTTTAATTGCAGTTCATATAACAGATTAGAGATAAGGATAAGAGAATCTGTGGAAGTTCATGGGGCATGTAGACTGGCCTATGCACCAACACAAAATATTAGACCCTGTCTCAAGCAACATGAGAAGTCTAAATAGACAAAGTTGTACCCTATCTTCCAAAAGTAGTCTGTGAAACATTCCCAGAAATATACATGCACCCCTACACATACAATATACATAAAACACACATATGTACACACACATGCATACACAAAGATTTTTTAAAATGACACATGGCTCATATTTCTCTTTAGTTCCTTTAATGAATAATGACTGTGTACTGATCAACTTTCCAACATTGCTCTTGTTCCTGGAAAGTACTCAAGGAAAATTCACAAGATTAAATATATTTACTTGTCAAAAGTAAAATACATAGAGAAAGATCAGAACTACATACATCAATGCAATAATGTCAGGTAATTAGTTATAACATTCAATGAAATAAAAACAGAAGAGTTAGAATTATTGATAATGACAAAGATGAATTGATAGTAAACCAAAATATCACACAAGTAGACAGAAAAGATGTTTTTGAAGCATTTATATTGAAGGTGAAAATAGATGCTGGCTGGGGGGCATTAAACAAACAAACAAAAAACAAATAAACAATACTTGGGAAGCTTGCAGAAAAAAAAAATCCTGCATGGCCACAATGTAAACCTGAAGATCACACTGCATCCCCTTCCTGATGCTGTAACTAGTTTAAAGATGTACATGTTTTGTTTCGCCTACACGTTGTTCTAAGAAAGTTGATGTTCTCTAAAAATTCAATGACTACATACTACAATTATCTATTTGAGATAGACGTTGTATTTATGCATAAATGCTTTTATTCTTTTATCCTCTTCAAAGAGCTCATAATTGAAAATAAATATAATATTTAAAATGATGTCTTCTATAATGTCTTCTTGGCATATAAATTTAAGTTTTTTCCTAATAAATTTCAAATCTGGCTGGAGAGTTGGCTGAGCAGTTATAAGCACTGATTGCTCTTCCAGAGGACACAGCTGATATCCTTTCTCCTACTTGGCAGCTGGCAGCTCTCTGTAATGCCACTCCTAAGGCATCCTGCACCCTCTTTGTCTGGCACAGAATGCTCATGGTACACCGACACACAGGCAAAAGACACATGCCCATAAGATTTTTTTAAAGCCTGTTTATTTTCCAAGTAATTAAATATCAAATTCCAAAGAGAAAAATAATTTTGTAGAATTACTCAGAAATAAGTAGAGAATATAAGGGAGCTATACTAATTATCCTTGTCATTTCTGATTTACTCTCACATACTATTCAAAATAAGAGTACACTTCATTGGAAAAAAGAGGCAGTAGTGGTATGAGAGTAAGTTTCCCCTCCCCATGATTGTCCTAATCGGTCAAGAAAAAGCAGCCTAAAGAAAATTAATTTTCCCCAACAATGTCCTTTGGGAGGAATAGATGTTCAGGATGAGACTAAATAGAGCAATTTTCTTCTACTGCACTGCTGGGAATGGAATTCACCAACTGATGTATTGATAAGAAAACTATTGTAGAAAAGTACCTCTGTTCTCAGATTATGATTTCATTAGTAATAATCTTTCATTTATTTGCTTACCATTTGTAAATAAATTCCTTTGTCTTCATTGTAGACAAAGAACAGGAATGATAAGGAGTGTCTCCTTATCCTTAGTTTTTGACCACCAACACTGTAATATGATGCCTCTGTAATAGACTATGCCACTGCTAACTGAACTATTGATCAGTGTCTTGCTCTTTCTCCATATAATGCTGCACTACATTTTCAACTCTTCCCTGCACATAGGTATCACAATTAGACACATTTTTTACTGTTGTTTGACAATACTTCTAGAGAGCCATTAACAAACAGCAAGTAACCTTTGAATTTGAGAAATGACTCATCAGTGAATACATGCTTCTTCTGCAGGCATGATGCAGACTACTTCTAGAATACATCTCCAAGTGCTGTGATTAAAACTATACACCACAATGAGCATGTACAGGTTTTGGCTTCATATTTTAAGCTTTTAATTCCTTTATCGATGTCATTAACCTGAACAAAGTACTCTGTGTCTCATCCTGAACTAACATTCTGTAGTACAGAGACAAAAAAAAGTCAGACATTAGCCATAATAATAAAAATTAATTTAAAATGCTGGTATTGCTTATAAGGTTGTTTTGTTTTGGTTTTTTTTTTAATATGGTGCATTTTACAAGTTACATAAAGTCTGCCTTGCCAGAAACAGTATCTCCTATAAATGCAGTGACATGTCCTGAATTGCATCCTGGAATTAAAAGGTGGATTTGTGGATATGTTGTCTTATGCTAACATGTTTTATTATCTCAAAAGACAAAAGGAGATGGGAATGTAGTCCAGTGGCAGTTCTTCTATATTTTTTGAGGGACAGTAGAACTCAGAAACTCATTGTATGAGAAAAAAACCTGATTTATCAATTTTTACACTTGACTGATTCAAAATCAGGACTCTATAGGATGGCAAAGGACTATGAACAGTTAAGTTATTACTTAGACTTAAAAATATATCTCTCACAAAAATACAGTTTCAGCTTTCTCTTGACATCTGTAATCCATGGATTTTATTAATAGAGTGAATTGGTTGAAATAAAACCCAAAGTAGATTCGTTTAACCACCCAGCACTATCAATTGGACTGCTAATCAGATCAGAAAACCAAGTTCAGCATGTTTGTATACAGCCAAACTCAAGGCCAAAGTGACACCAATGCTGTTTTCTTACCTTTCAAAGTCTGGATATAATGAATTGAGGGTGACAGAGCTGCACTTCTGCTCCACCTGCTGAGTCAGTATCCCTGTCAGGTATACTTTTCCCTTGGAACACACTTGTAACTCCACTCAATCCCCCATCTAACTGCTGTAGGATATGAGCATTATTATAAGCAAGGGAAATTGATTTCTAGTAAAATTTATGCTTACAGAGAAGAAGAGTTCAAAGGCACTCATCCACCCATGCCAATTATTCATGAAGTCTAAGAACCATAGAGTATCTACATTATGTGCAGGAACTGATTCTCAACAATGAGCACATTTTCCAATACCTTAAGACCTCAAAAACATACGGAGGAAAATTCTCATTTAGAGACATATAATTTAAGAAATTAATAGATTTGTTTCTTTTTCATTTTATAACAAAAATAATGCATTTATGAAATCTTAATACATATGTATATTAAATATATATTGAAAAAACATACATATTCCTCTTATATGTATTTCTCCACATTCTTCAACTATTCACAAATGTAAATACTTTTAGCATATATATTAATTTCATGTCAGCCTGCTAATGAAATCACATATCTGCACCCATTAGGTTAGATGTTATTTCATTTATTTTCAGTGTTTGAATCCATTCCTTTGAAGCAATACCATAATTAAGTTTTATGGTCTATTCTTCATATGTATATTTAATAGATACACACATTCATTAAGCAAGCATATAAACCCACTAGGTATTTAACCATGACATCTATGATTTTTTTAAAAGCAAGTTCAAATTTAAATCATCTTTTTATAAATATTTGTGAACTGTGAAAATCCTTGTGTATGACTTTATATATATGCCATATCAATTTATTCAAAATAATAGAATCACTCTTGACAAATCTACATTCCATCTTGGAAAATCAGAGCTCTGCTGTTCTTTAGAACTATTAATAAATAATTACACAGCTCTCCCAAAGTGTTCAAAATAGAAATTTTTTGACTCTTGAAAAACAAATTCTAGCATCTTATTTAAAATGCTGTATTATTCAGGGTGTGCATAGAATTTATTGTCATTGCCTTGAAGAACTGTAAAGAATCCAAGATCATGTATTGTGACTAAAGACTAAATGAACAGTCAAGCATATGAGAAGAGGAATACAGCCTTCCCGAACACGGTCTAGACTATCCCATGACTGAATGCTAATGGCATTCAATAAGGAGGAGGCTTCTGACAAGACGTGATGCTTCTGAATTAGAAGTTCCTTATCAGCACTCCTGACAGTACCACAGATGTCAGCTGCAATGCTCCAAGACTTGCAGCTGAGATTCCTTTCCCTTTGTAATTCAGATAAAATTGATATTTCTCCATCCACTCAGTTAGACTACCAAGATCTTTCTTTTATTTTCAAATATTTGGCTGTCTGGTACACTGAATGGATTTTTTTTTTAAAAAAAGCAAGAAACAAAACAAAAATCTAGTTTTTCTTCATATCATCTCTGACCCCACTCCTCTGTTATAGTATCTACCTCTCCCCCTCCCCATACCCCTCCCCCCTCTTTCACTATCCCCCTGCCCAGCCTTGTGTTTTCCTTTTAGACAATAGTGTGACTGTCAATGCACTTGCTTAAATAGAATTACATTAAAAGAGTTAATATCATTATTGTACCAGAGATAACATGCAAGGTCTAATTTTAAATTGTCTTTAGCTTCTTTACTCCACAGTGCTCATTAAAAAAACTATTAACATTAGGAAAACTATAATTATAACACAGTAAACTATTTTACTTAAACCTGGTATAAGGCTTAGCCCCTAACCCCATGAATAATAGATTACTGCTGTTTAAATTTTCAAACTGATTGCAAAATAATTTTAGTCAAGTGAATGCTTTTGTTTAATCATTTTATTTGTTTACATTTCAAATGGTATCTCCCTTCCTGGTTACCCCTCCACAACTCCCCCCATCTCTTTCCCCCTTTCCCCACCCTTTTGCCTCTATGAGGGTGCTCCTCCACCCACTCACCACTCCTGCCTAACCGCTCTAGCATCGCCTATGCTATGCTTTGCAGTGCATCAAGCCTCCACAGGACCAAGGGCCTCCCCTCCAATTGATGTCATATAAGGCCATCCTTTGCTACATATTTAGCTGGAGCCATGGATCCCTCCAGGTGTACTCTTTGGTTGATGGTTTAGTCCCTGGGAGCTCTGGCTGGTCCAGTTAGTTGATATTGTTCTTCCTATGGAATTGAAATCCCCTTCAGCTCCTTCAGTCCTTTCCTTATCTCTTCCATTGAAGTTCCTGGTGTCATCCAATGATTGGCTGTGAGCATACACATCTGTATTGATCAGATGCTGGTAGAACCTCTCAGGGTACAACTATACCAGGATACTGTCCCAAGTGCTTCTTGGCATCAGCAATAATGTGGGGATTTGGTATCTGCAGATGGGATGGCTCTCTAGGTGGGGCAGTCTCTAGATGGCCTTCCTTTCAGTCTCCGTTCCATTTTTGTCCCTGTTTTTCCTTCGGGCAGGAACATTTCTAGGTTAAAAATGGTGGGAGTGGGGGGGGTAGATAGAGGTTACATCCACAGAGAAGAAGGAGGAGGGGTGAGGGGATTGGGGGTTCCTGGGTGGGTGGGGGATGGGGTAAGGGGACAACATAGGAAATGTAAATAAAACATCCAATAAAAAAAATTTGAAATGGGTGGGTGGCCCCATCCCTCAACTAGGGGCCATGCCTATCTACTGGAGGTGGTCTCTGCAGGTTCTGTCTCCCCTTTGTTGGGTATTTTGGCTAACGTTATTGGATTGGGTCTTGGGAGCCTCTTGCTTCCCTGGTGCCTGGGATTGAAGCAGTGGGGGATGGCAAACTGAGATTAGCTGCTACAAAGTCTTAGATGAATTCTTAATGGGGCCCTTAAGATGTAAAAAAATTGCTGAGTTGAATGCCAGTTTTTTTGTAATTTGAGATAGTATTGGAAAAATTAAGAAGCAAATTATGTGCTCTGAGCAAATATTTTCTCAGCACATCTTGCAGGCAGAACAGGTTGTAGGCCATAGATTCTGTGTCTAGGTTTGTGTCACATTCCCACTGGGAGCTGAGCGTGGTTTCAGAAGACAGATGGTTCAGAGTCCGTATCTCCCGTTACTAGGAGTCCTCACTAGAGTCAGTCTCATAGGCTCCACTGCATTAGGTTTCTATATTGCTCCCTAGATGCACACCTTTTTCAGCTGTCTCCTTTGCCCCTTTCTACCCCACCTGATCCCTCCTGTTTCCCACCCCAGCCATCCCCAGTCCACCTACACCATGAGAGCCCATGGCCAACACTGACAAGAAGGCCAGGATATGGAAGCTGCATGGCTTAGAGATTATGGGAGAACAAAACAAAATATAAAAAAACAATGAAATTATTCCTAATGATATTCCTCTATACTCATAGGATAGGTGTCTAGCCCAATCATCATCAGAGAAGCTTCCTCCAGCAGCTGATAGGAGCAGATAAAGAGACCCACAGTCAAACATTAGACAGATCCTGAGGAACCCCACAGAAGAATGACAGGAAACACTGTCAGAGCCAGAGGGGTAGAGGACACCAAGAGAATATAGCCTACAAAATCAACTAAGCAAAGCTCATAGGAGCTCACAGGGACTGAATTATCAACCAAGGATCCTTCATAGGGCTATAACAGGTCATCTGCACACATGCTGTGGTTCTTTAGCTTGGGTTTAGTTGGAGTTCTAACAATGGGAGTGGGATATCTCTGACTCTTTTGGCTATTTGAGGTACTCTTTTCTTCTTGCTGGGTTGCCTCATCCAGCCTTGATATAAGGGTATATACCTACCTTTATTGCATCTTGTTTTGCCTCATTCAGTTGATATCATTGATAGGTCTTGTCTTTTCTGAAAAGAAAAAGGAAGCAGCATATCTGGGTTAGAGGAAACAGGACATGTTGACAAGAGTGGAGTGAGAGAATGCAGCTCGCAGGAGGTATAGTGTTAGAAAGCAATTTTTTTTAAAATTAAAATGGAGCAAATGATTATGGACATATTATGCATGTAGTTTTAGTTGACATATGTAAAATACCTATTCCATGAACAATATGATTATCTACTTTAAATGAAATGAATAAATAAATTACATCACTGGCAAGTGCTTCAAAAAAGTATGCATTGAAGAAACCTGTAAAGTTCCAAACTAAAAGGAAAGAAATCAGAGTAATATGGAATATTTGATGGTTAATATTCATTGTCAATTTGACTGAGCAGAGAAGTAAGAAGATGGCACACCACTGGGCATATCTATGAGTGTATGTTCAGTAGTTTGGTTGAACAAAAGAAGTACGTTTAGTGTGGGTCATATCTTCTCATGGGTGGCGTAGGACTCTGGACTGAATAAAAATGAAAATAAAAATATCAACTGAGACCACTAATATTTTCTGTTTTATGTTCCATAGAGATGTGAGGAGGGGAGAGACTCAGATGGATGTTTCTGCTTCCATGAATTGTAGTGGCAGGTATTAGGAACAAAAGGGGGGGTTGTTTAACTAGCTCCTGGACTAGCCGCCATGTTCTTACTCTAAGTTCCCTCATTAATGGTGGCACCAGCTGACCAGTGGGACCAGCTCAGAACCCACAAGATGTTAGCATGGCTGTTGCCTCCACCGATCAGCTCCATAGCCTCCACGGCTTTAGGCATGGCTCCTGGGCCAACTCTGCCTCGCTCATGCAGTAGATACAATAATTCTCAGTATCCGATAGAAATAAGACTCTTGATGCTTAAAAATTAACCAAATTGATTTATATATCAGCAAATACTCAATACACAAGATGCCCACACAATTAGAATTGTTATCCCAATTATCTAACTTTTTGATATGAATAAATACTCGAGACTGCTAGAGACACGTACATCTGCTGCCATCTCACCTTTCTCTTCTCTCCTCTGACAGAGTTCTGCTGCAAATACATTGGACAGTAAATTCCTGCCACATTGAAGCTGTCTGTAATAACACTTTCCTTGATTTGATAAATTGAATCTCATCGAAGTATGAGTATGAGGCAAAATAAATCCCCTCTTACTAAGTTTCTTCTTGCCTAGCATTTGGTTGCATCAATGAGAAAAGTAAGTAAGAAATAAAATTAATTAATTAATTAATTAATAAGTAACCCTTTGGATTCTTATTTTCAATGTCTTCAATTATAGGGCTTTATACTATTATATAAATTACCTTAATCTTCTATTTTTTAATCTAGAAAATGGTCACAGTTGTTGATTTGATGAAATAATTAGGGCCATATTATTTAAACCTCCAGTGCATAAGAATATACATGGAATATATGTGTGTGGGTATGTATTTCATATATATGTATATGAATATGCATGGAATATAGGTATATATAAAACCAATCAGCTGGGTGTGGTTTTAAAGATCTTTCAGTTATTTGATAAAAAATGATCCTGTTTTAGTGGATTCAAGGCAGAGGGCAAAATGAATTATCACACCTAAAAATGTCAGATTGTATCTTTCAATCCTTCTCAGAAAAACCAATTGAGAAGGATGTAACTTGAGACCTTGAAAAGAAGGAAAACTACTCTACAAATCAAACGTGATACATTTTATTCTTGATATTTTCCAACCTTTCAAGATTTATCTTTGCATACAGTCAAAAAGAGTGATGTGCCCCAGGGAGCAGACTTACAAACATGAGTCAGAATCAAATGAAATTCAATCAATGGCTTGTAGTAGTGATCTCATATTTATTTTATCTAAAAGATTGTTTGTTGAAACAATATTTAGTGTTTCAATTATTTTCTTTGATTGATAGTTAATACAATTGTAAAATTACATAGGTTGAAGAGAGGTAGATTTATTTCCAAAAACCATGGTATTTACTTTTTAAATGATATTATTGTTGACTTTAAAATAATACAGCACAAAACATTTCAATTATGTAATCATTTATTTATTTCTTATGGTAATGGGATAGGGAAAATTAATCATAATAGGGAATGATACATAAACAATAGCTTAAATTATTTATAGTTTTGCTAGAAAATAACAAGAATAAGCAGGTAAAGCTTATGCTACTGAAATTAATACCTGAATTGGATCGCTGGGACTTACATAGTATAATGAGAGGGCCAATCCTAATCCTTGCAAATTGTCTCCTGATCTCCACCTGTATAGACATGCACACACACACACACACACGCACAGAGAGAGAGAGAGAGAGAGAGAGAGAGAGAGAGAGAGAGAATGTAAAATAATTGTAAATAAAATAGCAAATAATCAATAAATAGAAGTAACTAAGTATATGAACATTGTTTTCCCTTGATTATTCTCAAACTATGGACAGTATCACCCATGTAGAATAAATAAAAATCAAGGGTAGTTTTTATGTAGTTGTAAAGAGTATTTTCTTCATAATAGAAACCTTTCTGCTCATCTAGATCTATAGCTTACTGAATTTCTTCCTAAATTTCTGTTCTCAAGAAAACTTCCTCTGTAAATATATCAAGATTGCGATAAGACTCATGCCAAAGGTAAGAACTCACGCTTCTTTCTCTTAGTTGTCATTGCATCTGAACAACTGTGGCTCTTTTATTTAAAGTGCACACACATTTTGCATCTGTATTTCCTGGGGTTGAACAACAAGATAACCAAAGTGAAAGACTCCATTTTCTGAACTAACTAAATAAACATGTCTAAAAGACTCCACATTGGAAACAGCTCAACCATGTAACAAAAAAGTCTAATTCAGAAATCCTTGGAAGGAACAAAATTTTTGATTGATTATGAACTTTTTGCAAATGATGAACATTGCCAATCTTCTGAAACTGCATGGAAGACATGTATTGTGCCGTTCTTAAAACTGAGAGTGTGCCCTGTCTTAGGGCACTGGTATTTTTTTGTCCTTTCCTTCGTACTTTTCTATCTAAAACACAGACTTTATAAATCTTTAAGAGCAGCCCAGATCACTGTGATAGCATTGATCCCCTGAAGGATCAATAAAATTTCAAATTTTGAATTCATCAAGAACAGTTCTCATTCCTCCATATTCTTTCAAGGACACATGCACCCCCCTTTACCTTTTAGTGTCAAATTGTCGACACCGATTCCAAAAGTAAAAAAACATAGAATCATAGAATTTTAGTTTTTAATGATGACATGATTTGATTGATCATTTAGTTATGTCTTTAAACAATTCTGTTTGTACCCACATTCCCTGTGTATGATCAGGGCAATATCATTTGTGAGTTCTTTCAATTTATGTGTTTTGAATACAAGACTTCTGAAGCAGCCTTTTCTTGCCCTAATTACTTTTTATTACTTTTTATTTTCTAGTTCATACTTTAGACACCCTTGTCTCAAGGAACTCTCTTCTGGATATCACACTATGATACCCACCCAAAGTCACTGTGATGAAAGAACAGATGAAATAAGCAGTCTCCACACAAAGCTCCTATGATGTATGACAAGTAGTAGCTATAATGCCTGAACATTTCTTTAAGTATTCCTCCCCCATTAGAGAGACCTCTGTTGAGAATTCTGTTTAGCTCTGTAATCCATCTTTTACTTGGGTTATTTGGTTTGTTGGTGTCTAATTTCTTGAGGTTTTATATATTTTGAACATTCTTCCTCTGTCAGATATAGGGTTGGTGAATGCTTTCTTCCCATTGGTTGGCTGCTATTTTGTCCTAGTGATGATATTCTTTTCCTTACATAGAAGTGTTTCAGGGTTCATGAGGTCCCATTTATTAATTGTTGATATTAGTGTCTGAGCTATTGGTGTTCTTTTCAGAAAATTATCTTTTGTGCCAATGTGTTCAAGGCAGTTCTTCACTTTATCTTCTATTAGCCTTAGTGTACCAAGTTTTATGTTAAGTCCTTTGACTCATATGGTTTTGAGTTTTGTACAAGGTGATAAATATGTATCTATTTGCATTCTTCAATATTCAGACATCAAGCTAGGACACCACCATTAGTTAAAGGTGCTTTCTTTTTCCACTGCATGGTTTTGGCTTTTTTGTCAAAAACCAAATGTCTGTAGATGTATGGGTTTATTTCTAGGTCTTGGATTCTATTCCATTGATAAACCTATCTGGGTTTATGTCAATACCATGTGTTTTTTATTACTGTTGCTTCATATTACACCTTGAAATTAGGGATGGTGATACCTCCAAAAGTTCTTTTGTTATACAGAGTGACCCTAGCTGAGATTCCTAGCAGCTGGGAATTTGGAGACTGAAGTGGCCACATCTAGTATCCAGGGAGGACTTCCAGTGGAGAGGGTGTTACCAAACCACCTTCAAAACCTTTGTCCCAAAACTTACTCTCCTTATAAGATGGGCAGGGATAAAGATGAAGCAGAGATTGAGGGAATGGTCAACCAATGACAGGCCTAACTTGAGACCTAAACCATGGGAGAGAGCCAACCCCTGACACTATCAAGGACACTGTGCTATACTTGCATATAGAAGCCTAACATAACTTTCCTCTGAGAGGCTTCAGTCAGTAGCTGATGAAACACATGCAGAGACCCACAGCAAAATACTAGGCAGAGCTTTGAGAATCTAGTGAAAAAGTGGGAGATAAAATTGAGGCTGTAGGGTTCAAGGACACCCCAAGAAGACCTAAAGAATTAACCAACCTGATCCCATGGTGCTGATAGAGACTTATTCACCAACCAAATAACATGCAGGGTCTAGACCTAGGCCCCCTACACATTTGTAGCAGATTTGTAGCTTAGTCTTTATGTTGGTCTCCTAACAATTGGAGTGGGGGCTATCTCTGACTCTGTTGCCTGTCTTTGGATCCCCTTCCACTAGCTGATCTGCCTTGTCTGGACTCAGTGGGAACTTAGTCCTGATGTGACTTAATGTGCCAGGGCAGGTTGGAACCCATGGGGTGCTTCTTTCTCTCTGAGGAGAAGGAGAGTACTGATGGGAGAAGGGTATGTGCAGATAAAGACTGGGAGGATATGAGGGATGGAACTACAGTCAGGATGTAAAATGAATAAAAAACAAACTTATAAAAAATAAAATGCCTGCCTCAATCTATTATTGATTTGACATAAGTAGAGTTAAAACCTTTTCACAACTTAAATTGCATTTCATACATAAGGTTTTAGTAAATTACAGTTAATTATTTTTCCTACAGCCTAAATAATAGTGCTATTAAATGATTATTAAAAATTAATATTTCAGCAAGCCCAAACTAAGAAACAAAATGGAAAATTGGGATGGCAAGATGACTGAGAGTGTAAAGGTGCCTGCTGTTAAGCTTGATTAGATCCTACCTTAGATCTTAGAGTCCCAGATGATAAAAAGAGAGAACTGACTCCTATAAACTGTTCTCCAAATGTGGCAGACACACACACACACAAGCATACACACACACACTTGTGTATACTCCTGCAATAACTAAATAAAAAATTAAAATCACTTTAATGTCATATTTACATCAGAATATTTTGCAGCCAAAAATATAAATTTGAGATATTTCCACTAGGTAATCTCTGCTTAGACATAATATTGTGTAGGAGGAGCTAAGGTTGGAGGAGTAAGTAGAGGAAGAGGAGGAGTAGAGAGAGGAAGAGGAAAAGAAAGATGAGGAGCCAGGGAGAGCAGAGATGTACGAGCGATGGAGAGCCACACAGGTATGGAGAGCAGTCATGGATAACAACTTTTATTTAGGTAAGCAAATAGGGAAACAACTCTCTTTGTATGGGCATATTGTTATTGACCATTACCAAACATATAAAGCCTTTGATTAATCTTTAAGCATTAGAGTCTCATTTTCTTACTGGGCCTGCATGGATGGCGGGATGGTCTGGGCAATGCCCATCCTTGTGGAGACAGCTTGGCATCTCGTGGGTGGCAGGGCTGGTGTTTCTGGCTGGCCGGTTCTATCTGTGGCATGCACTTGGCCTCTGGCCAAGAAACATGGCAACTGAGCTAGGCAGAGCCACTGCAGCATAGATAGTCAGCTTGACCAGTGGCCAATTTTAAATAATTAACTCAACAATATTGGATATATGAATATGAGAAAGTTACTGATGTGTCTGAAACCTTATAATTTTGTTATTGGAGATCTATTTATTTTACTTTTAAGATTATTGTATGAAGAAAGAAATTAAAGACTTTTTAGAATTTAATGAAAATGAGGACACATCATACCAAAACTTGTGGGACAATGAAAGCAGTGCTAAGAGGAAAACTCATAGCTATAAGTGCCTACAAAAAGAAACTGGAGAGAGCACACACTAGCAGCTTGACAGCACACCTGAAAGCTCTAGAACAAAAAGAAGCAAATGCACCCAAGAGGAGTAGACAGCAGGAAATAATCAAACTCAGGGCTGAAATCAACCAAGTAGAAACAAAAAGAACTATACAATGAATCAACAAAACCAAGAGCTGGTTCTTTGATAAAGTCAACAAGATAGATAAACTTTTAGCCAGACTAACCAGAGGGCACAAAAACAGTATCCCAATTAATAAAATCAGAACTGAAAAGGGAGACATAACAACAGAAACTGAGGCAATTCAAAAAAATCATCAGATTCTACTACAAAAGCTTATACTCAAAAAAACTTGAAAATATGGATGTAATGGACATTTCCTAGACAAATACCAGACACCAAAGTTAAATCAGGATCAGATAAACCATCTAAATAGTCCTATAACCACTAAAGAAATAGCAGCAGTCATTAAAACTCTCCCTACCAAAAAAAGCCCGGGACAAGATGGATTTAGTGCAAAATTCTATCAGATCTTCCAAGAAGACCTAATACCAATTCCCTATAAACTATTCCACTAAATAGAAACAGAAGGGACACTGCTCAATTTGATTTATGAAGCCATAATCACGCTCATACCTAAACCACACAAAGGCCCAACAATGAAAGAGAACTTCAGACCAATCTTTCTTATGAATATCAATGCAAAATTACTCAATAAAATTCTCACAAACCGAATCCAAGAACACATCAAAACAATCATCCATCATGATGAAGTAGGCTTTATCCAAGGAATGCAGGGATGGTTCAATATTCAGAAATCCATCAACGTAATCCACTATATAAACAAACTCAAAGAAAAAACCACATGACCATCTCACTAGATGCTGAGAAAGCATTTGACAAAATTCAGCATGTATTCATGGTAAAAGTCTTGGAAAGAACAGGAAACTAAGGCCCATACCTAAACATAGTAAAAGCAATATACAGGAAACCAGTAGCCAACATGAAACTAAATGAAGAGAAACTTGAAGCAATCACACTAAAATCAGGCACTAGAGAAGGCTGCTCACTCTCTCCCTACCTATTCAATATAGTACTAAAAGTCCTAGCCAGAGCAATTAGGCAACAAAAGAACATCATAGGGATAAAAATTGTAAAGGAAGATGTCAAATTATCACTATTTGCAGATAATATGATAGTATACTTAAGTGACCACAAAACTTCCACCAGAGAACTCCTAACCCAGATAAACAACTTCAGCAAAGTGCATGGATATAAAATTAACTCAAAAAAAATCAGTAGCCTTCCTCTACTTAAAAGATAAGCAGGCTAAGAAAGAAATTAGGGAACCCTTCACAATAGTCATAAATAATAGAAAATACATTGATTTGAATCTGACCAAGCAAGTGGTAGATCTGTATGACAAGAACTTCAAGTCTCTGAAGAAAGAAATCGAAGAATATCTCAGAAGGTGGAAAGATCTCCCATGCTCATTGATTGGCAGGATTAATATAGTAAAAATGGCCATCTTGCCAAGAGCAATCTACAGATTTAATGCAATCTCCATCAAAACTCCAACTCAATTCTTCACAGAGATAGAAAGAGCAATTCTCTACTCATTTGGAATAACAAAAAACCCAGGATAGCAAAAACTATTCTCAACAATAAAAGACATCTGGAGGAATCAACATCTCTGACCTCAAGCTATACTACAAAGCAGTAGTGATAAAAACTGCATGGTATTGGTACAGAGATAGGCAAGAAGCTCAATGGAATAGAATAGAAGACCCAGAAATGAATCCACATACCTACAGTCACTGGATCTTTGACAAAGGAGGTAAAACCATACAGTAGGAAAAAGACAGCATTTTCAACAGGTAGTGCTGGTTGAACTGGAGGTCAGCATGTAAGAAAATGCAAATTGATCCATTCTTATCTCCTTGAACAAAACTCAAGTCCAAATGGATCAAGGACCTCCATATAAAACTGGACACACTGAAACTAATAGAAGAGTAAATGGGGAAGAGGCTTGAACACATGGGCACAGGGAAAAATTTCCTGAACAGAACACAAATGGCTTATTCTCTAAGATCAAGAATTGACAAATGGGACCTCATAAAATTGCAAAGCTTCTGTAAAGCAAGGGACACTTCAATAGGACAAAAAAGCCACCCACAGATTGGGAAAAGATCTTTACCAAATCTACATCTGATAGAGGGATAATATGCAAAATTTATAAAGAACTCAAGAAAGTAGACTCCAGATAACCAAATAACCCTATTAAAAATGGGTACAGAGCTCAACAAAAAATTTCAACTGAGGAATATCAAATGGCTGTCAAGCACGTAAAATGTTCAACATCTTTAGTCATCTGGGAAATGCAGATCAAAACAACCCTGTGATTCCTCCTCACACTAGTCAGAATGGCTAAGATCAAAAACTCAGATGACAGCGATGCTGGCAAGGATGTGGAGAAAGAGGAACACTCCTCCATTGCTGGTGAGATTGCAAGCTGGTACAATCACTCTGGAAATTAGTCTGGTGGTTCCTCAGAAAATTGGACAGATTACTTGTGGATCCAGAGATACGACTCCTGGGCATATACCCAAAAGATGCTCCAACATATAGCAAGGACACATGCTCCACTATGTTCATAGCAGCCTCATGTATAATAGCCAGAAGCTGGAAAGAGCCCAGATGTCCTTCAACAGAGGAATGGATACAGGAAATATGGAACATTTACACAATGGAAGACTACTAAGCTATTAAAAACAATGAATTCATGAAATTCTTAGGCAAATGGATGAAACTAGAAAATATCATCCTGAGTGAGAATGATATTTTCATTGGAATGAAATCACAAAAGAAAACACATGGTATGCACTCATTGATAAGTGGATATTAGCCCAAAATCTCACAATAGCCAGACATAGCTCACAGATCACATGAAGCCCAAGAAAAGAAAAATCGAAGTGTGGGTGCTTCAGTCCTTTTTAGAAGGAGTAGCAAAATACTCACAGGAGCAAATATGAGACAATGTGTGGGGCATAAGCTGGAGAGAAACTGGAGAAAAGATCATCCAGAGACTGCCCCACCTGGAGATCCTTCTCAGATGCAATCACCATATGCAAACACTGTTGTGGATGTCTAGAAATGCATGCTGACAGGAGCCTGATATACCTGTCTCCTGAGAGGCACTGCCAGAGCCTGACATATACTGAGGTGGATGCTCACAGCTAAACATCAAACTGATCACAGGGTTCCCAGTGGAGGAGTTAGAGAGAAGACTGAAGTAGTTGAAGGGGCTTGTGGCCCCATGGGGAGAGTGACAATACCAACCAACCAGAGCTCCAACAACCAGAGTTGTTTAGACAACTAGCCTAGTAACACATATGGAGGGACTCATGTTTCTAGCTGTATTTGGAGAGGAGGATGGGCTTGTCGGGCATCAGTGGAAGAGGAGGGCCTTGGTCCCTTGAAGGCAGGATGCCCCAATGAAGGGAAATTCGAACAGGGGGAGGTGGGAGTGGATGGGTGGGTGGGTGGGGACACACCATCATAGAAATAGGAGGAGGGAGGATGGGTTAAAGGGTTTCTGGGAATAGGGAATGTGGAAAGGAGATAACATCTGAATTGTAGATGAATAAAGTAACCAATAATAAAAAAGAAAAACAAACAAACAAACAAACAATGGAACTGGCTATAGCAGTTGAACTTTTGAGACTCTTTAGCAGCAATTTAACATTACCCATATTACAGGGATTCCTTATAATTGTCAAGGACAAGAGACTGTGAAAAAGGTCCATGGAACTTTAAAATAATATTTTCATAAATTAAAAAAGGCTGAGCTATACTCCTGTAAACCACAAATTTATTTAAATTGTAGTCTTTTTATTTTTTATTTTAAAGTTGTTTTTTTTAATTGGATGCCAAGGGACTTTCTGCTGAATATCTATGGCACGCTACAACTAGGCATACGTATTCATAGGTAAAAGGGAAAGATCCACTTACTGGCATAGGCACGATCCCGATCAGGTATTAAATGTGGGGAAGAGGGCATGTTTGGGTTTTTTCTGCAGGATGGTGAAGGAGCATGGTGGCCACCAGAATGATGGGTTAGACATGGTGTTGCCAGGACAAAGAATGATGCTGACCTATGAGCTTGCTGAGTACCCTGACAATGATGACTGGGAAGCTATCATCGGACAGCTTGTGTCATTGGACTCAAGTTTCTGAACCATCATTGCTTACCTATACCCCTGATGGGACAAACTGCCTTGCCTCAAGTTCTTAGACCTTGTGGAACAGAGAATCAAAAAGAGAAGTTATAATGCCTCTTGTATTGTTATTAAATGTGACCAGTTATACAGACCCAATCATGGATTGGTCTAGAAATTAATCCAATATTGGAAATAACAGTCTTCATTTGGAAGTCTGGTTCTGGACATTTTCAGAGACATATATGGAAATTAGCTGTAGTTCTCTATGATATTATGTTAGTAAGAGATAAAGTTGGTGCAGGATCTGGATTTCAAATAGGTGTTAGCACTTGTGTTAAGACTTTTTTAGTTGTCAACTTAAAAATACTTTTGTTTCTTCTACAGGATTTAATGTAAGTTGCATTGATTGTACACCTTCTAATTGTGTTTGTGTTTTGAAATCTGGCATATCAGTTATGAAGGTCTATCAACCAGCTTTTGTTTTATTACCCTGAGTATCACAGAACCTTGGTATTCTAAAAATAGCTTGCAAGTACTGGAAGAAATGAGTCAGGCTTGAAGCAGAAGGAAGAGGGTAGAGGGCTTGATTATTGTTGGTATAACAGCTTTAATTACATTAATTGCTAGCACCGCTGCTTCTACAATTGTGCTGACACAAGAAGTTAAGACAGCTACTTTTGTTAGTCACTTAGCAAAAAATGGTATTAATGTGTTGAATATACAAGACGATTTCGATAGGCATTTGGAAGAATAAATTGATGCTCTTTATTTTATTCAAATTACTGGAAGAAGGTTCAGAAATTAAGAGTTAGTAGCCATCTTGAGTGTAATGCCAAATACCATTGGATTTATGTTAATTCTTCAATTAACAGTGGTAGTTATTATAATTAGGAAGAAGTTTAATAACATGTGAATTGTATTTGCCATAATTCTATCAACTCTTGAGATGTTTTAATGATACATAGGGAGCTTACAAATTTCAAGAATGCTGCTCTGCTGAGCGTTGATGTGGTAGATACTACTCATAAAATTACCCATGGCCTGAGGTCAGTATTTCTATTTTGTTCAAGCTTCAAAATGGCATATATATCTTGATCATGCTAGCCCTCTTTGTCCTGGGAATACTTTTATTACTGTCTATTATGTTAACACCTTTCTTTACCAACATCAGCATATTGGCAGCCAAAGTACATGGCTTGAACCTGAAAATAGACACCCAGACAGAGTTATTAAATTAATAGGTTGACAAGCCAAGGACAGGTAAGATTCTTCACAGAGCCTTACCAACCTAAGATAGAAATGCATTATTTTGATAATACATATTATATGATGGGTAAGGGAGGCATTCTTCTCAGAACAACCTAAGACAGGCTCAGTCTTGTTTATGCAGTAAAAAAGGGGGAGATATGTAGAGCTTTTGGGGCTGCTTGGCAGGAATATGACATTGGCCAAGGACAAGGAAGTAGGCTTCACACGGGAATCTGACATTAGGCTAGAACAAAGAAGTAATCTCAGGCAGGAACCTAAATATTAGGCTAGAACAAAGAAGTAATTTCAGACAGGAATCTAAATTTTAGGCTAGAACAAGGAAGTAGGCTTCAGACATGAAAATGACCTTGGGTAGGAACAGGGAAGTAGGCTCAGATACTTTGGTCATCCTGATAAGCCCTTAGAAACTATGAACATGGGAGTGTTCATATAATTGAGTTTAATGCCTTGCTTTTTCATTGACTATTTGTGTTTATTGTATTGCTTGTTCCTTGACTATTTGCATTTATTGTATTTCTAGACCTTAAACCTAGAACTAAGCTTAATACATGCATGTTATCAAAATGGTATGAAAGCATAAAAAAGGAGGGAGAATGGGATAGGGGGTTCTAGGGAGGGAAAATGGGGAAAGGGGATGACATCTATATTGTAAATAAATAAAATATCCAATAAATAAAAAAATTAAAGTATAATAACAACATTTCTTTGTCCCTTTTTGTTCCCCCAAACTCTACCATATATCCCTCCCTGACCATCCATTTATTTCATTACCTCTTCTTTCACTAATTATTATTGTGTGAAGGTTTCCATATGAATGTACATATATAGTTCTAAATAAAACCTTTTAGTCTGTGTAATGTTGGCTGTGAAAATGATTTCTTTTTTGAGAAAAATTCCTAAAATATTCTCTTTGTAGTGCTATTAATACACCAAGGATTGCTCAAGCACTGTCTAGAATATTACTGTCATACATTAAATTTCACTGTTCTTACTAATAAGAATTTAGACATTTGTAAACTTTGCAGATAGAAATAGTTCCACACTTTAATCATATTTTATCCATTAAGAAAAACAAACTTCTAAAAACAGGAACTTTTTTTAATTAAATGGATAAATGCATGTGGTCTGTTTTACAAAGGACTTTTATTATTGTGCCTAAAACCATCTTTTTTCTTTATTTTCATCCCAGTGGTTTTCATTTGTATAGCTGTCAGTTGTTGATCAAATATAATATGGAATCTCATCAAATTTCCATCCTGAACAGAATCATCGACAGCCTCTCAAATCTAAGCTTTTATTGCAGAACATATGTAATATTAGATTCAGGAGACATTTTCTGCCACCATAACAATAATTATGATACCGTTGGGAAACATTAACTTCAAATGGAATGAATATAAAATCAAAAGGCCATTCTTGCTTTACATAGTGATTTCCAACAAGCCATCAAGGTTAACAGTCATTCATAAAACTGTATGCACTTAGATGATGAGAATCTTTTTTTTAAATTTATTTTTTCTCAAATCGTAATTCATTCACACAGAGGTTATAAACATGGAAAGGCAGGACATGGGGAAGGGAATGACACTGGAGTGTGGGTGTTCAGGGGGAATACAGATATCTTCAGAACAGGGTATCGGCTGGGTGAAGGTTCAGGGGACAAGTCACTATGACTCTGTCTATGACTCGCTTGAACTTATCTAAGTTGGTATTGTCTGCCGAGGCTACCTATTTACAAGGTCTATGACTACTCAGGCTTGTAGATTTCCACAAAAGCTGCCTGTTTACATTAGCTTATAGCCATCTGTTTCAATGTTTTTCCACTGAGACCCAAGTCTTGGCGTTAGTATACATGTATGACAGGCCTATTGCTGATTTTAGGCCTATGATTGATTTTAGGCCTTCAGTGTGTAAGCAGGGCTGCCCCAGATGTCTCCTCCCTTCTCTAAGTATAGAAGGGTTGTGGCAATTCTAATCTTGCGAAGGCGGGGATAGAGGCCTGACTTCCAGTAATTGAAGGGGACCTTGTAATGGCTCCGGTGCCCCTGTCGTTGTCCAGTGAGGCATGAGGGCCATACCCATCCTGATGTCTTTTTCCTGGAGAGGGGATACTTTTGACATCAACCCCTATGCTGTCAGGCTTGTCCCTCATGGAACCCAGAGAGATATTTTTATCTTTTATTTATATTCCCTTGCAGTGCTTAGCCTCGCAACCTAAGCAAGAATTCAGATCGCCTGTCAGAGGGGGTTCTGGGTGGCCCCTCTCTGCTTGGTCTAGAATCTTAAAAAGCTCCATAGTGCCTTCTACACATTCGTTCATTGGTATCCATTTTGAAATGTTTATCCTCATTTTATAATATGCTGTGCAGGATCTGTCCACAGACCTAAACTTCATCTCTGTCTTCCCAGCCTGTTCAGTCTCAGTTGACTTATTTTTCTTGACCAGAGTAATCCTCTTCCTGCTTTTTAGCTGCTATCTACACTGTGATGAATTTTGTAATTCCTATAAAATTTCACCCCTCTTCCAATCTTTCCTCGAGCACAACTTTGTCAACATTTTACCAAATTTTTGGAAGTAGTCTCCATATCTATTTTCTATGTCACCCTATATGTCATGGTACCTATTTATGAAAATATCTCTTGATTCAGAAGAAACTGAATCTTTGGCATAAACCACAGAAAATTTATTATATTGTGAGTTCTTTGACTTAGCCTGGTACCATACTATGGACTCAGCTTGTTTAAGTTTACCCAGCCTTTAATGATCAAGAGAATAAACCTGGAAATGCTGTATATGTCCAGATCAGTCTTTACAGCCTAAGCTAATTTCAAGTTATACATTCTTGTTGCCTCTAACCCAGAAAAAAAATCTGTGAGCACATATTATAGTAATCATTTGCTGAAAACAACCAACAAATTGGAAGCACCTTAAAGCAAATATCAACAATAAATATTGCACCCAGCATTGATACTGGTTGATAACGTCTTTGGCAGTACTGTTTGCTTTTTGGGGCTATGTGCGGGGCAGTGATGTAACTTATTCCTCCTGTAAACTAAAAGGCTTCAGTAATGAATTCCTTTCCTATGTCATATTGTCTGTGCTGCACAATAGATACAGAGCAAAGCCCAATGGGTGGGATAAACATAGAAAAAGGGACAGGTTCAGACAGAAACAGATCAGATAGGTGTCACAATGATAGTCAGACATCAGACAGATACACACAACGAATAAGCTACAGACAGGCCAATAAACACAATTGACCCAAGTAAGGCACAGGGAAAGAAGTAGATGATTCAAAGTTGGCCTCCCTCTTGATCAACTTACTCCAAAAGGAAATGCTTTGTTTTTATTACTCAGTGAAACATAGACACACATTTCAGTTCCTGAGAAATTATTGTTAATGCATTACCCAACACACCTTTCTTTTATATATCAAATTCAAATAATAATTTTAATACTTTCAGTAGTTTTACATACTTATACAAAATTAAGTAAGATTATTATAGATTATAAGAATTTATTTTACTATAATATTCAACAATGTTATCGCATATGCCCACATGTATAAAACTAAGGAAAAATGCTTATATATATATATATATTCCTTAACTAAGTAGACTGTCTTTAGACAATAAATTTATACACTTTTTAAACTTTGAAAAAATCTTACTCTCATTGGTTTTGAAATGAATATGTTACTCTTGCCATTCATCTTTTAAAGAATAAATATTCCCATGATTTCATAGCACTGTTGATATTTTTATCTGTTTGAGTTTATGGGAAGATGGGATCGGGCGAGAACTTCAAGACAGAGAGGACACACAAGTTTTTCTCCCTAAACCATTTTACTTCCTTTTTTTGCAACTGCTCAATACATTTCCCAGTTGGAGCACTCATTTTGCTGTTTGAAGGCTCAACCATAGGTCAGTTGGAGCAAACTGACTGCCCACAATTACTTATGCAGGACTCAAGCAAGAGCCTCAAGCAAGATACTATATTATATGTCTATATAGTTACATATAGAAATGTTACATATTATGTTCCATTAGCCAACCTTGAAAAACTATACCTATACTTTTGTAAACTTAAATATTGTTGAAAATCTCTACCGCTACTTTTTTATTGAGTATTAGCAAACGTTAAGCATGAATATATTTGATTTTTATTGCATTTTTGTACAAAGACATGGCTGACCTATTTGGACAAATAACACCCTTAAAATAGTTTCTAGAATTTAAACATTTTTTATATCACTAACTACATTCATTTGCCTCAGATTTCTCCAAGTCATATTTGTAAACTTAATTATACATTTACCTAACTTAGAGGTAAGGTGAACAAGACTCTCTCCTTATAAACTTCCAATTGAAGTACCTTGCCTGATGCTCCCATCTCAGAATCTAAATAGTGCAGTGTTTGTAGAATAGCAATTAGCTTTCGGCTGTCTGTTTTATGCTTGACCAGAAATCATACACATTCTAATTATTACTATTAGTACAACTAGATAAGAATTCTTCAATGCAATAGTAACACAATACTGTGGCATAGATCCACATGTTTTAATGGACTAGGAATGCCATTTCTGAGCTCTGATATTATCAGTTGCAAATAAACACACAGACACACTCACACACACACACAGACACACACACGAGCACACTTGAAAATAATATCTGTAGCCAACAAAGTACTTTGAACAACAAAGTACAATTGAACAATTTAAGCTGAAACATAATTTTGAAAACAATTTTTTTTACTTTTTTATTTTTTATTGGAAATTTTCTTCATTTACATTTCAAATGTTAATCCCATTTACTGGTTCTCCCACCCCAGCATCTTCCTATCCCATTCCTGTACCCCTGCTTCTATGAGGGTGTTCCCTCACCCACCTATCCACTCCCACCTCTCTGCCCTCGTATTCCCTTAAACTGGGGCATCAAGCCTTCACAGGACCAAGGGCCTCTTCTACCATTGGTGCCTGACAAGGCCATCCTCTGCTACATGTGTAGCTGGAGCCATGGATCCCTCCATAGGTACACCTTGGTTGCTGTTTTAGTCCATCAGAACTCTGGAAGGTCTGGTTGGTTGATATTGTTGTTCTTCCTATGGGGTTGCAAACCCCTTCACCTTCTTCAGTCCTTTCTCTAACTCCTCCATTGTGGACCCCATGCTCAGTCTGAAAATTAAATTAAAAGTTCTTTTAATTAATAAACTGAAAAGTTTACAGATCCTTCCCTGTGTTGCTGAATAGGATGTATATTCTTTGGTGTGTGTGTGTGTGTGTGTGTGTGTGTGTGTGTGTGTGTGTGTGTGTAATATACTATAGACATTTCTTAGTACTGTTTGGTGTAAGATATCATTTAGTCCTGAGGTTTCTCTGAGTTTGTTTGTTTGTTTTTTGTTTTTTTGTTTTTGTTTTTGTTTTTTTTTGGTCCAGATGACCTATTGGAAAAAATGTGGTACTGAAATTATCTGCTATGTTTCATTAGTCTTGTGTTGTCTGTCTTTAATTCCATTAGTTTGCTGTTTATGAAATTGTGCATACAAGAGTTTAGTGAATAGGTGCTTAGTATTTTAACTTTCTTGATTATCTGTGAATAGGAAGAGTAACCTCTCATAGGGATGAGATGCCTTATTGTTAATCTAATTCAGAGTGATCAGACTTGAACATATACACATCAACACCAATACCAGACTCATCAAGTCCTAACAGTCTCTTAAGAAGAATATTCAGTAAAAGCACTACAATTGTAAAGACACAGTAGTCTGAAATCTGTGCCCAGATGTTTGGTACCACATGGTATAAAGGCATGTAAGGTATAAAGAACAGATGTGTTCAGAACCAAGACTCCAGTGAAGTTGCATGAAACCAGATTATGAGAGCTGCCAGGAATTCAGATTTTTTTGAGTTAATTAATGTTCAGTCATTGTATCTTCAGAAACATTTTACAGTTGCCAAATTTTTATGATGCCTATATTCAATTATGCTATTCAATACAGTTTTTAGCTAACAGATTCAGTGGTCATGATTTAGGATAAAGTATTTTTAAGTTTTATTGTCTCAATATTACCTCTTAAAGTTTTTTTGTCATTGAAGGAATTTTTTCATCTTGCTGAATTTTTTATTGAAAAGAAATGTTTCTATAATATTTATAGCAAGAGAATAGAACTAACTTAGTTGTTCATCAGAATATCAATGGATAATGAAAATCTGGTACATATATGAAATGGAATATCACTCAACCTCTGGAGAAAAAGTGAATTCATAGAATTTGCATGAAATGGGTATCTTTAGAATGTATAATACTAAATAAGATCATACAAATTTCAAAAGGGAAAAAACTATACATTATCCTTCATATGTAGATTCTAGCCTGGTGAAGGAACTGTTAAATCAATCTGCATTCATTTTCATTTCCCTACTTTACAATAAACACATTATAAATATATTTGAATATATCAAAAACAGTTTCTGAAATGTTTTGTTTTTATGTAAAATAGTGAACAAATCTTCAAAAGAGTATGTCATAAATCATTTTAAAAACATGGGGTTACCTCTCCAGGAAAAAGACATCAGGATGGGTATGGCTCTCATGCCTCACTGGACAACGACAGGGGGATCGGAGCCATTACAAGATCCCCTTCAGTTATTGGAAGTCAGGCCTCTATCACAGCCTTGGCAAGATTAGAATCGCCACAGCCCTTCTATACTTAGAGAAGGGAGGAGACATCAGGGGCATCCCTGCTTACACACTGAAGGCCTAAAATCAGCCATAGGCCTAAAATCAGCAATAGGCCTGTCATACATGTATACTAACACCAAGTCTTGGGTCTCTGTGGATAAACATTGAAACAGATGGCTATAAGCTATTGTTAACAGGCAGCTTTTGTGACAATTTACCAGCCTATGTAGTCATAGACCTTATAAATAGGTAGCCTTGACAGATAATATCAACTTAGACAAGGACAAGTGAATCATAGGCGGAGTCACAGTGACCTATCCTCTGAACCCTCAACCAGCTGATACCCTGTTCTGAAAGTTATCTGTATTACCTCTGAACACCCACACTCCAGTGTCATCCCCTTCCCCACGTCCTGCCTTTTTGTGTTTATAACCCCTGTGTGAATGAGTATAAATTATGATTTGAAAAAAATAAATAAATTATTTAAAAAAAAAAACATGAGGTTACTGTTCAGAAATGACCATGCCTGGATAAGATTATTGCTACAAATGGGAATGTGTATATATTTTTTAATATCTCTAGTGTTTCTATTGGCATTAAGAAGTGGTCTGAGCTAGGTAGCTTAGGGGCCTAATTTTAGAAGGGCAAAACTCTGCAAAGGGAATTCATAAATTATACTATATGACTGTAGAAGTTAACCATATTCCATGGGAAATTAAAATGTATGAAACAGACATAACTTTTAACCATTCATTATCATTTTACAAATACAAGTAGAAAGAGATCACATTAGCTCAATGGACAATGCATGAAGAATTATGAGTTTTCAGAGATGTTACAATGACAATTTAATATGAGCTAAATAAAGCACATAAGCAAGCCTATTCTTACCAACACAGGACAAGAAGACATATTATAGTAGGAACGAAATAAATATGTACCTCTTTAGCTAGCACTTCTGTACAATTCTTAACTACAGTAACTAATTTTTTGTTCTCAGGAGGCTTTGGCTAGAACTAGGAAAATATAAATAATGTACAGATAATGTTAAAGTTCTTAAATCTATTTTTTTTTTTAATCTGGAAGGGTCTACAGTAGGAAGAGTGGAAAAGCAGAGCAAAGTATTTCAACAAAAGATAAAGTACAGCCTATCTGAAGGTTAGAAAACTGCTGCAGGTAATGGAAGATAAAATGTTGGGAGCTCAAAGAACAAATGGCAATAAAACGTGGCTTATAATTTAGGGTATGTAAAAGTCATATTACATTTATTTTAGAGTTAGTATTTCTGAGATTATTCATTAACCAATGCCATGGCATGATTAGATTTAGGACTTAGGAAACTCTATCACGGCATGGATGCTCAGCAGAAATTGAGAGACACAAGAGCAAAACCCCTAAAGGGATGAAGAAGGTGGCATAAAGAAGCAATATCATCGCAGGTTAATACAACTGGATAGATTTAAGGACACAAGAGGTATTACTAGTCTTTATTTTGTCTAATGTGGTTGTTGGAATGTCACACATAAGGTGATATTTGAACACTTGTTCCTTGGTGACATTTGGAAAAACTAATACTTTTAGTACTGAGTGCATTACTTGAGGAAATATGTCATTAAGGGAAGACTGAGATTGTAGAACCTTGACCCACCTATAGTTCCCTGTGTTCTAGGACAGTGACTAAAATAGATTCAGCCAGCTTCTGACTTCAGCCACTTCCTGCCAATCCATCTTCACCTTTATCAACTCTAACACTTAGAACCATAAGTCCAAACAAACATTCTTCCTTAAGTTGCTTTTTGTCAGAATACTTTGGTTCAGGACAAATGACTAATGGTTACAAGTACTCACAGAGTTCTTGGAGACAAGAATTGTTGAGAGAGTGAATCTGAATTTAGAAAGGAAAAATAAGCCTGCATGAATGCATGAATGTAAGTTTTCTTATACCAGCAGAAATGCATCACTCTGAGCACATATTTCTAGCAGGCCTGTGATTTTATTGTAACAGATATAAGGATTTTCATATGTGGAATGACGTGATATTAATGCCTATGTGTGGGTGGTGAACACCCTAATGTCCCGCGCAATAATCTCGCCAGCAAGAATGCACGCAGACACTAGGGTCCTTCTGTAGCAAAACTTTTGTTGCGATGTGTAGAGGAAGACCCCGGGCCCCGAAAAGGAGCCGCTTAAATACCCCCTGGAGCGGCATGTACATTTCTGGTTGGCTGCTTGCCCAGAAGCACATATACGCCCTGGATGGGCCGTGACTTGGTGCGCATTTTCCACTAGCACAAAGGCAGTAAATCTTTAAACCTGGGAGTGCACCGGATGCCAGCGACATCACTGCTCACCGCGGCTCTCCAAATCTCCCCCTTTTTGTTTTAATAAGAATCACAGGCACTGGCCAATGTCCCGTGTCTTAGGCTAGCTGACATGAATCCATAACCAGCACCAATGAAAGGTGAGTTCCCTGTCTTATGCAGCTAGGGTTGCGCACCCACACCTGGCATTCTCTGAATGTGCGCCCCAGGTTGTGGCCACTCTCAAGGCCCATCACGGGGTGGACTCACAGCTAGTGGTGTGCTTCTGGCTTATGGCATCAACCTATTCCCGTCGTTGGGACCAATGGCAGCTGGCTCAGAGAAGAAAAGACGGAGCTGCCCTTGGCATGTCTGGCACGGTACCAATCATGACTCAAACTCAAGCCCAATCAAGCAAACTCCATCTTGAGGGAATAAGCGATCAAGGACTGATAGTTTGATACAGTCTCCCCTACCCTACCAGGTGCAATGGAAACAAGTCCTCTGGGTGCAAGGGCTAGGGGAAACAGAAAGAGATGCAAACACCCATCCAAGTGCAATGGAGCCATCTCCCAGGGGTGCAAGGGCTGTTTGCCTCAATATTCAGGTACCAGAGCTACACAGACAAGGGCCAGCCAGGCCAAGACTCCTCACCGACCCAGCGCAATGGGCTGAGCCCTTGGGGTGCAGCGGCTGAGGGATCTGTTTGTTGGCTATTTCCTTAACATAGACAACCAGATTTCGGGAGATGAACCTTGTTCTAGGGCCGCAAGTGCTTGGGCAATAACGACCTTGTCACGTTTCTATTGAGCTCTGAGCTTGCAAAACAACCAAAGCATGAACACTAATCCACAACACAGGGCTGTACCAAACAGGGCTACTCCCACCCACTCTTTAAAGAAAGAGAAGGCCGAAGAGATCCAGGAGGAGAGTCCTTCAGTCAGTGAAAGGTCCACACGCGTTGAGTTGATGGCCGCCACCGCTGCTTGCAACTTCTCGAGAAGTTCATCAAATCCTTCTGACCATTCTCCTGCTAGGCAACGAGACAATTGTCTGGACAAATTAGCTGCTCGAGTAAAGTTTTCATATTGAACACTAGTAATACAGAGGGCTCCCAGATTTCTTTCACATCCCAATTGTGCCAGTTGAAAGAGAATATCTAACCTTTCTTCTACCAAGTCTAGGCGCTGATTAACAATCATTAATCCACCTTTCAATCCACCACTCGTAGAAGTATGGATGTTGACCACCTCTGCCACTGTAGTGGATAGCTGATTTAAAGCTGCATCTGTTTGGACTTTGGTTGCCATAGCAATCCCTGCAGCCGTAGCTGCAATGGCACTAACTGATATCGCCGTCACTATGGCTGCAGTTATACCAAAGTCTCTTTTTTGTCTGAATAATGATAGGGTAGAAGGGGTTTCAACAGGAACAGGGACCCATCGTGGCACCCTGGCAACCATGGCACACTTAGCTTGTCCAACAGTCCAACACTGAGACATCATGCATGAATCATTAGTGCAGTTTTCAAATGAGGAATTTGAAAGAATAAACAGGAAGCGGGGAAAGACACACACTGGGGAGGTGAAAATACCGTTTGATTTACAATAATCTTGCTAACTCCAGTAATTAACTGAGTAGCATTTGTCAACTGAGGGGCCTGATCTGAACTCTGTTTCACCATAGTTCCATTAATAACTCCCGTAAAGGATGCCCTTCCTGCCTCTCCGCCCTGCAGAAAGGCTAGGGAGTTGAGGTCGGTACAACTGCCATTAATCCCACAAAGTAGCCATTTGTGGAAGGGATTCATACTAATGCCCTGTAGAAAAGGGCTCTCTCTCATCACCGCGTTAGCTCCAGGATCCACCAACATATTGGGTGAAAAGGAAAAGGTTTCATTGGTATCTGCCCATCGTGTTACTCTGGATTGACAATCAGACCAGGGCAGAACAACTCCCTCATCTTCTTGACTACAAAAGGGGGAGACCTTAGGTTGACGGGGATGCTTCCCATCAGTAAGGTTGGGTGATAAAAATGTTCCATTTATCCAAATGGCCGGTTGTGAAAAGGACTGTGAGAACTCATTGACATAACTATTATCCTTTTCATTATATTCTTTTTAGTTGTTAATTTAACCCAGCTTCTCTTGTCATAAAACCACCCCAAGGCTCTCTTCGAGAGAGTTATACAGTTTCTTGTCTGAGTAATCTGAAAGCAGAGAGAGCCCCGTTCAGGCAAGGAGCAATTTTCCCCCAAGGGGGCGTGGGTTTTATCATAGGGAAGATAAGGCAACCCCATGGTTTTATTAGTTGTAAGAAATCTTGGAAACACCAGGCATCATGTATAACAGGTATGGGTTTAGGAAAAGCAGATAATATAGCCCATCGTTGTTCCCCCCATATACTAGGAACCCAAATCTGGAGGATCCAAACTAGGACTGGAAACGTCTGCAGATGAGTCCTTCGGGGGATCATCTTCAGTTGCCACGAGCCTTCACGTCAGTCATTCTGGTAGCCAAAATGGATTGTTTTCTTCCTGTGGAAAAACACAAACAGCTCCCCTGGATCTTATTAAAATAGGATCCGGGCCTTTCCATTGTCCGGTCAAGACATCCTTCCATTTGACCATCTCTTTTGGCCTGTCAGGCTCTAAACAATGGCGGTCAGCAGCCGAATGGCCCTGACTGTCCAAATTTTAAAAACTAAGAGTAAAGAGTGCTATAGAAATGGTTACTCATGGCACTAAGGGTAGAGCCTCCTCTACTCCCCCTTTTTGTTTTATTAGATAAGATTTTAGAGTGTGATGAGCCTGTTCTATGATGCCTTGTCCTTGAGGATTGTATGGAAGGCCCGTCAGGTGGGTCACCTCCATTTAGCGACAAAATTGTCCAAACTTTTGAGAAGTATAAGCTGGTCCATTATCAGTTTTGAGAATTTTAGGCTTTCCCCAGGCACTCCAGGCCTCAAGGCAATGTTGGATAACATGTGCTGCCTTTTCTCTCGATAAAGGGGAGGCAAAAATGATTCCAGAACAGGTGTCAATAGAAACATGTAAATACTGAACTCTCCCAAAGGATGGAATATGGGTAACATCCATTTGCCAAATTTGCAATGGTTGAATTCCTCGTGGATTAATTCCCACATGAGGCACGGGTAAAAATTGACAGGAATTCTGACATTGAGTAACTATATCTCTACCTTCTTTTCTAGTAATATCAAATCGACGACGTAATGTCTCTGGTGTCACATGAAATTTTTTATGAAAGTCTTTGGCCAAATCCAATTTTGAGGATAGGGCGATAGCAATCAACTTCGTGGCTCGATCCGCCAGGTCATTTCCATGGGACATTGGACCAGGTAGACCTGAGTGAGCCCTAATATGTGTAATAAAAACAGGATATCTCCTATTAACCAAGGTAGATTGAATCTTTTGAAAAACTTTTGCAAGCCTGCTAGAGGGCCTAATTAATCCAGCAACTTCAAAGACTTTAACTGCATTTACCACATAAAGGGAATCAGATACAATATTTAAGGGGCCTGGAAAGGTTTCTAAGACTTCCAGTACCACTAAGCATTCCACAATTTGAGGTGAAGTTTCATTATATTGTTTAGATGTAACTCTATCATCAACCACATAAGCGCCTACTCCTGTTTTTAACCCATCTGTATATACCACTACCCCATCTGGGAGTGGTTCTTGAGATAAAATACGTGGGAAAACAACAGCCTGACTCAAGGCAAACTGTAAAATAGGATGTTTAGGATAATGATTATCTATTTGGCCATTAAAGGAAGTGACTAACACCGCCCAAACATCGGAGGTAGCTGCCAGTATTTGAACCTGATGTGCAGTATAAGGTACTATCAAGACCTTAGGCTCCTTCCCAAAATGAGTAATAGCTGCTTTTAATCCCCGAAGGGCAAGCTGAGCGACTGCATCTGGATACCATTCAATAAGTTTTCAGGAGATGCATTAGGATGAATCCATAATAAGGGCCTGTCCTCCCATAACACAGAAGTTGGTAAATGTCTGGTTTTAAAGACACACAAATTAAAAGTTTTAGTCTCATCAATGCGTTTTAGCTGGGCCTCCTGTAAGGCATCCTCTACCTTTCGCGGGGCACGGCTTGCAGCCAGTGTTAGTGCTCTTGGTGAGGAAATGTGAGAATCTCCTTCCAAAATGTCAAACAAAGGTTTCAATTCAGCAGAGGGAATTTTCAAAAATGGTCTTAACCAATTTATATCACCTAATAATTTTTGAAAATCATTTAAGGTATGTAAATGATCTCTGCGAATTTCTAATTTTTGAGGAACTATTTTCTCAGAGTAAATAACTGTCCCTAAAAAGGAACCAATTTCCGAAATTTGAACCTTCTCTGTGGCAATATGCAGACCCCGCTGTCCTAATGTAGCAATTAATAAAGGATATGAGTTCTGCAAAGTGGTCAACTCTTTATGGCAGATTAAAATATCATCCATAAAATGAATCAAAAGCAGGGTAGGAAATTGTTTCCTAACGGGTTCAAGGGCCATTTGTACATACAGTTGACACATAGTAGGACTATTAGCCATGTCTTGAGGCAAAACTTTCCAATGATATCTCTTATCAGGTTCAAGGTGATTTATAGCAGGTAATGTAAATGCAAATCTCTGTCTGTCTTGTGGGTGTAGGGGAATGGAGAAAAAGCAGTCTTTAATATCTATAATTATTATCCTCCATTGTCTGGGTAAGGCAGAAAGCAAGGGTAAACCTCTTTGCACCGAACCAAACAATCGCATCTGTGCATTAATGGCTCTTAAATCATGGAGAAGTCTACATTTTCCTGATTTCATTTTTATGACAAAAATAGGCATATTCCAAGGGGAAGTAGAAGGTTCTAAATGGCCATTTTTAACTTGCTCTTTAATTAATTTTGTAGTGGCCTCCAATTTCTCAGAGGATAAGGGCCACTGAGGAACCCACACGGCCTCCTCCATAAGCCAGGGTATGGGCATAGAGCCCTCAGTGGCAACTAGGGAAAACCCAGACCTTGTCTTCCTGTATTACTTTCTTGCAAGATTGGGTTTAATCTTCCTTGTTCTTTCCTGCCAAGGCCTTTTCCTTCCTTATATCCCATCCTTTTCATAATTTCTATGGATTGTTGTGAATACTCATTAGTCAATGTCAGTCCCAAGTCTTGCAAAATGTCTCTTCCCCAGAGGTTAACAGGGAGAGGAAGTACATAAGGTATAAAGCTTCCTGTCTGACCCTCTGGTGTCTGCCAAGTCAAGGAGCGTGAACTGACTGCAGGGCTGGCCTCATATCCCAACCCTTGTAAGGAGTGGGATGATTGTGTAACAGGCCACGCCTTAGGCCACCAGTTGGAGGAAATAATACTTTTATCAGCTCCTGTGTCTAAAATCCCTATAAAATTCTTCCCTTCTATTGTTAATTGTAAAGTGGGTCCAGTTTTGAGATCCACTACCAAATGAGCAAAGTCAGTTCCTGAAGAACCAAGCCCATTGGCGCCTCTAGGCACCCCAGTTGATGGGAAACAATCATGCAAACTTGGGAGAATACCAATTGAGCAATCTTATCCCCAGGGGAAATAGACAATATGCCTTGGGGACAAGAGCAGAGAACTTGAAGTTCTCCTGTATAATCTTGGTCTATCACTCCAGGGTGAACTACAAGCCCTTTCAAAGTTAGGGAGGAGCGGCCTAGAATAAGGCCGACACTTCCCTCAGGCAGGGGACCTTTAAAATCAACTGAGACAAGCTGTGCGCCCTCATGTGGTGTCAATAGGAATTGGGAGGTGGAACGGAGGTCCAATCCTGCAGAACTTCCTGTAGTTCTGCAGCTAAAGGTGTCCCCCGGCTGCATGCTTGTATCCCATATTTCTTGGGTCCTTGGGATCTGGGGCCCGAAAATCCGTTTTTTGGAATACCTTCATCTCTTCCCGATGGTGGGGGATCATGTTGTATAAGCTTTCCTTGAATATCTCTGACTGAGCGACACTCATTAGCCCAGTGATAACCTTTCCTGCATTTATTGCAAAGTCCCGGTCTTTTCTGCGTGGCAGCACAGCACTCTCGTTTCAAATGACCCGGTTTGGACAGTTATAGCATGTTTTATGGCTGCCAGGACTTGAGCGGCTCTGGCCCTGCAGGATAGCTGCTGCCAGGCCAGCGTTAGTCAGCAGGCCTCCAAGTCCTCTGCAGACCTTTATCCAATCTGTTAACCCTTTGCTTCTTCTAGGGGTAATTACTGCCTTGCATTCTGGTGAAGCATTTTCATATACTAGCTGTTCTATTAGTGGTTTGACTCGCTCTGGGTCTCCAAAAATTCTGCCTGCTGCTTCTGTCATTCTAGCCACAAAGTCTGAAAACTGCTCTTGGGGGGCCTGTAATATTTTTGTTAGGTGTCCCCCGGCCTCTTCTTTCTTTGAGAGGGCTTTCCATGCTTTAATAGCGGCAGCGGAGATCTGGCTGTATGCTCCCCAATTGTAGCCTGTCTGATCATTAACAAACTGTCCCTGCCCTGTTAGCAAGTCAAACGTCCATTGTCGCTGATTGCCTCCGGTGTTAGCATTGGCTTTTGCCTGCGTCTGAGAGGCATCATGCCACAAAGCTTTCCACTCCATATATTGTCCCATGTTAGGGAGGGCAGCTTTTACTGTATTTTGCCAATCACTTGGAGTCATTGCCATAGCGGCAAATCTCTCGAGCTGCATGATTGTGAAATTGGCATCAAACCCATACTTCTGAACTGATTCAGCAAATTCTTTAATAGAAGTATATTCTACTGGTGCGTGGATGCGACCTCCCTCTGCAGCTTCAAACACTGGAAAAGCTTGCAGCATTTTTCTTTTATCTTCTTTTGAAAGAAAGAAATCTGAGCAGCACCCGTCCGCGTAGGGCAGAGGAGCGCTGGGAGCTGCGGCTGGAGGGGTGCTGGCTGGGAGATCAGTGCGGGCGGGGGAGCCACACGAGCACAGTTTCTAATCCCTGCCTCCTTTTGTTCTCGATTCGGCGGCGGCAGCCACCTATCCAGATGGTATCCTTCCGCCTCATAGCGGACTACTTTTTCATCTAAATCCTGTTCCTCAGAAGGATTTAACTCCTCTGACTCAGAGCTATCTAATTTCAAAGTCTCCAAATCCTTTACCGGATATAGAGGCTTTTTCTTCTTCATACGTTCCTCTCCCAGGGAAATTTCCGTTCCCTTATCTCTCACTCCCTCGGACTGAACATCTTTGGGAGGGTCTGTGTTCTTAGGCATGCCTATTTTTCCTTTTTCTTTCTGAGCTCCCTTTTTTTTTCTGAGCTCCTAATCACTTACTAAGCTCTGTTTCTGACATGCTGTCCTGTAATTCGTCTAACACTCCCTGGCCTGCCACTATAGCCGGGCTGCACCTTTCATCCTGTAGGCACGATCTTACCAGTTTCCACAGTGGCCACGTTCCAGGCAGGCTTCAACTTCCCATTCTGTTGTTCCCTAATTAAATCGCCCTCTAGTTTGTCCCAGGAGGCGAGCGTCAGCGATCCCGAGCATACATACCAGGGCGCTACGCGATCGATCTCCTTCACAAACCCCTCTAACGTTTTTGTAGAGACTTTCAATTTATGCTGTCCCAACAGCGTCTGCAGCACCGTAATAATCGAATGTGAAGCCCCCATGCTCCTCTCTTATCTACGAGAGACTCTGACACACGGGAAGGGCACCGAGGCTAATCTATGTCCGACTAACAGTGCCAAACTTCCCCCTGCCTGCCAAAACTGCCGGCCTGAAGCGGCGGCTGAGAGGGGGGGGCGGTACCGGCTCAGGCGGCGGCAGAATTTAACAAGAGAATCGGTGGAAATAAAACAAAATCAAAAGGAAGAGAATGAATGCTGGCACAACCAGAATGAGAGCCTCCACGGCACCTTGTAATTGGGGAGTAAGACGGGATAAATCAAGACGAAACAGACCTCTCAGAGCTTTCTTTCGTTCTGCAGTTCTGAACCCACACCAAGAACAGGGGTCTTCCTCGGTGCCAGTGATAGTGAGTTTCCTGGGTTTCAGCACCAAATGTCCCGTGCAATAATCTCACCAGCAAGAATGCACGCAGACACTAGAGTCCTTCTGCAGCACAACTTTTATTGCGATGTGTAGAGGAAGACCCCGGGCCCCGAAAAGGCGCCGCTTAAATACCCCCTGGAGCGGCGTGTACATTTCTGGTTGGCTGCTTGCCCAGAAGCACATATACGCCCCCGGATGGGCCGTGACTTGATGTGCATTTTCCACTAGCACAAAGGCAGTAAATCTATAAACTTGGGAGAGCACTGGATGCTAGCGCCATCACTGCTCACCGCGGCTCTCCACACCCTCATAGAAGCAGGGGAGGGGTGATTGGATACAGGGTCTCCAGGGAGGAGGAAACCAGGAAAGGGGATGACATTTGAAATGTAAATAAAGAAAATATCCAATAAAAATATTGAAAGGCCAAAATAAATAAGTAAATAAGTAAAAGATGGTCAAAAATCCTCACCATCAATCATATGTATCCAGACAAATTTGTTTCATCAAACAAAGATACTGATTGAAACATAGGCCGTTTTGTTATGTTTCTAAAAACAAACAGCATTAATGAAATATTTGCTTTCTAAATATTATTTTAAGTCCTTGATAATTTCAGGCAATGCTTTTTTAATATATTCGCCCCTCCCCCATCAAGTCTCACCATAACTGCATTCTCCACCCTCCCATTCCTTCCTATTCAACTTTGAGCCCTGGTGTGTGGTTAACCTGCAAAATGTCACACCATTAAAGTAAATTGAATCACTCTCTCCCAGCATCTATGAAACACTAGTAGATCTTCATCCTGTGGTGGGATTTTATTTTTACATTTCCCTCTGTAGTGGGATTTTGGCTGGTTGGAGCTGGCATAAGTCTTTACACACTTTTGAAAATTCTCTGAGTTTATATTGTTACTTCCTGTTGAATTTAGAAAATAAAATTTCCAGATGTTATTCACTACCTCAGGCTCTTATAACCTTTTGTGCTTGCTTTCTTCCAATAACCCTGATCCTTGACAGTAGGCATGTTACATGCAAGATATGACAGCAACAACAAAATGATGTTATCAATCAATGTCTCTAATGAACATGGATGTTAACATTCTCAATAATGTACTTGTGAACTGAATTTAAGAACATAGAAAAATATTTTCCATCACGATTCATTTAGTTTCATCCTAAAGACACAAATTGGATGAAGATATGGAAATAAATAAATTCAACCCACCACAAAAAAAAAAAATGGAGTTTAGGACAGAAGGCACATGATCATATTATATGCAGAAAAGTTATCTGCCAAATCCACTAATCTCTTCATGACAAACGTCCTATAGAATCCAAGAATGGAAGTTGGGAGTGACTTTCTAAGTATTCACCTGCACTTAAATTGTTGGGGAGAAGTCATATATCTTATTTAGCCTACATAACTCAGAGACTGAAAATGAACAGTGAAAACAAAACAAAAAATGCAGAACAACAAAAACAATTCTGATGTTTCTCTTTCTGAGTCCTGCTTTATCATTTTAAATTATGAAAGAAAGCTTTGAAGATGGATAATTCAAGTTGCTCTATAACCTTGGATCGCCTAATAACCTAAAACTTATTTACTTCTCTGAATAACTGTGAGACTTAATTATTATCACATTCTTCACAATGTATAGTTTCATTTGTGTCCTGAATTGAGGTATTTCACAGAATCTTAAAATGTGGAAAATAGGTTACTACAGTTGTACAAATCTTCCCTGAGAAGATGTTTAAACAATGAGTTATATACCTCCAGAGAATCACAGAAGTTCTCATCTTATTAGTCATTTCTAGGTAAGCAATACTCAGAAATGATTCTAAGTATGTGCTAGATTTTTTCTCATTATACTCTAAGATGATATTCATGGTTATAACACAGAATATTGGATCATCAAATTAGTGTTTATGCTTTCAGGTTCCCTTGACATTCATATATCTATGCAGTTAATTAAGGAAGGTCTTGTAAGGTGCAATGTCTGAAAGAGAAAACATTTTAATATGTCGCTACATTCAAAATAACTTCCAATAGTGTAGCTAAATGAGTCTTCCCAATTGAAGAGGAACAATTTCATAATTTTTTATTAAAGAGTAAAATGCAGCAAACTCGGAGCATGTCAAATAAGGGACATTCAGAATATCAGCTATCATACTATTTTAAAATAACTTAATACCAGTCATAAGAATTATAAAATCAATGGTATAATTTGATTTCAAAACTTTTGTTACCATAATTCTTCATCATCCAGCTATATTTCTTAATGCACTACCAGTCTTTAGATATCCATATGAGAAAAAGCTACAAAAATTATAAGGATAAGAAATATTATTATATGTATGTGAAGGCATGATTCCATTTACTCAGAAAATATGTATACAGTGGGAAACCTATAGGCTGGTCCTTTTCTTTGCTCCTCCTGCCTAATGCTGTGACTATACAAGATGTCTAAGGGCACTCTACGTTAATCTTCACACTAGAGAAGTGGGTGTCATAGTATACATCTCGTATGTTGAATATATCTTAAAAAATGTTAGTTACTTTTTATGAAAAGTGAACTATGAAAATGGGAAGCGGACTTCCGGTTTGGGACCGAGCCTAGAGCAGGTCGCAGGCAGCAGCTCCGTACCCAACCGCAGAAAACCAAGAAAAACAGGGACTCCCAGGAGCTTGAACTCACGCAGCATCCCAGGTAAGGAAAAAGCAGCACTCACCCCAAACAGGGAGCAACAGGGACCCACTGGGACCCAGGAATTCGCTCCTGGCCTGGAGCGGGCTCCATCCGGTCTGGGCCTGAGCACTCTCGGATCCCGGGAGGCAGCTCTGCACCCAATCTCACAGACTCCAGAGGAAGCGGGGCTCGCAGGACCTCTGTGCCAAGCAGGGTCTTGGGCTAGGAGGTGGCAGTGCTTGCCCCCAAACAGGGAGTGGCTAAGACCCACTGGGACCCAGGAGTTCACTCCAGGGCCCGGAGCGTGGGTTCCTTCCGGTCTGTGCCAGAGCAGATCCCGGGAGTCAGCTCTGCACCCAATCTCGCAGAACCTAGAGGGAGCAGGGCTCTCCGTGGCTCAAGCTAGCTCAAGAAGTTTCTTAGGCTAGGAGGTGGCAGTGCTTGCCCCCAATCAGGGAGCAACTGGGACCCACTGGGACTCATTGGGATCCAGGAATCCGCTCCTGACCCGGAGCCCCGGCCCCTTCCGGTTTCCACCTGAGCACCGAGCACATCTTGGGCCTCATCTCTAACTCAAGCAGCAAAACCCATCCCAAACAGTTCTGACACAACCTAGATAATAGGAAAGACAGGCCCCAGTCAGAGACAGCACTGATAGCACAAAGGTGATCCAGATGGCAAAAGGCAAGCGCAAGAACACAAGCACCAGCAACCCAAGGTACTTGCCATTATCAGAAACTAGTTCTCCCACATTAGAAAGTCCTGAACTCCCCATATCACCAGGAAAACAAGAACCAGATCTAAAATCATTTCTAATGATGATGCTAGAGGACTACAAGAAGGAAGTAAATAACACTATCAAAAAACTTGAGGAGAACACAGGAAAACAGGATGAAGTCCTTAAAGAAACACAAAAATCCTTTAAAGAATTACAAGAAAACACAAACAAACAGATGAAGGAATTGAACAAAACCATCCAGGACATAAAAATGGAAGTGGAAACAATAAAGAAATCACAAAGGGAGACTATCCTGGAGATAGAAAACCTAAAAAAGAAATCAGGAGTCATAGACACAAGCATCACCAACAGAATACAAGAGATAGAAGAAAGAATCTCAGGTGCAGAAGATACCTTAGAAAATATTGACACAACTATCAAAGAAAATGCAAAATGCAAAAAGTTGCTATCTCAAAATATCCAGGAAATCCAGGACGCAATGAGAAGACCAAACCTAAGGATAATAGGTATAGATGAGAGTGAAGATTCCCAACTTAAAGGGCCAGTAAATATCTTCAACAAAATTATTGAGGAAAACTTCCCTAACCTAAAGAATGAGATGCCCATAATCACACAAGAAGCCTACAGAACGCCAAACAGACTAGATCAAAAAAGAAATACCTCCCGTCACATAATAGTCAAGACTCAAAATGTACAAAACAAAGACAGAATTTTAAAAGCAGTAAGGGAAAAAGGCCAAATAACATATAAAGGCAAACCTATCAGAATTACACCTGACTTCTCACCAGATACTATAAAAGCCAGAAGATCCTGGACAAATATCATACAAACCCTAAGAGAACATAAATGCCAGCCCAAGCTACTTTACCCAGCAAAACTCTCAATTACCATAGACGGAGAAACTAAGATATTCCATGACAAAACTGAATTTACACAGTATCTTCCCACAAATCCAGCTTTACAAAGGATAATAGCAGGAAAGCTCCAATACAAGGAGGGCAATCATACCCCAGATAGAGCAAGAAAATAATCCTTTTCCATCAAACCCAACAGAAGATAACCACACAAACGATGTCTCCACTATTAGCAAAAATGACAGGAAGCAAGAACACCCTCTCCTTAATATCTCTTAACATCAATGGACTCAATTCCCCAATAAAAAGGCATAGGCTAATGGACTGGATACGCAAACAGGACCCAGCTTTTTGCTGCTTACAGGAAACCCACCTCAGTGACAAAGACAGACACTACCTTAGAGTAAAAGGTTGGAAAACAATTTTTCAAGCAAATGGCACTAAGAAACAAGCGGGAGTAGCCATTCTAATATCGAATAAAATCAACTTTCAACTTAAAACTATCAAAAAGGATAAGGAAGGGCATTTCATACTTGTCAAAGGAAAAGTCAACCAACATGAACTCTCAATTCTGAATATCTATGCGCCAAATACAAGAGCATCGAATTTCATAAAAGAAACCTTACTAAAGCTCAAAACACACATTGCACCTCACATAATAATAGTGGGAGACTTCAACACCCCACTCTCAGCAATGGATAAATCATGGAAACAGAAACTAAATAGAGATACAGTAAAACTAACAGAAGTTATGAACCAAATGGACTTAACAGATATCTATAGAACATTTCACCCTAAAGCAAAAGAATATACCTTTTTCTCAGCACCTCATGGTACCTTCTCCAAAATAGACCATATAATTGGGCACAAGACAGGCCTGAACAGATATAAGAAAATTGAAATAATTCCCTGCATCCTATCAGATCACCATGGTCTAAGGCTGGTCTTCAAAAATGACAAAGAGAATGGAAAGCCCACATTTACATGGAAACTGAACAACACCCTACTCCTTGATAATCAGGTAAGGGAAGAAATAAAGAAAGAAATTAAAAACTTTTTAGAATTTAATGAAAATGATGACACATCATACCAAAATTTATGGGATACAATGAAAGCAGTGCTAAGAGGAAAATTCATAGCTCTAAGTGCCTACAAAAAGAAACTGGAGGGAGCATACACTAACAACTTGACAGAGCACCTGAAAGACCTAGAACAAAAAGAAGCTAATACACCCAAGAGGAGTAGAAGGCAGGAAATAATTAAACTCAGGGCTGAAATCAACCAAATTGAAACAAAAAGAACTATCCAAAGAATCAATAAAACCAGGAGCTGGTTCTTTGAGAAAATCAACAAGATAGATAAACCCTTAGCTAGACTAATCAGAGGGCAGAGAGACAGTATCCAAATTAATAAAATCAGAACTCAAAAGGGGGACATAACAACAGAAACTGAGGAAATTAAAAAAATCATCAGATCCTACTACAAAAGCCTATATTCAACAAAATTGGAAAATTTGGATGAAATGGACAATTTCCTAGACAAATACCAGTTGCCAATGTTAAATCAGGACCAGATAAACCATCTAAACAGTCCCATAACCCCAAAAGAAATAGAAGCAGTCATTAAAAGTCTCCCTACAAAGAAAAGCCCGGGACCAGACGGTTTTAGTGCAGAATTCTATCAGACCTTCAAGGAAGACCTAATCCCAATTCTTTTCAAACTATTCCACAAAATAGAAACAGAAGGTACACTACCCAACTCATTCTTTGAAGCCACAATTACACTCATACCTAAGCCACACAAAGACCCAACAAAGAAAGAGAACTTCAGGCCAATCTCCCTTATGAACATTGATGCAAAATTACTCAATAAAATTCTAGCGAACCGAATTCAAGAACACATCAAAACAATTATCCATCACGATCAAGTCGGCTTCATCCCAGGAATGCAGGGTTGGTTCAATATTCGGAAATCCATCAATGTAATCCATTATATAAACAAACTCAAAGAAAAAAACCACATGATCATCTCACTAGATGCTGAGAAAGCATTTGACAAAATTCAACACCCCTTCATGATAAAAGTCTTGGAAAGGTCAGGAATTCAAGGTCCATACCTAAACATAGTAAAAGCAATTTACAGCAAACCAGTAGCCAGCATTAAACTAAATGGAGAGAAACTAGAAGCAATCCCACTAAAATCAGGGACTAGGCAAGGCTGCCCACTCTCCCCCTACTTATTTAATATAGTATTGGAAGTCCTAGCCAGAGCAATTAGGCAACACAAGGAGGTCAAAGGGATACAAATTGGAAAGGAAGAAGTCAAAATCTCACTATTTACAGATGATATGATAGTATACTTAAGTGACCCCAAAACTTCCACCAGAGAACTCCTAAACCTGATAAACAACTTTAGCAAAGTGGCTGGATATAAAATTAACTCAAGCAAATCAGTAGCCTTCCTCTACTCAAAAGATAAACTGGCTGAGAAAGAAATTATGGAAATGACACCCTTCAAAATAGTCACAGATAATATAAAATACCTTGGTGTGAACCTAACCAAGCAAGTAAGAGACCTGTATGACAAGAACTTCATTCCCCTGAAGAAAGAAATCGAAGCCGATCTCAGAAGATGGAAAGATCTCCCATGCTCATGGATTGGAAGGATTAATATAGTAAAAATGGCTATTTTGCCAAAAGCCATCTACAGATTTAATGCAATCCCCATCAAAATTCCCACTCAATTCTTCTCAGAGATAGAAAGAGCAATCTTAAAATTTATTTGGAATAACAAAAAACCCAGGATTGCGAAAACTACTCTCAGCAATAAAAGAACTTCTGGAGGAATCACCATCCCCGACTTCAAGCTGTACTACAAAGCAATAGTGATAAAAACTGCATGGTATTGGAACAGAGACAGGCAGGAGGATCAGTGGAATAGAATAGAAGACCCAGAAATGAACCCCCATACCTATGGTAACTTAATCTTTGACAAAGGGGCTAAAACCATCGAATGGAAAAAAGATAGCATTTTCAACAAATGGTGCTGGTCCAACTGGTGGTCAGCATGTAGAAAAATGAAAATTGATCCATACTTATCTCCTTGTACAAAGCTCAATTTCAAGTGGATTAAGGACCTCCACCTAAAACCAGCCACACTGAAACTAATAGAAGAGAAACTGGGAAAAAGCCTGGAATACATAGGCACAGGGGAAAAGTTCCTGAACAGAACGCCAATGGCCTGTGCTCTAAGACCAAAAATTGACAAATGGGACCTCATAAAGCTGCAAAGCTTCTGTAAAGCAAAGGACACAGTCAATAGGACAGAGCGGCAACCAACAGATTGGGAAAAGATATTCACCAACCCTACATCTGATAAAGGGCTAATATCCAAGGTATACAAAGAACTGAAGAAATTAGACTCTAGACAATCAAAGAACCCTATTAAAAAATGGAGCACAGACCTGAACAAAGAATTCTCAACTGAGGAAGCTCGAATGGTTGAGAAGCACCTAAAGAAGTGTTCAGCATCCCTAGTCATCAGGGAAATGCAAATGAAAACAACACTGAGATTCCACCTCACACCAGTCAGAATGGCTAAGATCAAAAACACAGGTGACAGTACATGTTGGCGAGGATGTGGAGAAAGAGGAACACTCCTCCACTGTTGGTGGGATTGTAAACTGGTACAACCACTATGGAAGGCAGTCTGGCGGTATCTCAGAAAATTGAACATAGCGTTACCTAGGGACCCAGCTATACCACTCCTGGGCATATACCCAAAAGAAGTTTCAACATACAACAGGGACACATGCTCCACCATGTTCATAGCAGCCTTATTTATAATAGCCAGAAGTTGGAAAGAACCCAGATGTCCTTCAACAGAAGAATGGATGCAGAAAATGTGGTACATTTATACAATGGAGTACTACTCAGCTATTAAAAACAATCAGTTCACAAAATTCCTAGGCAAATGGATGGAGCTGGAAAATATCATCTTGAGTGAGATGACCCAATCTCAAAGGAACATACATGGTATGCACTCACTGATAAGTGGATATTAGCCCAAAAGCTCACAATTTCTAAGAATCTTTATATAGACCACATAAAACTCACATAGAAGAAGGAAGACCAAAGTATGAATGCGTTGGTCCTTTTTAGAAGGAGCATCAAAAGTTTCAACCAGAACTCCCAAAGTCTAAACCACCAACCAGAGAGCACAAAGGGAGGGACTCACGCACCTGTATAGGGAATTGAGGGTGACCTTGTTAGAATCCAGTGAAAGTGGAGGGCCAAGGTCCCCAAAAGTTTGGATCCCGTACTGTGTTGGAATTCGAGAGCAGGGAGATGGGACTGGGAGGATGTTTGGAGCACACCATCACAAAAATTAGGAGGAAGGGGTAGGGGATAAGGGATTTGGGGGGAGAATGAGAAAGGAGACAACATTGAAAGGTAAATACGTATAATACCCAATAAAAACCCCACACAGATAAAGGATTTAAAAAAAAGGAAGTCTATTTATTTTAAATTAATTTCAAAAGTTTCTAGGAGATGCAAATTGGCTAAGATACTATTTTAAGCTCTCCACAAAAGAATTTAAATCTCTGTTCAATATTCTCAAGAGAGAGGTAAACCCTAACTTCCTCAACAGTTAATTGACAAAAGAGAGGTAATCTCACAAAAAGTAGAAAAAGCTATTTCTAATCGATATATCATATAGTCTGATTGTCAGTGGAGCTATAAAAGTCCTTTGACAAAAGATTATTAATATAGATTTATATATCCTTAAATAAGGCCTTCATGACTCTCTGAGTGTGGAAGGAGCAACTGTTGGCGCTTCTGCCCTGATTTTACAAGAACTCTGAAAAATTGGCTTTAAAAACAAAAGAGGGGGAACGGTACCCCCTCAGAAGGAGTCCCCCTGAAATACTCTCCATCATGCCTTGTTCACTTTTCTCTCTCTAAAGCTGAAAGCTCATGGCAAATCTCTTGCTGACCATGTTGGTGACCTCGGGCACCACCAAGACCAACAAAACTTTGCCACAGATATGGGGAAGGACCCTCATACCCATAAAGGGAATGCCCCAGTCCCAGTTCCCTTATGGAGCTGAGGACTGATATGCCTGCCCAATACCACAGAAGGCACAGCTAACCGGCTACCACAAATATTAATGAAAAAAATAGATACCCTCACAAAGCCAGGCCCAATCATAAATACGATGAATAACAATTTACATCCAGGGAAGAGAAATCTCCCTGAGAATCCCCTTCTTTTTTCTTTCCAGGTAAAATTGAATCACCCGTGATGCCTGCTATTAGAAGTTCTAACCCAGATGGACCAGAAGCCAGGAGCCTCGCCCTTACCCTCACCCCCTACCTTTTCCCACCTGCACAAGGTCCCCTGAAGCTGGGCAACTGCAAGATCCTGCTTGGCAACTGCAGATAGACTCAAAGCAGTGTACCATATCATCTGAAGAATAGCAGTGAGTCCATAACTCAAGCAGTGTACCATATCTTCTGAAGAATAGCAGGTTGCAGTCCTCCTCGCCCCCACGAATAACCAGGACCCGCCGGTCGGGTCAAGTGGCACCCAGACGTGGGGCTCGAGGCACGGACCCATCTGGACGGACCCTCATTGAGAGGATGTGCGCACGACATCAAGATTGAGCAAGACAGAGATCATCATCCGTGAACTTGTCTAAGACCCCCCATAATTAGACATCCAAACTCAAAACTCACATAGTTGGGATTGAACATAAGACGCCTTCTCTAACTAAACAGAGAAGGGGGAGATGCCAGAAGCCAGGACCCTCGCCCTTACCCTTACCCCCTACCTTTCCCCACCTGCACAATGTCCTCTGAAGCTTGGCAACTGCAAGATCCTGCTTAGCAACTGCAGATAGACTCAAAGCAGAGTACCATGTCTTCTTAAGAATAGCAGGGAGACCATAACTCAAGCAGTGTACCATATCTTCTGAAGAACTGCAGGTAGATCATAATTCAAGGCAGTGTACCATATAGACCATGACATGTTTCAAGGCACAGGCCAAGAAGATTTTGTACTTTTCCACCACCTGGACCCTCTTACCCCCTCCCCTTGTAAAACATGCTATAAAAAAGCATTTCATGTTCAAAAAAAAAAAAAAGAAATTAAAAAAAAAAAAAAAAAGAAAATGGGAAGCAAGGAAGAGCTATGTGGATGTGATGGGAGATCTTGGTTGCTAACGTGATTACTTTTGGAATCAACTGAAACCAAATGGCTGAGGGTTTTCTTACACTCTCTAAGTTCTGGTCTTTTCAAGAAATCTGACTAATATAGTAGCCAACTTGAAAATGAGAAGGTGATTTTGTATCCCAGTAGAAAGGCTAATGCTAGTGGATTATGTTTTTTTCTACTTTGAGGAACAATGATTACAATATAAAGGTGCATCAAATTATCTTAATCATTAAATCCTGAAACATAGCCAGGTGGTGTCCGGCTTCATGTAGGTAAGCACAGTTACTCGTCTTCATTCATGTTGTCGTGGATGCTTCTTGGTTTTAGGACTAAATGATAGAGACAGCATTTGTGTTTTGATATCACATCTTATTAATTTATTTAGCAATGAACATGCAAGTTGCTTCCATGTGATGGATATTTTGAATAATGTTGCAGTGAAGATAAGAATGCAAGTATCTCTTTAAGATCTTAATTTCAATTTCTTTGATGTATATGAGAACTGGGCCTGCCAAATTATATGGTAATTAAAAACTTTAATTATTTGACTTATTTTCATACTGTTCCCCACGGTAGTTGCATCAATTCACACCCACTTTCAGATATTTCCATATTCAATACATCCCTGTCAACATTAGTTAGCTTCTGTTATTTGCAATCTTTACTTCAAAAGGATGAGGGAACAGTCGATTTTGGTTTTATCTTTGATTTTCTTGAAAATCAAAGATAAATGCTCTTGACCTCTCAGTCATTTGGAGGAATGTCTCAGTCAGTAGCATTTTAATTCACTACTAATGAATCAAGATGAAGAGTACTTGATAAAAACAGTCTAACAAAAACCAGAAAGATTGACTAAGAATAATATTAACTAGGAGAAAAGTAGTTCATTCAAAATGTTAAAATGTAGAATTTAAGACAGTTAAAACTAAAAATAAAATGATATCCTGTATCAATAATTTAAAATAATAAAATTAGTATTAAAATATCTACACTATCCAATCTTTTGATTTAATTAATAATTTAGCAAAATCATAAAAATGGTTTTTACAGGAGTAAAACAAAACACTGCTCGAAGCAGAAGGAATCATAGAAGACTTAAAAAAAGAGCAACTTTTGAGGAAGAACAAACTGAAGACAGTATGCAATTGTTTTTAAATATATTAAAAGTATAGCACTTCAATCAAGACATGAAAACAGACAGTTCAAAAGAATAAAACAAATACACAGAAGTAAACATATGCATACAGGAGAAATTGACCTTTAAAGTTAATATGAAAAGAGTGGTTTATTCAATATTATGGGTAACCTGCTTACTTGGAGGCAAATAATGAAGATAAACTGTACCATACCCTTACATTAAACTAGATATGATGTTCAGCGGGCTTTTATCACAGCCTTACATGAAGCTATAGACTCAGTGGGACAGTACTTTTCTAGTAGGTGAATTCTATCCATAACACTGAGTTGGATAAATGGAGGGATAGAAAATAGATGGACAGATAGCTTAAATATATACAAAAATCAAGATAAGGGGATTAAATCTTCAATATAAACCTGAAACTATGACATTCATGGAGGACCCATGACTGTAGCTGCATATTATCAGAAGGATGGCCTTGTTGGGCATCAGTGGGAGGAGAGGCTCTTGATCCTGTGAATGCTAGATGTCCCACTGTAGGAGAACACCAGGATGGGGAGGGAGGAGTAGGTAGGTGAGTGGGGGAATACCCTCTTAGAAGCAGGGGGAGGGGGATAGGATAGGGGTTTCGGGGGTGACCAGGAAAGGGGATAACATTTGAAATGTAAATAAAGAAAATATCCAATAAAAAGTTTTTTAAAAAAGAAAACACAATGAAAAATGATTGTGTTAGTGGTCTTAGCAAAAACATCTTGGAAATGGTAGACCCAAGGCACCAAAAACAGAAATATAAGTAGGTAAGTGAGACTTAGCAAATTAGAATCCTTCTACCAATGAAAGAAAAAATAAAATGAACAGAGGATCTGAGGAATGAAAGAAAACATGTAAATGTTAAGATTAATATCCCAAGTACATAAAAACTTTATACAATCTAATTTAAAACCAAAACAACAAATATGGCTGGCAATTTACTTTGTATAAGTCCCTACATATGTGATAATATTTTTGTATAACTGCATTATAAGTTTGTGTCAAGGCTTCTCAGCTATATTGCTTGCTGTTCTTCAGAGAGGGTGGGGAACAGAAATGTCTCTCATTTCCTCTGTTTTAAAGGTCTCATATAGAAAAATGAAAATACTAACACTAACTAGTCAATGCTTCTTGAAAAAATGTTATTAGAAATTCTAATTTTACTATAAGATATAAGACAAAACATAGAGACAGAATTTCAGGAGAAATGAGTTACAGTTTACTTGTAGTTTAAAAGAGATAAATATAAAATTCATAGAAAGCTTTTAAATAATGAACACAATTTTCCTTAAATGCAATCTGAATGTTTAATGTTTAAGAAGTTAATGGCATGAAGTTAATCTCATCAACTAAATATGGTATGGGTTAAGAATTATTATGACTTTCATCTTTCTAAATTGGCAGGAAAATATCCAGAATGCTTAATCTTTAAGGTCTCTCAAGATATTATTAAGCCTTTGACAGTTTATCTATGTCCAGTATGTGACCCAGAATCAAAGATTTTCAGCTAATCAATATGAAATTCAGCTATTAATTTAAATGTGAAAATGATTTATAAAATCAGCATAACGATGCTAATCTGTGTCAACACTGAGTAACATTTTTCAAAAGAAAAAAAAAAAACCTTGCAGTCTATTTTTCCTGTACATTGTTTTATGGTAGGGAGACCTAATTAGAACATGAAATATGAACAGAATTACAGTACCAACCAACAGAGCAAATGAATATGATTAACTAGACATTGAAACAGATCCACACTGCCAATGTAACCATCTAATTGTACATATTGTATAGCAAACACCTAGAAACAGTTTTGTAAAACGTCTACCAGGTCACTTTGTGAATTGAGCTTCCATAGGCATTGTAAGTACGTAACTAGGGATCCTCTTTGTTCAGCTTCATTAACAGTCCATCCTTCTTCTGGCTTAAAGTTCTATTTCGAACAGTCTTTAAATGTGACTTTGATCTAGTCTAATATTTAGATTCCTACCTGAAATTACTTCTTTGTTCTAGCCTAATGTCAGATTCCTGCCTGAACCCATTTCCTTGTCTTTGGCCCAAGTCAGGTTCTTGCTGAACAGCCTCAAATTCTCTCTGCCTGTCTTAGGTTATTCTGCCAAGAATGCTTTCCTTATCCATCATGGAATATGCATTATCAAAAGCAATGCACTTATGTCTTAGGTTGGTAAGTCTCTGTGCAGAGTTTTACCTGTCCTTGGTGTGCCAATTTGTTAATTTAAAAACTCTGTCTGGAGATCCATTTTCAGTTTCAAGCCATGTACTTTGGCTACCAACATGTTGATGTTGTTTAAGAAAAACTTTAACACGATGGGCAGGAATAAAAGTATTTCCAGGACAGAGGGCTAGCATGATCAAGCTATATATACAATACTTGAAGCTTGACCAAAATAGAAATACTGATCTCAGGCCACGGGTAATTTTATCATAAGTATCTGTCACATCAACACTCAGCAGAGCAGCATTCTTTAAATTTTTAAGCTCACTATGCAAAGTTAAAACATCCAGAGAGTTGTTAGAATTAAGTCAAATAAACTGGTATTTAACATGACACTCAAGATGGCTTCTTACTCTTTAACTCTGAACCTCCTTCCAACAATTTGGATAGGATAAAGAACATCAACCCGTTCTTCAAAATGCCTATCGAAATCCTTTGATATGTTCAACACATTAGTAACTTTTTTTTCTTTTTGCTAAATGAAGTAATTTCAAACAAAAACCTAAATTTTAGGCTAGGATAAGGAAGTAGGCTTCAGATATGAAAATGACTTTTGGCTAGTATAGGGAAGTTGGCTCAGATATTTTGGTCATCCTGATAAGCCCTTAGAAACAGTGATCACAGGAGTGTTCATAGAATATTGTTTATTGCCTTGCTTGTTCTTTGACTATTTGTGATTATTGTCTTGCTTGTTCCTTGATTATTTGCATCTATTTCATTGCTAGTTCCTCAACCTAGAATTGACCTTAATACTTGCATGTAATTAAAATGGTATAAAAGCAAAAAGGAGGAGGGGGATCGAATGGGGGGTTCTAGGGAGGGGAAATGGGGAAAGAGGATGGCATCTGAAATGTAAATAAATAAAATATCCAATAAAAAAAAGAAAAAAGAAGAAAAAAGTAAATGTGACTTTGAAATATATTTGGACTTTAGGAATATAATAAATTTATGAATTTTTTTTACTTTAATATTGAATTCAACTTATAAGTCTATTCCTTTGATAAATATTGGTTTGAGTGATTGAGGCTTTAAACAGTTTAGAAGACTTTTTAAAATTCTTGATCTAAAATATACTACTGTTAGTAAGAGCCTTTCCAATCAAGTAAAATCTAGTGTACCATGTGAATTTGCCATACAGTTCTTAGAAGTTAATAGTACAATTGGGCTCACACCAACACCCATTTAGGCATATCAGCATGCAGACCCTCAGCAGTGTGAATCTCCATCTTCCTAACTTACATTCTGTAATTATTGGGCTGTAAATAACTATTCCTTGGTGAACTAGGTTTAAATATGGATACCCACTCATCCCCTTATTCTTAACCTACATGAGCAGCTAGATTCCTTTCAAAAACCACATTATTTTTTCCAAACAGAGACTAGAAAATAATTCAATGCATTTGCAATATTGTTTGAATGACAGAATGAACGGAGGGGTGTGGGTGGCTTCCTGGGCTTTTCTGTTTTAAGGATTGACGTACTTGCCTGTCTACAAAGTGCTATGTTTTTCTTAATGAAGCCCAAGAGTTATGTATTGCTGCCCTATAATTTTCTAGACAGAGTGAACTGTTGCCTATACCAAAAGCAAACTACACTCCATTATCTTTTCAATAGGCCTGAAAATGATTTGTTTAAACATCTCTCCCACTGTCACTTTTAGACATGTTTGTAAAAGTGATTGTTATAGATTTCTCTCCTTAATTACAATTTCAGACTTGTGTCAACTCCAGTGTTTCTTATATTTCAGTAAGAAAATCAATTAGAACTTTAAAAGTCACCTGCTCTTTTTCCCAAGAATTGTTCTTTGTTTATTTATCAATATTTTGGTTCCCAAGGGTTCTTTGTTCATTTACTCAATTCCTCCTTTATAGTCCTCTTGAGAGAACTTCACAATATATCTTCTAAGAGAGAGATTGTACCAAGTCCTTAAATATTTTTCTTCACACAAAGTTGTTACTTCTTTGCTCCCCCAACCCACAGGAAACATATGCAGTTCTGGATTTTGTTTCTAGTTCGGTAGGCTTTAGGAAATTTATAATTCTTAGGAGTTTGTTTTTGGTGTTTTGTTTTTGTTTGCTTGCTTTTATTTGTTTGCTTGCTTTCCATAATCATTTGGCTCTCAAAACAATTCGTTATCCAATTCAATAGGGAAATCTATATTTTCAAGAGATTTTAGATGTGTAACTGGTCATTGTATAGGCTATTTAGAACCAGGCTACTATCAATGTTTTCAATCTTTGTATCTTTTCAATAAATGTCATCTCTCAATCGATCCGTGCTTTCAGTAAATTTGTTTAACGATTAATGAACAAAGCCAATTTGAAATAGTCTTCACCCTTGCCTTCAATATGTGCAGGGTTAAAACTCGACTTCTATAGAGGAATTAACAAAGATACTTGATATGTTTTATAGCTAGGGCAATATTGAAGACTCTTTGCTCTCTTGGAACATTCTACAAAAATGGCATGGTGGAAACCACATTTGGTTACTTTCTCTTTTCTCTGCCTCAAAGAGAACCACTTTAGGCAATGGTTCCTATCTTGTGGGTAGAGACCTCCTTTGGAGTTCAAAGGTCACATGTCAGTTATCCTGCATATCAGATATTCACATTATAATTCATAACAATAGCAAAGCTATGGTTATGGAGCAGCAATGGAATAATGTTATGGTTGAGGGTCATCACAGCTTGAGGAACTATATTCAAAAGTTGGAGTATTAGGAAGGCTGAGAACTATTGATTCAAGCAGTGGCTGCTGCCACTATCATGTGCTATCCTAACATGAAACTCGAACACATGAATTCAGCAATCTTAGACTTAATTCTGAAATGTAATCTTGATGTAAGACTTTAAAGTATGACATAAATGAACTCTTTTATCTTTATGCAATGTAATCTTGATGTAAGACTTTAAAGTATGACATAAATGAACTTTTATCTTTTTATCTTTATTTTATCTCAGATACTCTGTTATTACATCACAAAACGGACTAACAATTGATATTATGAAACACAGCACTGCCTTACTGAATGAATTTCAATCTCCATAATCATATGTTCTTTCCTTAGTTTTTCAGAATATGGTAGATAAAAAGTAATGCCCCAAACCTTAAATAATTGACATATATAGCTTTAATCAATTTTATTTATATTCCTTGCCCTGAAAAGTAGCATCAAACATGGCTAGCTGTCTTATTGTAGGAGGATGGCATAATGAAATGAGTTGTAAGTAAAACAATCCCTCAATGTCTACTATAGTTCCTTTCTTTGCCATAGGATATGTGTCACATTATTTTGATGATTTTAAAACTTGTGGTCTAGGTTTGGGTCAGATTTTTTTTTGTTTGTTTTGCTATACCCTAGGTTCTGGGCCATCCAGCTTCTAGTTCCTGGCTATTCCGGTGGTGTCAGGCATAAGACTCAACTTAGACCAGTCATTGATTGGCCATTTCTACAAGCTCTTAGCCTCCATTGCACCAACACATCTTGCAGGTGGGACAGGTTGGAGGTTGAAGGTTTAGTGGTTGGATTGTTGTTGGAGTTCCATGACTGGAAGCCTTGCCTGGTTACCAAAGCTGGCTGGGTTAGGCTTCATATTCTCTATTACCAGGAGTCTTCACTTAATCATCCTTATAGGTTTCAGGACGCTTCCACTATAGTAGTTTTCCACATCTATCCAACCAAATGACCCCCAAATTCTAGTTGTCTATCCTTGTTCTCTCTCTCTCCATTCCTCCCTCCTTCCATGTAATCCCTCTTGTTCCCATTCCCACATGTCCCTAGTCTACCTGCAAAATCTATTCTATTTCCTCTTCACAGGGAGATCCATGCATCTCCCTAGGCCCTCCTTGTTACTTAGAGTCTGGTGGTCTGTAGATTTTAGCATAATTATCCTTTACCTAACTGCTAATATACATGTATAAAAGAATATATATTATATTTGTCTTGCTGGTTCTCTGTTTCTATCTGCTCTACTAAAATTCAATGCAAAAAAAAAGACATCTGTTGCATGTTTATTGATGCTACTGTATTTTCAGGATTTCTTTTCAGATTCCCATGGTCCTAGAATATTGGATTTCATTTAGACTCTGTCAAAGAGTTAAACTTACACAAGGCTTGAAAATTGAAAACCCAGAGAAAAAAGGCTTCTATCCTTTTCTTGTTCATTTTTGCAAAGCATATCAGGTAAAATTTGTTATTAATTGCCATAGTAAGAGCAGGAGTCTGGTGCTTCCAGGGCTTGAAAGTAATGGCAAAAATGTAAATTTCACTCATTTTGATTTTTGCTTAAATATCACATGTGCTTCTACATGTAGACATATTAGTCTGTGATAGTGATGGTCAATTGTAACAGGGATATTAGTGCCACTTCCATTAGAAAAAGACACTATCTCTGTTCGGGGTCATGCTGCACTTCTTTGAGATTATCATAACTTCTCCTTTTCATGGCATATCAATGATTATGTAATTTCTCTCCAGTAAAACACGAATTTACAGTTAAAATTGAACGAATATTTTTCTTTTTAATATGAACACTTTCGGGGAATGAAAATTTTAATGGATTTTTAAACTTACAGTTTTTCATGGGAAAGAGAATTTGGAGTTAAGCAACTTAATTCAACTTTAAGTCACCAATGTTCATTCAGTGTGAGAAGGCCAAAATGTGGATAGCCTCTGACACTGAAAGACAATTACGTGATTGGTTACTTAAAATTTCAAATACAAAAGAAATTGGTTGAATTCGTAGACAAAATATTAGTGTTCTATATTTTAATCTAGGGTTGATGTAAATTATTATCTAGACTGTATAAAAGAAAGATAATTCAGGTATTTTTTCTTACAACCCTTAAGCCTAGATTGGGCAGGTTTGGAAGTATTCTAATGCATTTTCCAGCCACAATGTCTCTTGTTACTTGTTGTTTTTCAAGGCCACATGCTCATGATCCATCTCCTCTTATGGTGGCTTCCTCCACCTCCATGTCCTTTCTTCTTTTCTCTCCTTGCAAATTCCTCACTTGATCCTCAAGTCCCATCTTTCTCCATCTATTGCCCAATCACAGGATCTATCCTTTTATTGACCATTTAAATTAAGGAACAATGCTTATACAGCATCACTTGGTGTATGTGAGAATCTTCTCTTTGGGGACAACCAGATCTTGAGAGGCAAAATTTATCATCAGAATACAAGCAGAATAGAACCAACCCATTACAGGTTGGCCACATATTAGATGTACCGTTTTCAGTCAGTTATCACACTGATCTGTTTTAATCACCTAACTGGATAATATCACCTATTTAGACCTTTGTTGTAAAAAAAATAGCTTTATGTATTTTAAGAGCTATCAACTGACGTGATGGCTCAATAACTACCAGCAGTCACTGCTCTTGTAGAAGACTCAGGTTCAGTTCCAACCATCAACTTGGTGGCTTACAACTGCCAATAACTTCAGTTCCAGAGGATCCAATTCCCTCTTCTAGCTTGCACAGCCTCATTCATGAATGTGGTACACATGATGACCTCATACATTAAAATAATACATTAGAATTTTAAAATCCTCCAAAGATCCTGGGATGCAATACCTCTTTTATTCTACAAGTACATCTTTTGTTTTATCAGTACCATTGCTGTTTTTTTACTTCACTTTGTTTTCAAAAATCATTAGTGTTAAATTTTAGTGTAAACAAACTTTAGAAAGTTATCTCAACATAGTCTTTTGCTTATTAGTAAAAGACAATAAACTTCCTGAATAGCACCATGCTTATACCTGTAAACCAATTCTCAATCACTGCAAAACTAAATAAACCAAAGCAAGAAAGGAAACAAAATAAACAGAATACTGAAGCTTAGGGATAGGAATGGTCTCTGATGAATACTACACTTTATTTTAGAGAAAGATTTCTTTCATTACACAGTAAATAAGTAGGCATGGCTGCTACTCTTATCTTCCAATGGCTGTTTACAATGCAAAAAAATATTTTAATTTTTTATTGGTTATTTTATTTATTTACATTTCAAATGTAACCCTCTTCCCTATCCCCCACCCAAACACCCACTCCTTGCTCCTCTCCCTCACATTAACCTACACTGAGGCATCAAGCTTTCACAGGACCAAGGGCCTCCACTCTCATTTGTGCCCAACAAGGCCATCCTCTGCTACATATGCGACTGGAACCATGAGTCCCTCCATGTGTACTTCTTGGTTGGTGGTTTAGTCCCTGGGAGCTCTGGGGAGTCTGATTGGTTGATATTGCTGTTCTTCCTATGGGGTGGCAAACATCTTCAGTTCCTTCAGTCCTTCATCTAACTCCTCCATTGGGGTCCCTGTGCTCAGTCGAATGATTGGCTGCAAACATCCACATCTATATTTGTCAGGTTCTGACAGAGCCTCTCAGGAGACAGCAATATCAGGCTCCTGTCAACATGCACTTCTGGACATCTGCACGGTGTTTGGGTTTTGAGGCTACATATGGGATTACAGGTTCTTTCTTCTCTTTGTTGGATATCAGCTTCTCACTCCTATACCATGTTGATTTCTGTTGAAATATTCTACAACTATATGCTACCTCAGTGAGACCACTGATTGGTTTGACCAACGGCTCAGTGTCCACCTATTCAACTGGTCTCACGCAGCATTAAACTGAGGATGTTAGCAGGATCACTACAAACATTCCTCTCATTTATAAGTCATAATTACTTAAAAATTCAACACCAGAACGTTTAAAGTGATTACATCTAATGAATCAATTCTGATTTTACTTTTGAACTAACTAGAATTGTCATGCATAATTTTAGAAGGTAAGATAGGAATGGGATAAGCATTGCTCCTTGATATTCTGGCTCAAGTCAATTGCCAGAATTTTAAATTATGAAAGTTATCTGTGGCTTAAAGACTGATTTTCTTTTTCCTTTTGCTTTCCTTTCTTTCTTTCTTTCTTTCTTTCTTTCTTTCTTTCTTTCTTTCTTTCTTTCTTTCCTTTCTTTCTTTCTTTCTTTCTTTCCTTTCTTTCTTTCTTTCTTTCTTTCTTTCTTTCTTTCTTTCTTTCTTTCTTTCTTTTTTTTTAGGTTTTTGAGACAGGGTTTCTCTGTGTAGCCCTGGCTGTCCTGGAACTCACTATGTAGTCCAGGCTGGCCTGGAACTCAGAAATCTGCCTGCCTCTGTCTCCCAAGTGCTGGGATTAAAGGCATGTACCTCCACTGCCCAGTTTTTGGTTTTTGGTTTTGTTGTTGTTTTTAAGACTGATTTTCATAAAGCCTTAATAAATGTGAAAGTCTAAAGATTTCATAAACTGATCAACTCACTTTAGAGCCATTATGTATACACTGAACTTCTCTGCAGAATGTGAAATTGTAAGATTGAGCATTTGGCACAATATGATGTAATGTGTTTTGAAAAATGCTAATTGTTTCCAGGATCTTGTTCTGGCCTATAATAGGAATTTAGATGAGTCTCTGAGCACAAAATAGAGGACAAGGTTTATTACAGATTCATAGGGGATGAACACTGTCAATGGCCAAGGGACTCTTAAACACAAAAGCCCTCTCTCTGTATGGCAATGGGGAGCATTGACAAAGGGAACATTGTGCCATCTACTTACTAGCTTTACATTGAGGGTACCTTTTAAAATCTTTGTATCAACACATCTTCCCGAGGGATATTTTCCTGTCGAAGCAGTTGGATTAATATTTTCTGGTAGAGGATAATAGTAGTGGTTCTTTACAAAAAAAGTCATTGCTTTATCCTAGGGCCAGAGTAACAACAAATATAACATCTTTTAACCAAAGCATCACATAAAAGAGTGGATTAAAAAGAGCTAAAAGAATAAATTTCAACATGTAAAAAATATCTCTGTTTCATTAATGTCTTACCAGAAAGAAACAGTGTTCCCTTGCTTGGTCTTGAACTGTGTCCCACTACCTTAGCCTTGCTCCCTCTCATATGATATCCAGAAGTCTCAGAAGGGACAATTGTGCTACTTTCCCTTTCTTAAAATTACTGTGTTAACTGAGACAGATGAAATGAGTCTTAAAGCTGCTTAGAAGGAGAGATCCTCAGCCTCAAGGAATTTTAAGATTGCTAATCTTGATTAGCTGCTGAACAAGAAAAACAAACAAAAACTAGTACAAGGTATTTTAAATAGTAGATGCAGTTATTATTTGTGTACCAAAATTAGGACTATATTATCATTAAATAATAAATGCAGAATATATATTTAATGCAGTAGATTAATATTGAGACTAAATGCCAATATCTAGCCCTAAAATACATAGAATAAATATTTTGAGTGATACTGCTTTTTACTCAGGTCACACAACCTATTATTAAATGACTGTTTTCTCTTACTGTTTTTACTTTTTTCTTTAAAGATTTATTTACTCATTGTATGTATATAAGCACATGTTAGTTGTCTTCAGACACACCAGAAGAGGCATCAGATCCCACTGCAAATGGTTTTGAACCAATATGTGGTTGCCAGAAATTGAACTCAAGACCTCTGGAAGAAGAGCCAGTGGCCTTAACCACTGAACCATCTCTCCAGCCCTATTTTTTCTTTGATAATTTTAGAATAAGGTTGTTTTGTAATTTAAGTAAAATATAAGTACATCATTTTCTTCCTTCTCCTCCTTCCAGTCCCTCCTATAACCTTCCATTCCATTTAAAATGTATGCCCTCATTTCCTTTAATTAGTATTGTTCATATATATATATATATATATATATATATATATATAAAATTTTAGTCAGCTGTGTCCATTTGCTGTTGCTTGTGTGTATGTTTTTATGGCTTCCCACTAGTATCAGAAAACTAATTAGGAGACTTACTCTTGTGAAAGACTAATTCTTCCTTCTTCAAGCAGTTATTAAATAGTAGTGGCTCTTCATCTAGTCGCAGGATCTCATGAGACTGCCTCTATACATGTTGGTATGTTAAGTATCGTTGTCATTGTTAAAATCTTGCTTCAGTAGCCATATTTTTGAGACTTTTTTTGGGTGCATCTTCCCTGCCTTATCTAGAACACACAATATCCCAGCAGTCTTTATAATCCTCTGGCTCTTATAATATTTCTTTTCCCTCTTCTGTGATGTTCCCTAAACACTATGAATATAGAAGTGTTTTATAAATGTGTGTGTGTATGTATATATATATATATATATATATATATATATATATATATATAT